>NC_090448.1:916891723-917236705 GCF_031143425.1 Pleurodeles waltl | reverse complement strand
CAGTCTATTATTTGTAAATCTGTATTATAAATTACAGTTTAATAATGGGTTATCCATTGGAAGGCTAACATACCTATGTCACACATCACAAGCCCTTCAAGGATGCAAACAGTTGACATGTAGGTTACCACACTTGTGAAACTGAAATGGAAGGGTACAACTCAGTTAACAAATAGTGATTGAAATGGAGGAACAGGATAGAGGCAGATGTGTGAAAGTTAATGTAATGGTAAAAATGAAAATGTTCTCACCTGTCTGTCACTGGAAATATTGCTGTATGACTGACTCCCTGTTGTCGTTTTTGTCTTCCTCAGCTTCATCCTCATCACTGTCCACAGACTCCACAGCTGCCACAACACCGTCATCTGGATCATCCTCCTGCAGAAAAGGCACCTGGTGTCGCAATGCCAAGTTATGGAGCATGGAGCAGGCGATGATGATGTCGCACACCTTCTTCGGTGAGTAGAATGGGGACCCACCTGTCATATGGAGGCACCGGAACCTGGCCTTAAGGAGGCCGAAGGTGCGTTCGATAACCCTCCTAGTCCTCCCATGGGCCTCATTGTAGCGTTCCTCTGCCCTGGTCCTGGGATTCCTCACTGGGGTCAATAGCCAGGAAAGGTTGGGGTAACCAGAGTCCCCCAATAGCCATACACGGTGCCTCTGGAGTTCACCCATCATATCAGATTCCGCAGGATGTAGGCGTCATGCACTGAGCCAGGGAACATAGCATTTACTTGCGAGATGTACTGGTCTGCCAAACAGACCATCTGGACATTCATTGAATGATAACTCTTCCTGTTCCTGTACACCTGTTCAGTCCTGCGGGGGGGACCAGAGCTACATGGGTCCCATCAATGGCACCTATGACGTTCGGGATATGTCCAAGGGCATAGAAGTCACCTTTCACTGTAGGCAAATCCTCCACCTGAGGGAATATGATGTATCTCCTTACGTGTTTCAGCAGGGCAGACAACACTCTGGACAACACGTTGGAAAACATAGGCTGGGACATCCCTGATGCCATGGCCACTGTTGTTTGAAATGACCCACTTGCAAGGAAATGGAGCACTGACAGCACCTGCACGTCAGGGGGGATTCCAGTCGGATGGCGGATTGGTGACATCAGGTCTTGCTCCAACTGGCTACATAGTTCCTGGATTGTAGCACGATCGAACCGATAGGTCACAATTAAATATCTCTCTTCCATTGTCAACAGGTCCACCAGCGGTCGGTACACCGGAGGATTCCGCCATCTTCTCATATGTCCCAGCTGACGGTGCCTAAGAAGGACAACAGCGAAGAAACAGTCACTATTCCTCCAGGTATATACCCACTGTTACACACAAGACTACAGCAGACACAAAACCCTTTCTGTATGTGTGTTTAGTGTAGGCCTCAGTATGTGTGACGCAGTTGAAAATTTATCCATGTGGGCCCCTGAATTGGCGGCTGTCTGACCTCTAAACTGGGACAATGTCAAAGCACCGCTGAACAGTCCTGAACCTCAATGGCAAAGCACCGCTGAACAGGGCAAAGACCGCCATGGCAAAGCACCGCTGAACAGTCTATAGACCGCCATGGCAAAGCACCGCTGAACAGGGCAAAGACCGCCATGTCAAAGCACCGCTGAACAGTCCTGAACCTCAATGGCAAAGCACCGCTGAACAGGGCAAAGACCGCCATGGCAAAGTACCGCTGAACAGTCCATAGACCGCCATGGCAAAGCGCAGCTGAACAGTCCATAGACCGCCATGGCAAAGCACCGCTGAACAGGGCAATGCACCAGGAAGGAATTAGTGGCCCACCACATCAGGCATCCTTATCCCATGTGCAGCTGGGACAGTGACAGGACACTACCTTTCACGGGGAGACTCATCCAGGCTGGGCAACAGTCACCCCCCAGTACCAGTATGGACCTGCATCGACTTGAGAGACTGTGGCTTTGGACTCCCCAGGATGGTACAGTGGGCAAGCCACCCACTGTAGAGACTTGAGAGACTGTGGCTTTGCACTCCCCAGGATGGCACAGTGGGCAAGTCACCCACTGTAGAGACTTGTGAGACTGTGGCTTTGCACTCCCCAGGATGGAACAGTGGGCAAGCCACCCACTGTAGAGACTTGTGAGACTGTGGCTTTGCACTCCCCAGGATGGAACAGTGGGCAAGCAACCCACTGTAGAGACTTGAGAGACTGTGGCTTTGCACTCCCCAGGATACATCAATGGGCATGGAGCCCCGTCGTGGATCTGGATTTGCATTCATCTGGCTGAGGTGCCCCCCCTTCCCTTCCCCCTGAGGTGCCTGTAGTGTTTCTATCTGATGCCCCGGCAGTGTTCTCTCGGATTTTGGTCAGGTATCTATTGTGGGCCTCGCCCATGCATTTTTGGACTGTTTGTGCACGGACATTGTTATGTACATATCTGCAATACTTCTCGGATTATTTATGTAAATATGAGTGATTTTGGGATACATATATTTGTATATTTTTGTATGACATGTATATTGGCACATTATAATGTTTGCCCGAAATTCGCATTGTCTTTGCATTCTTCCGGGGGGATTGTGGGTTTTTACTGTTCTTTTTGTGACTGCATTGGTGTGTATGTTGAGATATGCGAGGGTGGGGGTGGGGGTGTTTGGTGGGTGTCCCCCTAACTTTTGCCTCCCCCCTCACCGGTATCTTCTGCGCCTACGTCGCTGTTGGTCGTGAAGGAGGAGAAAGACAAGGGCAGGTAGTATTTGGAGTTCCGGCTCCATGGAGTCGTCGTTCCTCGTGGGATGTGTAGAAGGTGAGCGTTTTCCCATAGCAAAAGCTGTTTCCGCCGTGTTTTTATCCACGGTGAATCCGCCCCGGAAAAGGTGAAGGATTGGCCTGTTGTGATACTGTAGGCGGTACATTGTCTCCCGCCTGTCTGTTGGCGGTGACCGCCGCGCTGCTTGTCTGTACCGCCGTGGCAGGCGGTGTGTTAAAGTGGCTGTCTTTGTTGGCGGTTTCCGCCAGGGTCATAATTCCCTTTTTTTGTCCGTCTGACTGTTTGCGGTATTACCGCATCTTTAACACCGTCCGCCAGGGTTGTAATGACCACCCAAGTCTCTTAATGAAAACATGTGCAAGCTGCATGAGGGACAGCAAATAGCAGCAGAAAACGCAAAGGAGATGACAAACGACATTAAGGAACTCTGCACTGTGATGCAGCAGGAGCATCTCAGCCACCGTAGGCGCCATTACCAATTGATGGGCAGGTCGGATGGGTTCTGCAGATCTGTCAATCGGCTCACTACCACAACTGCTTTGGTATCACAATGTGCTGTGGGCATACAAGTGGAGATGGCACATTGCAGTTAGGAGATTGTACAAGGATTGGTGCAAATAACCAATTTTTTGGATACAATGCAGACAGCATGGAGTGCTACAAACAGCGAACTGGATTGTGGGGATAGTGAGGAGCTCTCTAGCCTCAGCAGTCTCACAGCCCCTGTGATGGGTCCTAGGTGCTGCAGTACCAGACACAGCACTGTCTTTGAACCCACCACAAGAGGTGCCACCGAGGCCACTGAGCACTCAAGTGGAGTGCGTGGACCTAGGAAGTAATGTTAAGAGGTACAGGGGACTTGCATAATATTTAGCAGAGCAGTTATACTATGATGCTAATAGTGTGACACTGTTACTCGCACCTATTAGTGTACAGTGCATACCTATGTCCGAATCACACATATATTAACTGAAGTCAAGACAATAAAGATGCTACCTCCAGCAATACATAAAATTAGACGTGGTGTTGTCATTACTTACAACAGAAATAGTTGCGTGTAATCTCAGCACGTGTTTATCTGTCCTCTGCTGCACTGCTTCTGTCTGCTGACTGAAGGGGTGGCAAGGGATTGTCATCCTCATCTGAGTCAGGCTCGGTGGGTTCCACAGGTATGCCCCTTTTTGTTGCAATGTTGTGCAACATGGCACAAGTAGCCATGATTTTGCATGTGGTTTCAGGGCTGTATTGTAGTGCACCACAACTCTTGTGTAGGCATCTGAAACAGTTCTTCAGCAGGCCAAAAGACCTCTCTACAACACTGCAGGTTGTCCTGTGAGCAGCAATATACCTCCTTTTGGCTGGCGTTGCAGGATTCAGATAGGGCGTCAGTATGAATGACCCCACAGCGTAGGCACTGTCACCTAGAATGACAGGAGAGTAAAATGAGTAATTGTTATCCATGACATCACATATACATCAAGGCAACATTGTCAACTATAACATTACCAAGTAGATATCCTTCACCAAACTCCCCAGCAAGTAGTGTTGTGTATATTCCACTGTGCCGAAAGATGTAGGACTCATGTGTGCTACCTGGGTATCTGGCCACGAGATCCGTTATAATGTTGGAGGCACTGCTAATTACTTGTATGTTCAGGGAATGTGTACTTTTACAACATACTTTGTGGCCGATGGTGGACAGATAGCTACATGTGTCCCATCGATGGCGCCTATTACATGTGGGAATTGGGCAATCTGGTAGAAATAGAATTTTGTTTGTAGTAATTCCTGGGGGGTGTCGGGGAATCTTATGTGCTTTTGAATTTTGCTCAGCATGACATTGAGAAATGCATTGAAAAAGTGTGAGAGAGCACTCTGTGACACCCCTCCAGCTGCTGCTGTGACCCTTTGATAACTCCTTGAGGCTAATAGGTGCAGGGAGCATACTACCTGCTCATGGGTGGGTATGCTATTGGTCCTGTGTGTGTTTCACTGCAATAGGGGTTGTAGATCAGCTATTAGGTCAAGTATCATGGCTGAGCTTAACCTGTACTTATCATACATCTCCTCCTCTGTCTGGTCAAAAAGGGTAATGCTCTTGTGGCGGAAATCCGGCTGTGGTCATATTATGGCAGACGGATGTTAGCCGCTGCGACGGTCTTTTGGCGGGCGTTGCCGTGGCGGTATGCAGCACTTACCGCCAATGTTTTAATGAGGACCTAAGTACCTACAGAAATAGGTATGTCAGTATGTAACAGCCACTCTAAGTGTGTCAGTTTGCATGTATAGATGTATTTATGAGTTAGTGGATAGATAAGTTACTAGGTGTGTCAATACTTAAGTTCACATCTGAGTATGTGTATCGGTCAGTTGTGCATGTGTCACAGTGAATCTCACTGTGCCTGTAAGGGGGTGTCAATGAGTATGCTAGTGTATGTATAGGTGAATAAGTTGGTGTGGGAATGTCTTTCTCAGTGCGTCAGTGACTGTCTAGCTACACCACTTTTGAGTTAATAAGCACTTTGTCTAAGAAAATAATTGGGTGTATGAGTGCAATGTGTAACATGCACTGTAATTCTCTAACTTTGTATGTATAAATGTGTTTATGATCTACTGTATGGATAACTGAGAAGGTGTGTTAGTACTAGAGTACTCATCTCATTGACTATATCAGTGCCTCTGTGTCTCTCTTACTTGATTTATAAGTAGCTATGTCAGTGTATGACTGCCTGTCTTACTAACACTATGGATTTTGTAAATTGATATGTAATTGCCCCTATGGATTAATTACTAGCTATATTGGTGAGTGTTGGGTTATATAAATGTGTGCTAAATTGGCTTTATTTGTGCTTGATACATAAGTGTTGTATCAATGTATAAATGAATGTTTAGCTACTTCTGTCGCCCTCTGATTGAATGTGTGAGCGGCTCTATGGTATTGTAAATAGGTATGTCAGTAGCTACATGGGTGGGCGATTTGTTATACCTGGGTACAATGCTGTGTATATCTTCCTGTGACAGAGTGTTTCATGGATACCTGAATGGCTGTACATGTGTCTAAGTGAATCTTACTGTGCCTGTATGGGGGTGTGCACAAATATGTTAGTAAATGAACAGGTGAGTAAATAGGCGTTAGAAAGGTTTTATGTTAGAAATGGGGTCTTTGGTTGGCAGTCCGGCAACCCCCTATCCAAGCAAGGACCCTCATTCTATTCAGGGTAAAAGAGAATCACCCTCAGCTAACCCCTGCTTATCCCCTTGGTAGCTTGGCATGAGCAGTAGGCTTAACTTCAGAGTGCTAGGTGTAAAGTATTTGTACCAACACACACAGTAACTTAATGAAAACACTACAAAATGACACAACACAGGTTTAGAAAAAGAGAAAATATTTATCTAAACAAAACAAGACCAAAACGACAAAAATCCACAATACACAAGTCAAGTTATCAAGGAATATGCAAAAAGAGTCTTCATGTAATTTTAAACACAATGCTAATTCTGTTAGCGTGAAAATGTACCTTGGGTGCGTCAAAAATAAACCTGCACAGGTGAGTGTGTGTCAAAAAGGGCTTGCGATGCGTCAATATTACTCACGAACGAGACCTTACGTTGCTTCTCTTTCGGTCGGCGTGCGTCATTTCTTCTCTCTGCAGGAGAGTGATGAGCCAATCCGGTCTGCACTCTCGGGTCCGGTGGGCCTTGCGCCATTTTTACATGCCCAGTGGTGGTTGCATCAGAAATCCAGCTGCACGATGATGTGAGAACCATGCAGCGCGGGTTTGCAATCTCACCAGCCTCCATCAGCGATGCTGCGTGTTGTTTCTCCAGCCGCGGGTGTCGATCTTCCGGTCGCGTTGCAGGCGAGTGTTGATTTTCAGCTACGAAGCCGGCGGCACGTTGATTTTTCAGCCGCAGATTGGAGTCGTGTCGATCTTTTCCCCGCACGGCAGTTGGTGCGTGGATTTCTCACTCCTGGGCTGCCAGCTTCTCCTTTCAGGGTCCCAGGACCTGGATGGGCACCACTTGGCAGAGGAGGAGTCTCAGCAGAGGCTCCAGGTGCTCTAAATCAAGCCCTTGGAGAGTTCTTCACAAGACGAAAGGCACACAAAGTCCAGTCTTTGTCCCCTAGCACAGTCAGAAGCAGCAACTGTACAGCAGCTTCACAAAGCAAAGTCACAGGTAGGATAGCTCTTCTTCCTCAGCTCTTCAGCTCTTCTCCAGCCAGAGGTTACTGTTGGTTTCCAGAAGTGTTGTAAAGTCTGTGGTTTTGGGAGCCCTTCTTATACCCATTTTGCCCTTTGAAGTAGGCTTACTTAAAAGCAAAATCTCTATTGTTTGTGAAATCCTGCCTTACCCAGGCCAGGCCCTAGACACACACCAGGCGGTTGGAGACTACATTGTGTGAGGGTAGGCACAGCCCTTTCAGGTGTGGGTGACCAATCCTCCCCTCCCTCCTAGCACAGATGGCTTATCAGGAAATGCAGAATACACCCCAGCTCCCTTTGTGTCACTGTCTAGTGAGAGGTGCAATCAGCCTAACTGTCAAACTGACCCAGACAGGGAATCTACAAACAGGCAGAGTCACAGAAATGGTTTAAGCAAAAAAATGCTCACTTTCTAAAATTGGCGTTTTCAAACACACACTCTTAAAATCAACTTTACTAAAAGATGCATTTTTAAATTATGAGCTCAGAGACCCCAAACTCCACATGTCTATCTGCTCCCAAAGGGAATCTACACTTTAATCAGATTTAGAGGTAGCCCCATGTTAACCTATGACAAGGATGGGCCTTGCAACAGTGAAAAACAAATTTAGCAGTATTTCACTGTCAGGACATATAAAACACATTACTATGGCCCCCATTACAACCCTGGGGTTCGGTGTTAGAGCAGCGGTAATACCGCCAACAGGCTGGCGATAAAAAAAATTGAATCACCATTGCGAAAACCGCCAACATAGACAGCCACTTTAACACACCGACCGCCACGGCGGTAGCAACAAACACCGCAGTGGTAACCGCCAACAGACAGGCGGAAGACAATGTATCGCCGACCCTATCACAACCCGCCAATCCGCCAGTTTTTCCAGGGCGGTACCAACGACATCAAAAGCTCTGCAGAAACAGGACTTGAAGGGAATCCACTCACCTCTTGACAAGAAATGAAGAACCAGGATGCCATGGAGCCCGAGCTGCATGTCCTCCCCATTCTGGTGTATCTTCTCATACACGACGGATATCAAAGGCGGCGGCGACGACCACAATGAATACTGCACCTATCACACAGGGGAGGGCAGAAGAAAAAGAGAGTGGCACACATACGCAACACACAACATGCCCACCCCCACCCTCACCCACAACACCATACACACAAAAACATGCACCAACATTACAGTTGCACACCGTAACCCCCTGGAAGAACGCAAGGACAAAAGGAATAGAGTCCAATCATAGATATATTAGGAATAGGCAGCCATAGTAAATGTTTAGAAAAACATTATATACAAATATTTACAATATGTACAGAAGGCCGTACACTGTCCTTTGCAAATTTCCACGGCCCACTGGGCAAAAAAATCATGGGCGAAGCCCACACTTGACTCCTGCCTCAAAACGGAGAGAACACTGCTGGGGCATCAGGTCAAAAACACACAGGCACCTCAGGGGGACAGGGAAGGGGGGCACCTCAGGCCGAAGATGGTACTACAGCACCGGTCCTGGAGGGGGCTACATGCCCACAGCGATGTCCTGGGGAGTGCAAAGCCACAGTCTCTCTAGTGGGTGGTTTACCCACTGCTTGGTCCTGGGGAGTGCAAGGCAACAGTCTCTCTAGTAGGTGGTTTGCCCACTGCTTGCTCCTGGGGAGTGCAAGACCACAGTCTCTCAAGTGGGTGGTTTGCCCATTGCTTGCTCTTGGGGAGTGCAAAGCCACAGTCTCTCAAGGAGGTGGTTTGCCCACTGCTTGCTCCTGGGGAATGCAAAGCCACAGTCTCTCAAGTGGATGGTTTGCCCACTGCTTGCTCCTGGGGAGTGCAAAGCCACGGTCTCTGTAGTGGATGGCTTCTTCCACTGGTTCTGGAGGGGGATTGGTGCCCAGTGTGCTTCATCCTGCCAAGGATAGGGTGAGTGGGTGCCTTTCTATACTGGTTCTGGAGGGGGCATGGTGCCCAGTGTGCTTCATCCTGCCAAGAACAGGGTGAGTGGATGCCTTTCTCCACTGGTTCTGGAGGGGGCTTTGTGCCCAGTCTGCTTCATCCTGCCAAGGATAGAATGAGTGGATGCTTTTCTCCCCTGGTTCTGGAGGGGGAATGGTGCCCAGTGATGCTGCACTTGGGGTGTGGCAGTTCATATTCCCTCACCTGGGTATCTGAGGCACGAGATTTGCAGGGAACAGGTAGCATGATACCCCATGGAGGCAGAGCCCGAATCCATCCTGCGGCGACTAAGGCTGCAAACTGTTGGTGTTGCCGGTGCTGGTGGGGGTGCTGCAAGTGCTGGTGGGACGATCCTGGCAGTCTCCTGCAGCCTCGGATGCCTTCCCACTGGGGATGATGCTGCTCACAGTTGTAGTGGCACCGGCTGGGCATGTGTCGGTGTTGATGGCGGTGAAGGTGGCAGTGCTTGTGGTGGGGTCTGCGGCGGGGAGGCTGCCGGTGCTGGCTGTGATGCAGGTGCTGGTAGTGGTGGAGAGAGACACCAGGCTGTCTCCTGCAGCCTCGGACGGCTGCGCACTGGGGATGCTGCTGCTCACAGTTGGTGTAGCAGTGGCGGTGCAGGGGGCGATGCAGGTGGCGGTGCTTGCGGCGATGCTTTCAGCGGTACAGGTTGTGGGGCTGTCGTTACTGATGGTGGTCACTAGTCCCTCACCTGGAGCCTCCGAGGCCGGAAGTGGCTTGTGTTTTCTTCCCCTTCCCCACCTTGGCCGATGCTGCTGGGACCTTGGGACTGGCAGCTTGAGTTTTGGAGGAGGCCTTGGTGGGTGGGTCATCCTTCTTGCTCGTGCTGCATGCTGGTCCCTTCTTCACCTTGGCAGGTGGCGGGATGGGTTGGTCCTTAGCAGTAGTCGGTGGCACACTGGCTGCCCTTACGGGTGTCCCCTTTGATCCTCTGGGACTCGCAGGTACCAGAGTGGACGCCGACTTGGTGGCTGAGGTCATGGCCTGGGACCTGGACACCCTGGCCCGTGGGGAAGGACCGGGGGAGGGGGGTGGGGAACAAGTCAACGATAGCCAGGAAAGGTTTTTTAGACACACTGGGACGGGGCTATGGAGAGGGTTTGGGAGTGGAGGAGGAGGGAGTGGTTGTAGGAGGTGTCTGCCTGCTGAGTTTGGGTGAAGGTGCATGAGTTGGATGCTGTTGTGAGGTGGATGGTGGGTGAGTGCTTGCGTTTGTGTACTTTGGGAGGAGGGGTCACAGAGACACTGGGAGAGGACACAGAGGATGTGTGCATGGTTGTAGGGGTGGTGACTGCCAGTGAGGGGTGTGTAGTGATGGGTGTGCTGGTGATGGAGGTAGTGGATGAAGATGTAGTGCATGCAGGTGTGAGTGGAGATGATACTGGGAGGGAGGTGAAGGAAGAGGAGGAGGGGGACACAGTGGAGGCAGTGGATGTTGGTGTGTTTGCATGGGCATGGTGCTTGTGTGAGTGCCTTTGCGATGAAGAGTGGTGCTTATCTTTGCCTGAGCCATTTTTGTGTGGTGATTTGGGTGCATGCTTGTCTGAAGGTGTGCTTGGGATAGGCTGAGGTAGAGGGGATTGGGTCTGGGTAGTGGAATTTGGAGGGGGGAGGCTAGCCCCAGGATAATGGCTGCCATCAATGCGGAGGCCAGAGCCTGAAATGCTCTCTTTGGGCCGCCACACCAGAGTGAATGCCCTCCAGGCATGCATTTGTTTGTTGCAAATGCCCTACTAGACCCTGGATGGCATTCAGTATGGTTGACTGCCCAACAGAGAGGAGGTCAATAGCCTCCTCACTGAGGGCAGCAGGGCTGACTGGGGCAGGGCCTGAGGTGCCTGGGGTGAAGGAGATGGCCACCCTCCTGGGTGAGCAGGCACGGGAAACATGCTGAGGGGCTGCTGGGAGGGCGGTGCTGGTGGGGGGGGTGACGGCTGTACCTCCAGGGAGCTTCCATCTGAGGAAGAGTCACTGTCAGTGGTCTCCCATCCTGTCCCCGTCGTGGTGCTCCCTTCGCCCTCCGTCCCACTGGTGCCTTCACCTTCGGTGGATTCGGTCTCCAGGCCCATGTGGGATGCAGCTCCTTCCATCACCAGTGCCTTTGCTCCTCTGCCAGATGATGCTAATGGACACAAGGACAGGGCGACAAAACAAAAAGGGGGGGGAGAGACAGAGGATACACTTGATCAATGCCAGCAACACCACTACCGTTGGCGTACACAACACACAGTGAGCTGCCTTATGCACTAGGCCATGCCCAACCAGTCACTAAGATAGTCACCAGCCCATGGGGTACAATGCCTAATGCCAGCATCTGCACATCTGACACCCACAGGACCCTGCCCAGTAGTAGATGGCCACTTACACCATTGGGGTAGGAGTGCGCCAGAGTCTGCACACAAGGGACCTACCCTGCCATGATCGCCCTGGCCTAGGGGCACCCACAGACCACATCCCCCACCCAGCTACCGCCTAAAGCACGCAAAGTCAGCTTTCTGATTCTGTACTCACCCCCTTCTGGCTGCTGTGAAGCCCTCAAGCACCCATCTAACTCCGGATAGGCCACCGCCAGGATGCAGAACATCAGGGGGGTCATGGTGCTACGGGCACCCCGTCCACGTTGGGAGGCCAGCCCCAGCTGGGCCTCCGCCGTTTTCTTGGTCCAGCGGCGCAGGTCCTCCCATCTCTTGCAGCAGTGTGTGCTCCGCCAGAGATAGACCCCCAGGGTCGGCACTTCCTTGGAGATGGCACGCCAAATACCCTTTTTCTGGTGGGCGCTGACTTGGAGGGAAAAGACAGCAGAAAAGGAAATCACTCCCACATCCGGACCGCCATACCCATTGCCCACCAGTTCCCACCCATGCCCTAAAGCACATACACTGACCACCTCTAATGCAGCACTCAGGCCAGGACGCATCAGCACCCCCCAACATGTGGCTTACATCCACACCACTCCAAACATGCATTGCCCACACATTATGCTCACAGTGTACTCACCTGTTTGTCTGGAGGACCGTAGAGTAATGTGTACTGGGGTAGGACCCCATCCACCAGTTTCTCCAACTCCTCTGCAGTGAAGGCAGGGGCCCTTTCCCCAGACACATGAGCCATTGTTGCTTCCAGACTCAGGTCACAGCAGCACTTGCAGTGTAGGTCCTCTCCTGTTGAAGGTCAGGTAGCAAGTGAGTGAATAGATAGAAAATGGTGGTGACGTTCGCAGCGGTGCGTGCTGTCACCGCAGGCATACATCGCAATTGGCTCCTGGAACCCATAGGGCCCAATGAAAACTAATGCACAGTTGCGCTGCAGTCATCGACCGCCTACCGCGACGACGCGCAACACCAGCGAACTTACCTATTTTCCACTTGTCCCTCCTCACAGGTCAGGCAGCCGCCATTTCAGGGGGGCACATGGCATGGCACCTAACTGCGTCACAGCAGACATTGGCACATCATCTGATTCTCGACTTCACATACTGTTTCTGCGACGTATATTCAGCAATATTACTGCAATCTATGTGGAAATATGACCCTCTGCTCACCGTTCTCCTCCATAGGCAACAACAACTGAGGCAGATTATGAGATGGCGGCATCCTGCGGTGTACAGACCCCTGGTGGACCTGTCGACAATGGAGGACAGACACAATATCATCACATACAGCCGTGATCGTGCCACAATCCAAGATCTGTGTGCCCAATTTGAGCCAGACCTGATGTCAGCTATCCGCCAGCCCAAAGGAATCCCCCCTCTAGTGCAGGTCCTGTCAGTGCTCCATTTCCTGGCAGAGGTTCCTTTCAAACTACAGTGGCCATGGCATAAGGGATGTCTCAGCCAATGTTCTCCAACGTGTTGACCAGAGTGTTGTCTGCCCTGCTGAAACACATGCGCAGCTTCATCGTGTTTCCCCAGGTGGATTTATTGGCCACCGTGGAAGCTGACTTTTATGCCCTGGGACATATCCCCAACATCATAGGTGCCATTGATGGTACCCTTGTGACATTTGCCCCCCCACAGAGAAATGAACAGGTTTACAGGAATAGAAAAAGCTATCACTCGGTGAATGTGCAGATGGTGTGTTTGGTGGACCAGTACATCTGTCATGTGAATGCCAAATATCCTGGCTCTGTGCATGACGCCTATATTTTGAGGAATAGCAGCATCCCATATGTGATGGGCCAACTCCAGAGGCACCGGGTGTGGCTAATAGGTGAGCCCAAGGTCCCCACCCAGTATAATTAGGTGTCTGGGTATGGGGTTGTCCCTAAGGGTTAGTGTGTGTCTAACAGTTGTCCCTCAATATTTACAGGTGACTCTGGTTACCCCAATCTGTCATGGCTACTGACCCCAGTGAGTAATCCCAGGACAAGGGCAGAGGAACGTTACAATGAGGCACATGGGCATACAAGGAGGATAATTGAGAGAACCTTCGGCCTACTAAAGGCCAGGTTCTGGTGCCTCCATCTGACTGGTGAATCCCTGTACTACTCACCCAAGAAGGTGTGCCAGATCATTGTGGCATGCTGTAAGTTGCACAACCTGGCCTTGAGTCGCCAGGTGCCTTTTCTGCAGGAGGATGTGCCTGGAGATGGTCTTGTGGCAGCAGTGGAGCCTGTGGACAGTGATGAAGAGGAGGCAGAGGAAGAAGATGTTGACAACAGAACAAACATAATACAGCAGTACTTCCAGTGACACACAGGTAAGAGACTGTAATGCCACTTAACATTTCAGTAATCTGTTGGACATTGTACATGGCAGCCTCTTACCCTATGTCTATGGCCACTGACTGTTCCCTTTGGATTCTCTATTTTCAGATCTGTGTGCCCCATTCTGGCTCCTGCTATATGTACTGCTGCCTACCAAAGGTCATCCTGTAGTGTATTTCACTGTACATATACGTTGCAATGCTTAGAGAATGTTGTACTAATACATTTGAGATTCATTACACTGACTCCAGATTGGTATTTGTTTCAAGGGTGTTTATTTATGTGCTAATAAATATAGGGGTATGTGCAATGGGCTGGGGTGATGGTGGAGGAAAGTCCATGGAAGAGTCCAGTCTCTTGGTATCATAGGTGCATTGTCCAAGGGGGCATAGGAAGGGGAGCAATGGCAGTTCAAGGTGGACAGGGGAACTGAGTGGGCTAGAAGGGTGACAATCAGGAGAGTCCTATTTCCTGGCGGCGGTCTTGGGAATGTTCTCTGTCTTCTGCCTGGATTGCAGGGACTGTTTGTGGGATAGTTCTCCTTCTGCATGGGGTGGGGTGCTGGTGGCCTGTTGGCCCTGTGGCAGGGCCTCCTGTCCACTAGCACCGGCGGAGGTGGAAGGCTGTTCCTCAGTTTGGCTAGTGTCAGGCGCCCTTTTGTTCTGCTTTCCTACATATCTCCTACCGGAGCATACAGAAACTCTCTGGAATGCACTTCTGAGTTCAAAGAAGACCTTTATTGTTGTTAATTCTCCCCCACCCACAAGTTCTAGAGAGACAAAATTAGTAGATTTCAAGCACACTTAGTCACAGCAATGAAAGCAAAATATATCACAGTACTTCTCAGTTGCAATGCACACAGCAAATATATATATATGAATTGCAAAGCAAAGCATAAAAGTCAAATTTCATCACCGTATGGGCAAGTAGGGCCTATCTTCAGCTTCATCTTTCTGGGGTCTGCAAGTTGATGACTCCGGTCAACTGCGAGAAAGAGATTATCTACCCAAACGGGAGCCTGGCAACTGACGTCTAGCTCCAGCCTGAAGTCAAGCAGATTCGAATCCACTCACTGTAGCCCAGAGTCATCCTTAAAAGCAAACTCAGTGTGAGATCTGAACGACCTTGGAGGATGGCCAGTTCTCTTTGAGCCATTCCACTCTCAGACTGGATTGCGAGGTAAACACAAAATCTACGTGCTCTTATCTGCTAAGGTCTGGTGTGAAGAAAACAGCTTGGTTCATCTTGTGGAAAAGCACAGCTTGAAAGAATACAGACATCTGTAATGTCTCAACTGCAATGTCTAACTCCACGTTAAAGCCAATAGGCAGCTAACCTAAACATCAAATGTAATGTCTAAGATCATGTCAAAGCCAATAGGCAGCTAAGCTGCTAATGTCATGTCAAAGCCAATAGGCAGCTAACCTGAATATCAAATGTAATGTCTAATGTCATGTCAAAGCCAATAGGCAGCTAAACTGAATACAGAATGTAATGGCTACTGCCATGTCAAAGCCAATAGGCGGCTAAGCTGAATACAAAATGTAATGGCTAATGCCATGTCAAAGCCAATAGGCGGCTAAACTGAACAAAACATATAGGGGGTCATTCTGACCCTGGCGGTCATGTCGCGGATGACTGAAGCACCGCCAACAGGCTGGCGGTGCTTCAAAGCCCATTCCGATGGCGGCGGTAAAGCCGTGGTCGGAAAACCGGGTCTGGCGGTCTCCCGCCGGATTTCCCCCGGCTGGGCTAATCCTCCATGGCCCCCGTCAGCCTGTTTCTGGCGGTCTTCACCGCCAGGAAGATGATGGCGTGAATGGGTGTCCTGGGGCCCCTGGGGGCCCCTGCACTGCCCATACCACTGGCATGGGCAGTGCAGGTGCCCCCTAACAGGGCCCCAGCATGCTTTTCAGTGTCTGCTTAGCCATCAGTGAAAAGCGCAACGGGTGCAACTGCACCCCTCGCACACCTGCAACACCGCCGGCTCCATTCGGAGCTGGCTTCAGTGTTGCAGGACGCCTTCCCGCTGGGCCGGCGGGCGCTAACAATGTTAGCGCCCGCTGGCCGAGCGTGAAGGTCGGAATGGCCCCAGCGGTCTTTCGACCGCGGAGCGGCCATATGGCGGTTCCCGCCAGACTAGGAATGAGGGCCATAATGTGCTACTGGTGAACATTGAGCAACTAATATGAGCAGTTGTGAAACACAAAGTCATTGGTCAAACTCAATTAATAGCATCACATTCCACCCTATGACCAATGAATTTTTGTTTCACATACCTCTTATTTAAAAAAAAAAAAAAAAACATCAACACAAAAAAAAACATTATCAGCAAATCAGATTTGAATGATAAAAGCAATCACTGTAAAGCAATGGAAGTGGATTAACATATTGATCTCATAACCTTTCACATCAGATACATCTACACAGAAAAGACTGAAACTCATATACACTGATTGGGATAAAAGTGTCTCTAAAATAGCAATTTGATGTAGCATGAGTTCTCCTCATGTAAAGGTGCACGGTCCACCTGAAAGGTTTGCAGGAATGTAAGTGAAAGTCAGAGTTCCACACGAAAAAACACAGACAGTTAACTGTTAAGGTTGCTTAGTTCCAGTGGAAGAATGTAACCAAACAAGTTGAGCTTGAACTGACGGCGCCATTTGCGCAAAATGGATCCATGGTGCTTGCACTTTACTCAATCAGGTTCAGGTTGGGGGTTCCGGCCCTTCCCCGACCCCACATGCACACACCCGGAGGGAGACCACACAGCACACTCAGTAGCGAAACGTGGTAGGATCTGCAAAAGAAAAAAGTATGACTTTTCTTGCAAATAACATTTATCATCTGAAATGTACCCTTCCTCTTCCTTTCCCTGTTTTATAATCAGCAGGATGTTTTTAGGGCCCTTTGTTATGATTTCTGCAGGTTCTGGATGGTCACTTGGGGCTTCAACCCACTCCTCAGCACTGAGGTGTTTATCTGCTGCACCACAGCTTCCCTTTTCTTGCACTGTCAGAAGGGCTGAGGCAGACTCATTCTTTACCAAACCTCCATTCACTGCATTTTTGACAAGTTGGGCCATTCTGTCTCCAATTTGTATGAATGAATCAGATTCTTTTCCAGTTATCAGCATAATTTTGATTTCTCATTGGTAATCTGCAGCAAACATTCCCCCTAAAACCTGATCAATTTGCCATATCTGTTCTGGTAACAGAGCCTCTCTCCAACTGCTCTGTGACTGCTTGTGCGACAGATTGCGCTTGTGTGTGCTGCACAGTTTTTATCAAATCTAGGGGAATGCGCATCTCTCTCATCTCTGCCCACCTGTAAGTGGCTTTTTCTCCCAGCTGTCCACATTTCTGGTGCACCCACTTAGCCATCCCCACTAAGTCAGAATTCTGGGTGTACACTTCTCTCTCTGAAGTTTTCTCTTCAACATCTGCAAGGGAATTGAACCAGTTATGTACAAGCCATGTGGAAAACCAAACGGCTAAACCATTGGCAATAAACCAAAAATCAGTGTAAAAATGACACATCTCAAGCAGCTCTTGCTTTAAAATCTGACACACTTTGTACAACTCTGTTCCTTCTCCTGTGCTAGAAAACAACATTTTAATCACTGAATCATTAGTCAAACAAACATGCTTTTTATCCTCAGGGGACACGAATTCAAATGGTGCACTCAATTTCACTGGTGTCTCTTTTACCTGTGGTACTCCCTGCACCCTCTCCACATCCTGAAAAGGGGCTTGTGGCACCTGCTCATGTAGGGCTGCAGTGACTCTAGCCCTGTCTTGCATGTACCAGATCCAGTGTATGATCCTAGCTAGGGGCACTCTTTTCTTCCCCTGTCCCTGATTTACATGTAAATCAGTGTTTCCCTCTTGCATTGCGCAGAAACCTAAAGCCTGCATTATTTCATTTGCCAAATCACAAGCGCGCAGCTGCTTATATTTTTTCCTAGTGACTTTATACCAAAGTGTTAAGATTTCACTCAGATGAGGGCTATACTGTTTCCAAAAATCAAACAAGGTAATGAAACTCGGTGTCTCTTGCTTAGTGCAAACAGTAAGAAACTCTAAAATCTTTCGTTTTACTTGTGCCAGTAACTGCACATTTTGCGACGTTACCTCGTGAATCACATTCTGAGCTCTGTTCTCCATGTTATCAGTTAAGGAATGCACTTCGACTGCCAACAAGTCCGGCTCACGGAGGCTCAGACTGGCTCACAGCTGTCTTAACCCCCTCATTACTGGAATGGGAAAAGACAGATTCTTCTAAAACAGCAGTTTTATAGCTTTCAGCGTTATCTTGCATTAATGTGTTCTGGCTTACGTAATTTCTTATTTTCATGTTCTAACTGCCTACATCTCTCCTGCATTTTTCTGTAAGCAGATAAAAGTATCCAAACCCTTCTGTCAAGAACAAAAGAAACATCATTGCTTTCAAAAGGCACATTTTCTAAATATGCTTTATCACAGCAAGAAAACATGTTTCTCACAGCACCATCAGGCAGTTTAACTACACATGCATTTTCAAACATGGTCTGCCGTGCTTCTGTAATTCTCTAAACAACAAAAAACAATTACACTTTTAAATTGTGCACGTAGAAATCTCCAATGTCCGACTCTGAAAACTGACGGCTACGCCATAATGTTCTGCTTTCCAACATATCTCCTACCGGAGCTTACAGAACCTCTCTGGAATGCACTTCTGAGTTCAAAGAAGACATTTATTGTTGTTAATTCTCCCCCACCCACAAGTTCTTGAGAGACGAAATTAGTAGATTTCAAGCACATGTAGTCGCAGCAATGAAAGCAAAATATGTCACAGTACTTCTCAGTTGCAATGTACACAGCAAATACATATATATGAATTGCAAAGCAAAGCATAAAAGTCAAAATTCAACACCGTATGGGCAAGTAGGGCCTATCTTCAGCTTCATCTTTCTGGGGTCTGCAAGTTGATGACTCCGGTCAACTGCGAGAAAGAGATTATCTACCCAAATGGGAGACTGGCAACTGACGTCTTGCTCCAGCCTAAAGTCAAGCAGATTCGAATCCAACTCACTTTAGCCCATAGTCATCCTTAAAAGCAAACTCAGTGTGAGATCTGAACGACCTTGGAGAATGGCCAGTTCTCTTTGAGCCATTCCGCTCTCAGACTGGATTGCGAGGTAAACACAAAATCTACGTGCTCTTATCAGCTAAGGTCTGGTGTGAAGAAAACAGCTTGGTTCATCTTGTGGAAAAGCACAGCTTGAAAGAATACAGACATCTGTAATGTCTCAACTGCAATGTCTAACTCCACGTTAAAGCCAATAGGCAGCTAACCTAAATATCAAATGTAATGTCTAAGGTCATGTCAAAGCCAATAGGCAGCTAAGCTGCTAATGTCATGTCAAAGCCAATAGGCAGCTAACCTGAATATCAAATGTAATGTCTAATGTCATGTCAAAGCCAATAGGCAGCTAAACTGATGCAGAATGTAATGGCTAATGCCATGTCAAAGCCAATAGGAGGCTAAGCTGAATACAAAATGTAATGGCTAATGCCATATCAAAGCCAATAGGCGGCTAAACTGAACAAAACATATAGGGGGTCATTACAACCCTGGCGAACGGTGGAAAAGGTGCGGTAATACCGCAAACAGGCCAGCGGACAAAAAAATGGAATCATGACCCTGGCGGAAACCGCCAACAAAGACAGCCACTTTAACACACCGTCCGCCACGGTGGTACAGAAAAGCAGCGCAGCGGTTACCGCCAACAGACAGGCGGGAGACAATGTACTGCCCACAGTATTACAACAGGCCAATCCTCCACCTTTTCCGGGGCGGATTCACCGTGGATAAAAACACGGCGGAAACAGCTTTTGCTATGGGAAAAAGCTCACCTCAACACATCCCATGAGGAACGACGACTCCATGTACCCGGAACTCCACTGTGCCATCCTGGGGAGTGCAAAGACACAGTCTCACAAGTCTCTACAGTGGGTGGTTTGCCCACTGTGCCATCCTGGGGAGTGCAAAGCCACAGTCTCACAAGTCTCTACAGTGGGTGGTTTGCCCACTGTGCCATCCTGGGGAGTGCACAGCCACAGTCTCTCAAGTAGATGCAGGTCTCCACTGGTTCTGGAGGGGGACTGGTGCCCAGACTGGATGAGTCTCCCCGTGAAAGTTCCTGTCCTGTCACTGTCCCAGCTGCACATGGGATAAGGATGCCTGATGTGGCGGTCCATTCATTCCTACACGGTGCATGCCCTGTTCAGCAGTGCTTTGCTATGGCGGTCTTTGCCCTGTTCAGCGGTGCTTTGCCATGGCGGTTTAGGACTGTTCAGCGGTGCTTTGACATGGCGGTCTCTGCCCTGTTCAGCGGTGCTTTGACAGTGCGGTCTTTGCCCTGTTCAGCGGTGCTTTGCCATGGCGGTCTTTGCCCTGTTCAGCAGTGCTTTGCCATGGCGGTTCAGGACTGTTCAGCGGTGCTTTGACATGGCGGTCTCTGCCCTGTTCAGTGGTGCTTTGACATGGCGGTCTTTGCCCTGTTCAGCGGTGCTTTGACATGGCGGTCTCTGCCCTGTTCAGCGGTGCTTTGACATGGCGGTTCAGGACTGTTCAGCGGTGCTTTGCCATGGCGGTTCAGGACTGTTCAGCTGTGCTTTGCCATGGCGGTTCTGATACTGGACATTGGTGTGTGGCATGACGATCTCCACACTGGACATTGGTGTGTGGCATGACGATCTCCACACTGGACATTGGTGTGTGGCATGACGATCTCCACACTGGACATTGGTGTGTAGCATGATGGTGTGTGGCATGACGATCTCCACACTGGACATTGGTGTGTGGCATGACGATCTCCATACTGGACATTGGTGTGTGGCATGACGATCTCCACACTGGACATTGGTGTGTGGCATGACGATCTCCATACTGGACATTGGTGTGTGGCATGACGTTCCATCTTGGCCAGCGGAGCAGTGGCATCCTGTCCCCTCCTGGGCTGTGACTCCGGCGGTGGTCTCTGGACCAGTAACGATACTTGGGCCCTCCTGGGCTGTGACTCCGGCGGTGGTCTCTGGACCAGTAACGATACTTGTGCCCTCCTGGGCTGTGACTCCGGCGTTGGTCTCCTGACCAGTGACGATAATTGGGCCCTCCTGGGCTGTGACTCTGGCGGTGGTCTTCTGACCAGTGACAATACTTGGGCCCTCCTGGGCTGTGACTCCGGCGGTGGTCTCCTGACCAGTGACGATACTTGGGCCCTACTGGGCACTGATTCCGGCGGTGGCGATGGTCTCCTGACCAGTGACGATACTTGGGACCTCCTGGGCTGTGACTCTGGCGGTGACGGTGGTCTCCTGACCAGTGACGATACTTGGGCCCTCCTGGGCACTGACTCCGGCGGTGGCGGTGGTCTCCTGACCAGTGACAATACTTGGGCCCTCCTGGGCTGTGACTCTGGCGGTGGTGGTGGTCTCCTGACCAGTGACGATACTTGGGCCCTCCTGGGCTGTGACTCCGGCGGTGGTCTCCTGACCAGTGACGATACTTGGGCCCTCCTGGGCTGTGACTCCGGCGGTGGTCTCTGGACCAGTGACGACGGTGCTGGCTGTTGTGTCTGGACCGCCGGAAATGATGGCGCACTTCTCCGCTGTGACACTCACAACAGGCTGGGGAGACTTCCTCTGGACCTTCCCCACCTTCTTTGGAGTTACAGCTGACTCACCAATCGCCTTGGTTCCCACTTCACTTGTTGTCCCACCAGGAGTCTTGACACGGTCCCGTCGTCCACTCCCCAATTTCAGAGCCTTTAAAGGGGGTGGGCTGCCAGTGCCTTGGCTCCGGGTCCTACTGCCTGCCCTGGTGGACGGTGCACTCCAAAAACCTGGAACACGCACCACTGATACTGGAGGATTTTTGGCTGAGGCGCTACGACAGGACTGATGAATTGGAGGGGGGGGGGCAAAAAAGGTAAATTTGACATAGGGACAGTTTCTGATGGACA
The DNA here is from genome assembly GCF_031143425.1 of Pleurodeles waltl. Taxonomy (NCBI): domain Eukaryota; kingdom Metazoa; phylum Chordata; class Amphibia; order Caudata; family Salamandridae; genus Pleurodeles; species Pleurodeles waltl. The sequence continues at coordinate 917,215,063 of NC_090448.1, read as the reverse complement.
CTGGGATGGGTACCTGGAGGGGGTCTGGGAGTGGAGGAAGAGGAGGTGGTTGTAGGAGGTGTCACTTTAGCTGTTTTGGGTGCAGGTGCAGGTACTGCAGGCTGTCGTGAGGTGGATGGATGTTGGGTGAGTGATTGCCGGCATTTGGGTACTTTGGGAGGGGGCGTCACAGACACACTGGGAGAGGACACAGGGGACGTGTAAATGGCAGTGGAGGTGGTGAGTGCAGGTGAGCGGCTTGTGGTGCTGAGTGTCCTGGAGCGAGTCCTAGTGCCTGTAGATGTGGTGCATGCAGGTGTGTGTGTAGACGAGACTGGGAGGGAGGAGGGAGAAGAGGAGGAGGGGGACACAGTGGAGACAGTGGATGTTGCTGTGTCTGTATGTGGGTGAGGCTTGCGTGAGTGCCTGTGGTGTGTGTGGTGCCTATGTTTGCTTGAGCTACTTGTGTGTGTTGACTTGTGTGCATGCTGGTCTGTAGGTGTGCTTGGGATGGGCTGGGGTACAGGGGATTGGGTCTGGGTGGAGGAAGTTGAAGGGGGGAGGTTGGACGCAGGGACAATGGCTGCCATCAGTGCTGAGGCCAGAGGTTGCAGGGTTCGCTGAAGGGCAGCCTGACCAGAATGAATGCCCTCCAGGAATGCATTACCGTATTGCAACTCCCTTTCTACACCCTGGATGGCATTCACAATGGTAGACTGCCCAACAGTGAGTGACCTGAGGAGGTCAATGGCCTCCTCACTGAGGGTAGCAGGGGTGACTGGGGCAGGGCCTGAGGTGCCTGGGGCGAAGGTGATGCCCACCTTCCTGGGTGAGCGGGCACGGGGTGAACGCTGAGGGGCTGCTGGGAGGGCGGTGCTGGTAGGGGAGGTGGTGGCTGTACCTGTAGAAGTGGGGCGCACAGATGGTGCTGCCACCACAAGGGAGCTCCCATCGGCGGACGAGTCCGTGTCGCTGCTTGGTGATCCGGTGGCTGACGTGAAGCTCTCCTCGGCCTCCGTCCCACTGGTGCATTCAAAGTCTGTGGTGTGGCCCTCCATGGCCATGTGGGATGCAGCTCCCTCGTGCTCCAGTGCCACTGTACCTCCGCCTGATGATGCTGATGTACAAAAGGACAGGGAGAGCAGGAAAAGGGGGGGGGGAGACAGAACAAAGAGAGTTTTAGTGCATGGCACACCGCTACCGTTGGCGGACAAGACAGACGCAGCAGCCCCATGCATTACGCCGTGCTCCTGGCCTCTGCACATGCAATTTCTGGGAGATGGCCTACATGGCAATGCTGGAAATCTGCGCACATGGATGCCACAGGGGCAACTATACCTCAACTTGGCACTCTTCAGAGGTGGGGTAGAGTGCCACATGGCACACATTACGGAGGGGCCTTGCCTACCTAACTCGCCTTGGCCTAGGGACACACACAGCCCACCTCCCCCACACAGACCCCTCCACTGCACGCAAAGTCCGCAGAATGAGGTTGTACTCACCCCCTTGTGTCTGCTGTGATGTCCTTAAGCGCCCATCCAACTCTGGGTAGGCCACCGCCAGGATCCGGAACACCAGGGGGGTCATGGTGCGACGGGCACCCCTCCCACGTTGGGTGGCCATCCCCAGCTGAGCCTCCGCCGTCTTCTTGCTGCAGCGGCGAATGTCCTCCCATCTCTTCCGGCAGTGGGTGCCCCGTCTCTGGTGGGCCCCCAGGGTCCGGACCTCCTTGGCGATGGCACGCCAAATGTCCCTCTTCTGGTGGGCGCTGACCTACATGACATGCACAAGGAAAGAGGAACAGTCATTACCAACTGCACCGTCGTTGTGAGTGGCCCCCTCCCTACTCTGGCCAAGTGGGCCTTTTATTCCCATGCTTTCCTGTAGTATCAACTCTGCCCCCTTCCCTCTTCCACCCAGCCCTGTCCACCCCGGCCTAGCCCATACAACATGCTCCCTGTGTACTAACCTGTTGGTCTGGAGGACCGTAGAGTAGCATGTACTGGGGGAGGACCCCATTCACAAGTTTCTCCAACTCCTGTGCAGTGAAGGTAGGGGCCCTTTCCCCAGACGCAGCAGCCATCGTCGCTTCCAGACCGAGGTCACAGCAGCACTAGCAGTGTAGGTCCTCTCCTGTCGAAGGTCAGGTATCTATTGATTGAACAGATAGAAAATGGCGGTGACGTGCGCGGCGGTGCGCATCATCACCGCCGGCGCACCTGTTCATTGGCTCCTGGGACCCATAGGGTCCAATGTTAACCAATGCAGCATTGCGCCGCGGTCTACGACCGCCTACCGCGACGGTGTGCAACGCCAGCGCTGTTACCCCTCAATCCCATTGTCCCAGTTTAGAGGTCAGGCAGCCGCCATTTCAGGGGCCCACATGGCTTCATTTACTACTGCGTCACACATACCGAGGCCTACACTCAACACACATCCAGGAAGGCTTTATTGTCTGGTATAGTCTTGTGTGTGACTGTGGGCACATACCTGGAGGAATAGTGACTGTTTATTCGCTGTTGTCCTTCTTAGGCACCGTCAGCTGGGACATATGAGAAGATGGCGGAATCCTCCGGTGTACCGACCGCTGGTGGACCTGTTGACAATGGAAGAGAGACATTTAATCGTCACCTACAAGTTTGACCGTGCCACTATCCATGAACTATGTAGCCAGTTGGAGCCAGACCTGATGTCACCAATCTGCCATCCGACTGGAATCCCCCCTGACGTGCAGGTGCTGTCATTGCTCCATTTCCTTGCAAGTGGGTCTTTTCAGACAACTGTGGCCATGGCATCAGGGATGTACCAGCCTATGTTTTCCAACGTCTTGTCCAGAGTGTTGGCTGCCCTGCTGAAACACGTAAGGAGATACATCATTTTCCCTCAGGTGGAGGATTTGACTACAGTGAAAGGTGACTTCTATGCTCTTGGACATATCCCCAACGTCATAGGTGCCATTGATGGGACCCATGTAGCTCTGGTCCCCCCCACAGGAGTGAACAGGTGTACAGAAACCGGAAGAGTTATCATTCGATGAATGTCCAGATGGTCTGTTTGGCAGACCAGTACATCTCGCAGGTAAATGCTATGTTCCCTGGCTCTGTGCATGACGCCTACATCCTGCGCAATAGCAGCATCCCTGATATGATGGGTCAACTCCAGAGGCACCGTGTATGGCTATTGGGGGACTCTGGTTACCCCAACCTTTCCTGGCTACTGACCCCAGTGAGGAATCCCAGGACCAGGGCAGAGGAACGCTACAATGAGGCCCATGGGCGGACTAGGAGGGTGATCGAACGCACCTTCGGCCTCCTGAAGGCCAGGTTCATGTGCCTCCATATGACAGGTGGGTCCCTATTCTACTCACCGAAGAAGGTGTGCAACATCATCATCGCCTGCTCCATGCTCCATAATTTGGCATTGCGACGCCAGGTGCCTTTTCTACAGGAGGATGATCCAGATGACGGTGTTGTAGCAGCTGTGGAGCCTGTGGACAGTGATGAGGATGAAGCTGAGGAAGAAGAAAACGACAACAGGGAGTCAGTCATACAGCAATATTTCCAGTGAAACACAGGTGAGTACATTTTCAGGTTTAACATTATATTAACTTTCACACGTCTACCTCTATCCTGTACCGAAATTTCACTCACTATTTGTTAACTGAGTTGTCCCCTTCCATTTCAGTTTCACAAATGTGGTAACCTATGTGTCAACTGCTTGCATCCTTGAAGGGCTTGTGATGTGTGACATTGGTATGTTAGCCTTCCAATGGGTAACCCATTATGACACTGTCATTGATAATACAAAATTACAAATCATAGACTGACTCCATTTTATTTAGTGTTTCAAGTGTGTTTATTTAAGTGCTAAAAAATAAAGGGGGGTTGTGAAATGGGGATGGATGATGGTGGAGGAATGTCCATGGCAGAATCCAGTCTATTAGTCTCACAGGTACATTGCACATCTGGCCATTGGAAGTGGAGCTGGGGCAGTTCCGATTTGGACAGGGTAACAAAGTGGGACAGTGGGGGGACAATCAGGGTGGTCTTATTTCCTGGCGGGGGTCGTGCCATCTTGCTCTGTCCTGTTCCTGGATCTCAGGGCCCGCTTGCGTGGTGGTTGTCCGTCTGCAGGGGATGGGGTGCTGGTGTGGTGGTCCTGTGGCGGGGTGTCCTGTCCACTAGCGCCGGCGGAGGTGGTGGGCAGTTTGTCGTCCATGCTAGTGTCAGGGGCCCCTTGGAGTGCCACGGTGTCCCTCAAGGTCTTTTGAATGTCCGTCAGCACCCCTACGATGGTGCCCAGGGCAGAGCCGATGGTCCTGAGCTCCTCCCTGAACCCCAAATACTGCTCCTCCTGCAGACGCAGGGTCTCCTGCAACTTGTCCAGGACCGTCGCCATCGTCTCCTGGGAGTGGTGGTATGCTCCCATGATGGAGGTGAGGGCCTCGTGGAGAGTTGGTTCCCTTGGCCTGTCCTCCCTCTGTCGCACAGCAGCCCTCCCAGTTCCCCTGTGTTCCTGTGCCTCCGTCCCCTGGACCGTGTGCCCACTACCACTGCCTCCAGGTCCCTGTTGTTGTTGGGGTGTTGGGTTAGCCTGGGTGCCCTGTAGTGGTGGACACACCGCTGATTGACCTGTCCTGGGTAGGGAGGTTTGGGCCCGCTTGGTGGGTGCTGTGCTGGTGTTACCAGAGGGTGGAAGTTCGGTGTTGGGCTGTGGCTGGGCAAGGGGAACCGACTGTCCTGAGGCCCACGATGGTCCGGGCTGGTCATCAAGATCCAGTAGGGCAGAGCTGCTGTCGTCACTGTGGGCCTCTTCTGGGGGTGGAGTGGTGTTGTCTGGACCCTCTGGTGTGGTGACGTTCCTTCGGGTTCCTGCGGGGGTATAAGTACATGAGTATTGCATGTGTGTGTGTAATGGTGTGCAATGGTTGGGTGTGCGTGAACCCCAGTGCAGGCATTCCTGTGTGTGGGGTTGTGTGCTGATGGTCGGGGGGTGTTCTGGGTATGTGCAGTGGGCATGCTTTAGCAATGGGTGTCCATGCTTAGTTGTGTCATGCAGGTCTTGGGGTTGGGATGTGTAGTTGGTGTTATGGGTACATTAGTGAGGAGTTTGGGTGATAGGGGAGGTGTGATAGCATGCAGGTAGGGTGGGGGATATGATAGTGAAGATTTGACTTACCAGTGTCCGTTCCTCCAACGACTCCTGGAGGCCCTCAGGATGCAAGATGGACAAGACTTGCTCCTCCCATGTTGTTAGTTGTGGGGGAGGAGGTGGGGGTCCGCGCCAGTCCACTGTACCGCGATGTGGTGCCTGGAGACCGTGGAACGCACCTTCCCCCGTAGGTCGTTCCACCTCTTCCTGATGTCCTCCCTATTTCTTGGGTGCTGTCCCACTGCGTTGACCCTGTCCACTATTCTTTGCCATAGCGCCATCTTCCTGGCTATGGATGTGTGCTGTACCTGTGAGCCAAATAGCTGTGGCTCTACCCGTAGGATTTCCTCCACCATGACCCTGAGCTCCTCCTTGGAGAAGCGGGGGTGTCTTTGGCGTGACATGGGGTGTTGTGTGTGATGTGTGGGGTGGTGTATGTGTTGATGAGTGTTGTGAGTGTAGTTGTAGGTGGTGTTTTGTGCGTGGATGTTCAGTGGGTGATGGTGTTGTGTGCCTCTGTGTGATGGGGTTGTCTATTCTGTGCTCTCTCTCTCGCCTTCTCTCTGAATTTTTGGTTGTAGGGGTTTGTGGGTGATGTGGGGGTGTGTTTTATATTGTATTGGATGTGTGGGAGTGGTGTGTGTATGTGTATCAGGTGTGTGTATTTGTAATTGTCCAATGTGGTGGTGTTTTGTAGATGTGTGTGTATTTTGAGCGCGGCGGTGTGTACCGCCAATGGAATACCGCGGTTGAAAGACCGCTGCGTGGATTCGTGGGTCGTAATCGCATGGGCGTGTTTCTGTTGGCGTGGAGGTGGAGGTTTTGTTTCCGCATGTTTATCCCTGACCTTTAATGTGGCAGAATTGTGTGGGTGTCTGAATTTCGGCGGATTCCGAGATGTGTGTCATAATAGCTGTGGCGGTCTACCGCCGCTGCAGCGGTGTATTGGCGGTCTTCTGCACGGCGTTAAGCGCCTTATACCGCCAATGTTGTAATGACCCCCATAATGTGCTACTGGTGAACATTGAGCAACTAATATGCGCAGTGGTGAAACACAAAGTCATTGGTCAAACACAATTAATAGCATCACACCTTTGTTGTGCCACGGCCTCCCTCATGGTCTTGCCCATGTCAGCCAGCACCCCTGCAATGGTGATCACAATGGTGTAGATTTTGGTCAAGTCCTCCCTGATCCCCAGGTACTGTCCCTCCGGCAGCCGCTGGATCTCCTGCAACTTGGCCAGTACCTGGCCCATGGTTTCCTGGGAATGGTGGTATGCTCCCAGGATGTTTGAGAGTGCCTCGTGGAGAGTGGGTTCCCGGGGCCTGTCGCACAGCAGTCTCCCCAGCTTCCCTGTTGTCCTGTGCCTCTGTCCCCTGAACCGTGTGCCCACTTCCATTGACCCCAGGTCCCTGATCATCCTGGGTTTGTGGGATTGCCTTGGGTCCCTGTAGTGCTGGACACACTGCTGATTGACCTGTACTGGGGACAGTGGCATGGGCCCACTGGGTGGGTGCTGTGCTGGTGTTTCCGGCGGGGGGAGGCTCTGTGGTGGTTTGGGCTGGTGGCAGGGTAACTGACTGTCCAGAGGTCCCTAATGGGCCAGGTTGGTCATCCTGATCCAGGCGTGTAGAGCTGCTGTCATCACTGTGGGCTTCTTCGGGGGGGGGACTGGATGTAGCTGGCAGCTCCTCTCCGGGGACATTGGGTAGGGGTCCTGTTGGGATGCAAATGAATTGTTAATGTATCTGTGTGTGCCATCTTGTGCATGGGTGTGTTTCCCGGGATGATTATGATTTCCCTGTTGGCTTGGCCTTGTGTGAGCGGTGATTTTGTGGGCTGGGTGAGTCTCTCTATTGGGCATGCTGGGGTGATGGCTGTCCATGCAGGTCTGAGTGATGCCCATGCATTGTTGTTGCATGCAGGGCTTGGTATTGGGTTGGGTCGGTTGTGCTAGTGGGGTATATGTGAGTTGTTGGAGTGATGGGGGTGAGGGGAGGGGTAGGAGTTTGTGATGGCATGCAGGTAGGGTAGGGGGGATAAGGTAGTTAAGATTTGACTTACCAGAATCCAGTGCTCCTGCTACTCCTGCGAGGCCGTCAGGATGCATTATTGCCAAGACTTGCTCCTCCCATGTTTTTAGTTGTGTGGGAGGAGGAGGGGGGCACCGCCAGTCCTCTGTACAGCAATCTGGTGTCTTGATACCAAGGAATGCACCTTCCCCTGTAAGTCATTCTACCTCTTCCTGATGTCATCCCTGGTTCTTGGGTGCTGTCCCACGGTGTTGACCCTGTCCACAATCCTCTGCCATAGCTCCATCTTCCTTGCAATGGACGTCTGCTGCACCTGTGATCCAAACAGCTGTGGCTCTATCCGGATGATTTCCTCCACCATGACCCTTCGCTCCTCCTCAGAAAACCTGGGGTGTCTTTGGGGTGCCATGGATGTGGTGTGAGTGATATGTGTGTGGATGTGTGGGGTGATGTGTGAGGTGATGTGTTGTTGTGTATGCTGTGATATGCATGAATGGTGTATGGGTGATGGTGTTCTGTGCCTCTGATTGGGTGGGTGCTCCTGCCTTGTCTCTCTCAGTTAGCTATCTTCTTTTTCATTTTAAGGGGTTGTGGGTGTGTATTTTATAGTGGTGTGGTGTGTGGGTGTGGTATGTGTATATGTGTCAGGTGTTTGTATTTTGAATTGTCCAATGTGGTGGTGTTTTGTAAATGTGTGTGTATTTTGAGCGTGGGGGTGTGTACTGCCAATGGTTTACCGCGGTTGAAAGACCGCTGCGTTGATTCGTGAGTCGTGATACTGTGGACGTATTCCTGTTGGCGTAACGGTGTGGGTTTTGCTATTGCCAGTTTATCACTGACCTTCGGTGTGGCGGACTTGTGTGGGTGTCTGCATAGTGACGGTATCCTCTGTGTGGGTCATAATATCCGTAGTGGAATACCGCCACGTTCACAGTATGTTGGTGGCCGTCTGCATGGCTGTAGGTGGCTTTTACTGCCAGGGTTGTAATGAGGGCCTATATGTCCTACCTTAACCATACACTGTACCCTGTCCTTGGGACTACCTAGGGCCTACCTTAGGGTTGCCTTACATGTAAGAAAAGGGAAGGTTTAGGCCGGGCAAGTGGGTACACTTGCCAAGTCGAATTTACAGTTTAAAACTGCACACACAGACACTGCAGTGGCAGGTCTGAAATATGATTACAGAGCTACTTAGGTGGGTGGCACAACCAGTGCTGCAGGCCCACTAGTAGCATTTGGTTTACAGGCATTGGGCACCTCTAGTACACTTGTTTCTTGGGACTTACTAGTAAATCAAATCATGGATAAACCAATTACATACACATTTTGTATAGGAGCACTTGCATTTTAGCAATGGTTAGCAGTGGTAAAGTGCCCAGAGTAACAAAAAAATCTAAAACAGAGTGTATCACACATCAACAACCTGGGAAACAGAGGCAAAAAGTTAAGGGAGACCACACCAATGATGGAAAGTCTAATGTTTTATTAGTGTCTTTCTCACTGTGTCAGATACTCTCTGCCTGTACCAGTTTTGGGTTCATAAGCACTTTCGTAAGTCTATAACTGGATGTATAAGTTCCTTCCTAGGTTTGTGAGCAGGTACAAATTAAATAGTTATGTGAGTGTGTAACAGCAGTGTAAGTCTGTCAGTTTGCATGTAAAAATATGTTTACGAGTTAGTGTATGAATGAGTGACTAGGTGTATGAATACCTAAGTTCATATCTGAATGTATCAGTCAGTTGCATATGTCTCTGAGTGAATTCCACAGTGCCTGTAAGGAGTGTCAATGAATATGTAGCGGATGTAAAAGTGAGTAAATGGGTGTGTGAATGATTTTCTTAGTTTCTTTCTCAGTGTGTTGGTTACTGTCTATCTATACCGCTTTTGGGTTCATAAGCACTTTTCTGTGACTATAACTGGGTATATAAGTGAAGTGGTTACGCAGTGTGTAAAATGCACTGTAAGTCTGTCACTTTGGATGTATAAATGCATTTATGAGTTACTGTATGGATAAGTGACTAGGGGCCAGATGTACGACCTTTTCATTTTGCAAAATTCTAATTGAGATTTTTTTTGCAACTCGCAATTAGAGACTCGCAAAATGAAACGTACTAATGTGTCTCGATACATTTAGCGCTTCCCAATAGGGTCTCAAATGACCCACCTCATCAATATTCATGAGGTGGGTTGCAATTTGTGACCCCATTGGGAATGGCTGCACCCACATGTATGGTGGCCTGCTGGGGACAGTAGATCACCATATACATGACTGCCTTTTAAACAAAGCAGTTTTTTTTTCAATGCAGCCCAGTTTCCTTAAAGGAAAAGAGGATGGATTTCAAACAAAAAAAAACAAAAGTGTTCTTTGAGAGTAGGCAGTGCTCAATGGGATCACTACCTGCTCTGAAAAAATATTTTTGCTTCCATTTGCAAAGTGGAAGAGTCTCATGGGGATACCATCCTGTTTGCGAATGGGTTACCACCAACTTGAAGTTGGTGGTAACTGGGATTGTTTTGCGACTGCAGTCACTGTCTCAAAACAATCTTACATACCACTCTGACTTGCTATTTGGAGGGGACGCCCTTGGCACTCCCCTTCCAAGTAGCGACTCTCAAACCTATTTTGAGATTCGGTAAATAGACCACTGAATCGCAAAGTAGCATTGCTGCATGCCAAAATGCAATTTTTATGTTGCAAATGGCCCGATTCTGTGACTCAGACCATTTGCGACATGAAAATAGCTACGAACATCTGGCCCCTAATGTGTCATTACTTGAGTACATATCTGAGTGACTGTATCAGTGCCTCTGTGGCTGTGTTAATGGATTTGTAAGTAACTATGTCAGTGTATGACTGCCTGTCTTAGTAACTCTATGGGTCCCTAAATGGGTATGTAACTGTCTGTATGGATTGCTTACTGGCTGTGCTAGTGAGTATTGGGGTATGTAATTCTGTGTAAAAGTGTGAGTGGGTATGTGAGTGTCTGTGTGAGTCTGTGAGTGGGTATGTAAGTGTCTGAGTGGGTCTGTGAGTGGGCGTAGTAGTGCATGTGTGGGTCTGTAAATGGGTGAATATGTGTGTCAGTGGGTCTGTGAGTGTAAGTGTAAGTGTCTGATTGGACCTGTGAGTGGGCATGGGAGTGCCTGTGTGGGTCTGTGAGTATTGGTGTGAGTGTATTAGTGGGTCTGTGGGTGGGTGTTTGAGTCTCTAAGTGGGTCTGTGGGCAGGCATGGGAGTGTCTGTGTCAGTCAGTGAGTGGATCAGTGACTGTTTTAGTGGATCTATGAGTGGGTGTATATGTTTTTGTGTGGGTCTGTGAGTGGGTGTCTGAATGTTTGTGTGGGCCTGTGTGTGGGCATGTAAGTGTCTGGGTGGGTCTGTGAGCGGGAATGGTATTATCTGTGTTGGCCTGTGAGTGGACGTATAAGTATCTCAGTGGGTGTGGGAGTGTAAGTGTCTGAGTGAGTCTGTGAGTGGGCTTTGGAGTGTCTGTGTGGGTCTGTGAGTGGGTGTGTAAGTGTCTGAGTGTGTCTGTGAGTGGGCATGTGACTGTATATGTGGATCTGTGAGTGGGTGTGTAAGTATCTGAGTGTGTGTGTGACTGGTCATGGTAGTGTCTGTGTGGGTCTGTGAGTGGGCATATAAGTATCTCAGTGGGTCAGTGAGTGGAAATGTAAGAGTGTGAGTGAGTTTGTGAGTAGGCATGGGAGTGTCTGTGTGGGTCTGTGAGTGGGTGTATTAGTATCTGATGGATCTGCGAGTGGGTGTGTGAGTATGTAAGTAGGTCTGTGAGTAGGCATGAGAGACTCTGTGTGGGTCAGTGACTGTATGAGTAAGTCTGTAAGAGGCAGTATAGATGTTTCTGTGGATTTGTGAGAGGTTTGTCTGAGTGTCTGTGTGGGTCTGTGAGTGGGCATGTAGTTGTCTGAGTGGGTCCGCGATTGGGTATGGTAGCGTTTGTATCAGTCTGTGAATGGGCATATAAGTATCTTGTGGGTCTGAGAGTGGAAATGTAATTTCCTCAGTGGGTCTATGAGTGGGCATGGAAGTGCCTGTGTGGGTCTGTGAGTGGGTCAGTGACTGAATGAGTGGGTCTTTGAGTGGGTGTATAAGTGTTTGTGTGGGTCAGTGAGTGGGTGTATGAGGTGTGTGAATGTCTGAGTGGGTCAGTGAGTGGGTATAGTAGTGCATGTGTAGGTCTGTAAGTGGGTGTATAAGTGTGTCAGTGGGTCTGTGAGTGGGAGTGTAAGTGTCTGAGTGGGCCTGTAAGTGGGTATGGGAGTGTCTGTGTGGGACTATGAGTAGGGATATGAGTGTATTAGTGGGTCTGTGAGTGGGTGTTTGAGTGTCTACATGGGTTTGTGGGTAGGCATGGGAGTGTCTGTGTGGGTTAGTGAGTGGATCATTGACTGTATGAGTGGGTCTGTGAGTGGGCCTGTGAGTGGGCATATACATTTTTGTGCTGGTCTGTGAGTGGGTGCCTGAATGTTTGTGTGGGTCTGTGTGTGGGCATATAAGTGTCTGTGTGGGTCCGTGAGTGGATGTATAATTGTCTCAGTGGGTCTGTGAGTGGGGGTGTAAGTGTCTCAGTGGGTATGTGAGTGAGCTTTGCAGTATCTGAGTAGGTCTGTGAGTGGGTGTGTGACTGTCTATGTGGATCTGTTAGTGGGTGTGTAAGTATCTGAGTGTGTGTGTGAGGAGCATGGCAGTGTCTGTGTGGGTCTGTGAGTGGGTATGTCAGTATCTCATGGGTCTGTGAGTGGGTGTGTGAGTGTGTAGGTGGGTCTGCGAGTAGACATGAGAGTGTCTGTGTGGGTCTATGAGTGAGTCAGTGAATGTATGACTAAGTATGTAAAAGGAAGTATGTATGTTTCTGTGGATTTATGAGAGGTTGTATGAGTGTCTGTGTGGGTCTTTTAGTGGTATTTTAGGTATCTGAGTGGGCCTGTGAGTGGGCATGGTATTGTTTGTATCGGTCTGTGAGTGGGCATATACGTGTCTGGGTGGGTCTTTGAGTGGGAGTGTAATTGTCTTAGTGGGTCTGTGAGTGGGAGTGCAAGTGTCTAAGTGGGTCTGTGAGTGAGCATAGAAGTGTCTGTGTGGGTCTGTTAGAGGGTCAGTGACTGAATGAGTGGGTCTTTTAGTTGATGTATAAGTATTTGAGTAGGTCTGTGAGTGGGTATATGAGTGTGTGAGTGGGTGTATAAGTGTCTGAGTGGATCAGTGATTGGGTGATGTAATTCATTTGTGGCTCTGTAAGTGAATGTATAAGTGTATCAGTGGGTCTGTGAGTGGGAGTTTAGTGTCTAAGTGGGCCTGTAAGTTGTCATGGGAGTGTCTGTCTGGGTTTGTGAGTAGGGTTATGAGTGTATTAGTGGGTCTGTGAGTGGCTGTTTGAGTGTCTAAGTGAGTGTGTGGGTAGAACTGCGTGTGTCTCTGTGTCTCAGTGAGTGGATCAGTTACTGTCTGAGTTAGTCTGTGAGTGGGCATGGTAGTGTCTGTGTTGTCTGTGGGTGGGCATATAAGTGCCTCAGTGGGTCTGTGAGTGAGAGTGTAATTGTCTCAGTGGGTCTGTGAGTGGAAGTGGAAGTGGAAGTGTCTCAGTGTGTCTGTTAGTGGGCTTGAGAGAGTCTGTGTGGGTCTGTGAGTATGTGTATGAGTGTCTGAGTGGGTCTGTGAATGGGTCTGTGAGTGGTAGTCGAATTTTTGTGTAGGTCTGTGTGTGTTAGTACCTGTATTATTCTATAAGGGGTGAATAAGTGTTTGTTTGTCTTTTAGTGGGGCTAGGAGTACCTCTTTGAGTGGGTCTGTGCTTGCATTTAAAAAAAAAGAAATTGAAGTGGATCTTTGGATCCATTGCATATTTACGCGGCAGTGGATCCATGGGTCTTACACATGGAAAAAAGCATTTTTAGGCAATTCCTTGCTCATTATACGTACTTTTTTCACCCCTCTAGCACAAACAGGGGGTCAGGGACTTTCTACCCTGACCCCTTCATCAAAATCACACAACTTTTTGGGCCCTGATGTATAAAAGGGTGGCCGCAAGCTCCCTGTCAGGTTGCGGCCAGCCAATCATGGCATTGCTAGTGGCGTGTGAATTCGCAGATCCACCACAGTGGATATGCAGTGGATAAGTGTCCACAAATATACAATTTTGTTTTTCCTTTAATTATCCTGCAACTACTGAACAGATATACACCAAACCACACAGAGGGCTCTTTCTTGTCCAAGAGATAGCTTTCTCCCAGATTTGGTATAATTCCATCCGGCGGTAAGGGCTGTAGTCATGTCTAAAATCCCTATAGGAAATTGCATGGGGAAACCATGTTTGATGTGTAAAACTTATTGTAAAGACGTGATTTAAATTGACTGCACAATACACCTTTAATACTGTATTTTTTTCTTATGTCTATATCCTCAAAAGACTTGAGTACTTGCGCCCCCGCCACACACAGTTTTTTCTTCAATAATTTGACTTCTAAGGATTCAGTAATATTTTTATTGATGTTATAAAAGTTGTCATGAGTGCTGTGATATCTGGGCTAATGAACAGTGCATGGCAAGGGCGCGAGTTATAGTTACCTTACGCCGCGAGTTATAGTTACTTGAAATAACTTTAACTATAATTGCTGAATTTCAATGGTTTTATACGAGTGAAATCTGAGCCTAACTATAAAGTCCCTGTAACCTTTGATTTTTTAAGTGAATTTCTAAGGTTTTTTTAAAATTCTATTTCCTAACTATAATGTCCTTGTAACCTTTGTTTTTTTCAGTGAAATTGTATGTTTTTTTTAACGTAAAGTAATTTTCTTTCTGTACATTAATCCAACCACCGCCCTGCAGCCAAGCCCTTACAAGCACCCAACACTGTGCCCCTCACAGCCTTTCGCTGTGCGCACCGTGGCTTGGCCTCATGGCCCAGCCTGCTGCCAGTCCCTGCGGCCAACCCCACTATCCACCCAGCCCCACACTGTGCTGAGCCTTTAGCCATGCACAGCAGGAGTTAGCCACAGGGCCTGTCTCTTTGGGTGTGAGAATAGGAGTGAGAGTGTGTATCAGGGTTTGAGAGTGACTGTGAGTGTCTGGGTGTGAGAGTAGGTGTGAGAGGGTCTATGTGGGTGTGAGAGTGTCTGATTGCTCTCCAATAGATGAAAGATGCATTCATCTCCACAAAGGATTTAAGATCATTTTTCAATATGGAATCGCCAAATAAGCACAGTTGAGTTGCCTTTGCAAAGCCCAGGAGTTAGGATTGTTTGCCCCTCCCAGAAGTGCAGCTTCAACTGGGGCACCTGCTACGTTCATATTAGTAAGAAGGTTTAATTTCTGTGAAATGAGCATCATGGCCAGAACGGACACTCACCTGCTTGTTAATCCAATAAGAGTCCTCAGTTTACACACAATGTATATCTAACTGGAGCACTTTCTAGTGGTTAGTTAGTAAGTGCTACTTTGTTGGTTAAGTGTGCATTGTGGGGGAGGGGCTGTGCAGCTCCACTCGCCCCGCCGATTTCATCCCTGTGGACCCCATCCCAGGGGCCCACCTTAATTCCCTGAGGGGGCCACACAGCCCCCCTTCTCGGGTTGATCTTGACCCATGGGACTCCATCCTCCAGGGCCTGGCCTTCAATAAGCGGAGGAGGGGGGTCACATGCCCCCAGGCCAATTTTGGCCCCCGGGGACCCGATCCCCCAGGGCCTGGCCATATGATTTTTTTATATTTTTGGGGAGGGGTTTGTGCGGCCCCCATCCCCTGGCTGAACTCTGCCTGAGGACCCATCCACAAGAGCCCAGCTTAAACATTTTATATTTCTGGGGGCAGAGGGCACATGTGGCACCCATCCCCAGGCCAATTTGACCCCAGGGACCTCACCCCCCCAGGGTCCACCACTATTAAATGGGTCAGGGGCTGCCCGGCCCCTATGCCTGGGCTAAGTCACCAGGGCCTGACCATCTCTCCTGGGTATCTTCCAATGCACCCATTATGCAATGGGACCTGAGGGGGAGCCTCAAGGCCACTACAGTCCCAGCTGGATCCCCACCTCCTGTGGGAGCAAGCATTGCTGTCACAGAGAGAAAGCTGCTAAAGATGCAGCTCCCTCTCTGTGAGAGCAATTGTTTCCTCTGTTTCCCTGCCTGTATCTCTTCAGGTAGGGAACAGGGGAAACCTCCACTTCCAGCTGTTTGGCAGCTCTCACTTGTTGGCACCAGAGTGTTTGCTCTGACTTGGCAGGAGCTGTCAAAGCTCCCACCATGTCAGAGCAAACACCCATATACCTGGAGGTGGGCGCCCCGACACATAGCAGGAGCTGGCAATGGGGTGGGGTGCTTCCCAGGGGCATTAATGGCTCCTTGAGGGGGGCTGTGCAGACCTTCCCGACATTAGAATTTGCCCAACAAGGTGGCTTTCCCCAGGCCTGCAGGGTGCCACATGGCCCCCTGCATATAATTCAACTTAGAAGTGGTGATCCCCAGAGCTGTCGGTGGGGGGGGCCTTTGGCTCCTCGCATATAATTCAGCTTTAGCCCCGGGGAGGTGGTGGTCCCTGAGGCTGAAGGGGACACACTTCCTCCCTGCATTAATTTATTGTTAGCCCTGTGGAGGTGCCAGTCCCTGGGGCTCAGGGGGCCCCCCTGCATATAATTAAATTTGAGCCCCAGGGAGGTGGCAGTCCCGAGGCATAAATAAGCCAAGAAGGGGGTCGTTGTGGTAATCCAACAATGAAGAGATTGGACCAAGCATTGCAGGTAAGATTTATTGTAAGAGCAGGGTGAGGAGAACATGGCGGGATGCGCTGAGGTAGCAGCGCACTAGGACGCCTACCTGCTACCTGGGTAGTGAAGGACGGAAGGTGACGGTGCTGCTTGGGGGTGAGATCACGCTCCCCGGATGTGTGGGCCGGTGACGATGAGGGACGGTAGTGAGCCGCGGCGTATGGTAGAGGGGCGGAAGGCGGCTGGTGTTGGGCACTGGAATCGTGCCGCGCTGGAGCTTCGCCGCACGCGCCGGGGAGCAGCGTATATTCTCCTTCAGGGGAATAGCAGCAGTGGCAGCACAAGCAAGACGATGAGGAGTTGGGAGCTACAGTGAGGAGTGCGAAGGGAGCTGCAGCAGGAGTGGAGGTGGGGACAGCCGGAGGAGCGGTAAGACAGAGTGGTAGGGGATTGTGGCACTCCCCCCCTAAACCTTTGAAAGCAGGGGGATTTGGGCAGAAGGAGCCGGGTTAGAGGCAGAGGGGGACTTTGTGGCTGAGGAAAGAGGGGAAACAAGCAAAGGTAAAGAGCCTGAAGGAAGGAGAAATACTGCGAGGAGGGGAGGCAAGAATAGACATAAAATAAAAAGTAAGCTTACGCCCTCCTTAAAGGCTTACTTTAGGGTTAGACCCGAGGTCATTCCACTTGTTCCGGGGCAGGCAAAGACCCAAAGTAATCATGTGATGGAAGACCCCGGCTCACAGATAATGGATCAGCTTGGTGCCGCTAGCGGAATATTCGAAAACAGTGTACTCTCGTCTTCCCAAGCTAATGGAGGTTTTAAGGAGGGGCAAGCAAGAGGTGAGATACCTTCCCCTGCGCAGTACAGTAATGAAGAATCTACTTCCCTGTAAGTAGAAATTCCAGTACTGGTGGTCTCCCAGTTACCTAGGTCTCAGGTCTTGTCAGAAGCTGCAGCTCCTACAGCTCCTATTGCCCTTTGTCTTACCCAAGGCTCCTCCATTGAGAGTGATTCTTTCTATCTTGGAAGATATAAAAAAGGGTTTAGCAAATTCTGAGATAAACCATGGGGCGATAAGGGAAGCCAGTGAGGTATTAGAAAGGAAGTTTGATAGTTTGATGGTGAGAACTCAAGTTCTAGAAGAATCTGTGGGTGGAATGAAGGAGGAATTGAGATTACATAAAGAAGAGATTCAAGATTTAAAAGGGAAAGAGCAGGAGTTGCAAAACAGACTGGAGCAATTGGAGAATTATTCACAAAGGAATAACTTAAGACTTTTGAAGATACTGGAAGGTGTGGTAGGGGAAAATTTGAAGTCCTACGTGGTCTCCCGCATTAAATCTGCAGTTGGGCTTGAAGAGAGTAAAGAATAGATTGGGGAAGACATTCAGAGAGTACATAGAGACCCCTTTAAGAGGCAGCTGAATAGTAGTAAACCTCAAAGAATTTTGATATATTTTCTAAGCTATGAGTTGAAAGAAAAGATCTTGTCTTGTGTGTTAAAACAAAGAAATTAAAGGGCAGTTGATATTACATTTGAGATTAGGTCTGATTTGTCTAGGTTTACTATAGATAGGCAGCGGGAATTGGGAATGCACCTGGAGGAATTTAAAAGCTTGGGGGCCTTGGTGCAGTTGAAGTTCCCTGCGTCTCTCCGAGTTATGTACAATAACAAAATGCATAATATAAGGGATGTAAATGGAGCAGACGAATTGTTGGCAGCTATCAAGAGTGGGCAGGCCGATCACCAGTGAAGGTGTTTTTTTTTTCTTTTTTGTTATTTTAAGTATACCAAGGAATACAGGGTCATTCTGAGAATGGCGCCAGCAGTGGCCTATAAATTGGGGGAGTTCTCCGCGGGAGGGGTGGGGGAGGTGGGTGATAGGGGGTCACTAAGTGGGGAGCATTTGGGAGAAAGGAAAAAAGATTCTTGTTCACCCCGGTTAGGTCTCACACCTTATTCTAGATATAGCTAGTAGGGGTAGAGGTCAGGGGACAAGAGGAACGGTATTGCATATTCTTTCTTGGAATGTTAGTGGTTTGAGAACTAGAGGAAGAAGAGGGGGATTTGGGCAGAAGGAGCCGGGTAAGAGGCAGAGGGGGACTTTGTGGCTGAGGAAAGAGGGGAAACAAGCAAAGGTAAAGAGCCTGAAGGAAGGAGAAATACTGCGAGGAGGGGAGGCAAGAATAGACATAAAATAAAAAGTAAGCTTACGCCCTCCTTAAAGGCTTACTTTAGGGTTAGACCCGAGGTCATTCCACTTGTTCCGGGGCAGGCAAAGACCCAAAGTAATCATGTGATGGAAGACCCCGGCTCACAGATAATGGATCAGCTTGGTGCCGCTAGCGGAATATTCGAAAACAGTGTACTCTCGTCTTCCCAAGCTAATGGAGGTTTTAAGGAGGGGCAAGCAAGAGGTGAGATACCTTCCCCTGCGCAGTACAGTAATGAAGAATCTACTTCCCTGCAAGTAGAAATTCCAGTACTGGTGGTCTCCCAGTTGCCTAGGTCTCAGGTCTTGTCAGAAGCTGCAGCTCCTACAGCTCCTATTGCCCTTTGTCTTACCCAAGGCTCCTCCATTGAGAGTGATTCTTTCTATCTTGGAAGATATAAAAAAGGGTTTAGCAAATTCTGAGATAAACCATGGGGCGATAAGGGAAGCCAGTGAGGTATTAGAAAGGAAGTTTGATAGTTTGATGGTGAGAACTCAAGTTCTAGAAGAATCTGTGGGTGGAATGAAGGAGGAATTGAGATTACATAAAGAAGAGATTCAAGATTTAAAAGGGAAAGAGCAGGAGTTGCAAAACAGACTGGAGCAATTGGAGAATTATTCACAAAGGAATAACTTAAGACTTTTGAAGATACTGGAAGGTGTGGTAGGGGAAAATTTGAAGTCCTACGTGGTCTCCCGCATTAAATCTGCAGTTGGGCTTGAAGAGAGTAAAGAATAGATTGGGGAAGACATTCAGAGAGTACATAGAGACCCCTTTAAGAGGCAGCTGAATAGTAGTAAACCTCAAAGAATTTTGATATATTTTCTAAGCTATGAGTTGAAAGAAAAGATCTTGTCTTGTGTGTTAAAACAAAGAAATTAAAGGGCAGTTGATATTACATTTGAGATTAGGTCTGATTTGTCTAGGTTTACTATAGATAGGCAGCGGGAATTGGGAATGCACCTGGAGGAATTTAAAAGCTTGGGGGCCTTGGTGCAGTTGAAGTTCCCTGCGTCTCTCCGAGTTATGTACAATAACAAAATGCATAATATAAGGGATGTAAATGGAGCAGACGAATTGTTGGCAGCTATCAAGAGTGGGCAGGCCGATCACCAGTGAAGGTGTTTTTTTTTTCTTTTTTGTTATTTTAAGTATACCAAGGAATACAGGGTCATTTTGAAAATGGCGCCAGCAGTGGCCTATAAATTGGGGGAGTTCTCCGCGGGAGGGGTGGGGGAGGTGGGTGATAGGGGGTCACTAAGTGGGGAGCATTTGGGAGAAAGGAAAAATGATTCTTGTTCACCCCGGTTAGGTCTCACACCTTATTCTAGATATAGCTAGTAGGGGTAGAGGTCAGGGGACAAGAGGAACGGTATTGCATATTCTTTCTTGGAATGTTAGTGGTTTGAGAACTAGAGGAAGAAGAGATAGAATTTTGCAATACTTAACTCAACAGCACAAATGTTGGTTTTGCAAGAGACTCACTTGGCAAGAGATGAGTGTATGAAGTTATTCAGGACACAGAGGTGAATCCAAACATGTATTTGTACTGAGCTCAACTGTCATACAAAAGGTGTGGCTATTCTGTTTAAACAACGACAGCAAGCTAACATAGTAGTACTGGATTTAAGATCAGACCCAGCAGGGCGCTGGGTTATAGTTAGAGTACAGGTTGGTTGTAGAAATATTGTATTGGTTGGGTATTATGGTCCATAATTGTGACGATATAGAACCACTTAGACGGATGCTTTCCCAGCTGGTTGAATTTTTAGATCCGGTTATTATGATGGGAGATTTTAATGTTGTGGTAGATAATAAACTGGATAGGACGGACAACTGCAAGTCATTAGGAACTCCGAAATCTCAGCAATATTTGAGGAGGATGATGAAGGAATTGGTCTTGAGTGACATATGGAGACAGAGAGTTGGAAATAAAAGGGATTTTTCTTTTTTTAATAAGAAATATAGATATGCCACCCGTATTGATTATTTTCTGCTAGATATACGGTTGAGAGAGAGGGTGGAGTATGTAGTATATCTGCCGTCTCACCTATCTGACCATGCAGCGGTGTTGTTAGATATTGTTCTGTTTCAGAAGACAACCAGTAGTAGATGGACATTTGTTCGTTCATTACTATTGGACGAGGAGGTTGCACTTCAATTATGTAAGGAAACAGAGTTTTTTTTAGTGTTAATGTAGGGTCTGCTTTGCCATCAGTGGTGTGGGACACTTTTAAGGCAGTTATAAGAGGAAGGATTATGAGTATCTCGTGTTATAAACGTAAGTTGTTTAGGAATGAAATAAAATCTCTAGAACAGGTAATGTTAAGGAAAAAGGACAAGCTGGTGGGGCTGGGGGAAACGGGTGAGACAGAGGCTTTGAGGATAAAATTGGATGAATTGACACAACAGTTGGAAAATATATTACAAGGTAGAATTATAAAAAGATGGGAGGCAAGTAAACTCGTTCATTTTGAGTATGGTGAAAATGCGGGGAAGTTACTAGCTTGGAAGAGCAAATCAGATAAAGAAAGAAACTATTCCAAGGAAATTGAAGTAGATCAGTCAGGAGAGAGAGTGACAAACAGTAAGGCTATTGAGTCCGTCTTTCAGAATTTCTTTGCTCAACTGTATACAGAGGAGTTAGAGGTGGGAGAGGATATGGTTGATGATTGGTTGGGTCCTGATATACTCCCTGGTATTTCACAGCAGGAGCAGGAATTACTTAATGGACCAATAAAAGCAGAAGAAATAAGGGGAGGTTTTGAATGGGAGTAAGGGTGGGAAGGCCCCTGGTGTGGACGGCATCCCAGTGGAACTATATAATGCATTAGGCGGCGCTATTATCCCAGCTTTAACTGAATTGTTTGGTGGGATTCTTGAAAATGGAATTGCAATACCAACTTCATGGAATGAGGCTATTATTACACTCATTTTGAAACCAGATACAAATTCTGCAAAATGCGCCTCATAGAGGCCTATATTGTTGTTGAATAGTGATTATAAATTATTTGCTAAAATATTAGCTGATAGGCTGAATAGGGTAGTGAATAAGCTGATACACCCTGATCAGAAAAGGGTTTTCAAGAGGAAGATATTTGCATGAGCTGACTTTCAATCTGATTGGGGCGATAGATGTGGCTACTTCCCTTGAGATCCCCCTGACGATTATTATTATTGATGCGATGAAAGACTTTGATCAGGTGAATTGGAGTTATTTAAAATCGATTTTAAGATGGGTTAATTTGGGGGACAAGTTTTGTTGGACTATTGATCAGATTTAAAGGGCCCCTTTGGCTAAGGTTTTGGTTAATGGAAACCTTACAGGATCTATTGCAATCACAGGAGGCAAAAGACAGGGATGCCCATTTTCTCCTGTACTGTTTAATTTATACATTGAGCCCTTAGCTAGGAAGATTAGGCAGAATTTGTCAATCTTTCTTTTTAGCTGTAAAGGTTGTGAAAAAAGTTAGCTTTATATGCAGATGATCTCCTTGTATATACTGATAACTTATCAACAGCCCTTCCTGCAGTTTTAAAATTGGTGGAGAGATTTGGTAGTATATCAGGATATCGGGTAAATGTTGAAAAAGCAGATACTATGGCCCATATTTATACTTCTTTTAGCGCCGCATGTGTGTCGGTTTTTGACGCAAAATCGGCGCAAACGTACAAAATACAATTGTGTTTTGTAAGTTTGCGCCGATTTTGCGTCAAAAAACGACACAAATGCGGCGCTAAAAAAGTATAAATATGGGCCTATGTCTTAGAATATGGAGGAAGGCTCGACATATGGTAAGAAGGAAGTAAGGTATTTAGGTATACTGGTGACTCATGATCTTAAGCGTTTAGTAGAAAGGAACCAACAACAATTGTTAGTGGAATGTAAAGGTATAATGCAAAGATGGGCACATATTTGATTGACAATACTTGGGAGAGTTAATTTGGTTAAAATGTCCATCTTGCCTAAGTGGAATTTTCTGTTTTCAGCTATTCCTCTTCTTATGCATAAAGGATATTTAGAAAAGATGCAGCAGGTCACGATCGATTTCATATGGAGGTCAACAGGACCAAGAATATCTTGGAAAATACTGCGTAGAAGAAGGGAAAAGGGAGGTCTGGCACTGCCAGATTTGAGGTATTATGCTTGGGCTTTTTTACTCAAGAACTCAAGGATGTTATTTCTATGTCCAGACACCACAGCAATTGGTCTTATGTTTAAGGCTATGGTTTCAACTATTAAGGGGGCTTCAAGACACTTTTCATTTAAATTAGGAGACCCCAAGTTTTTTTAAACAGGTTAAGTTGAAAATATTGCAAGGTCTTGCGATGTGTTGGTATCAGTTAAGTTTAGCAGCAAAAGCAACCTATTACAGTTGTAAT
Source organism: Pleurodeles waltl (assembly GCF_031143425.1). NCBI lineage: Eukaryota > Metazoa > Chordata > Amphibia > Caudata > Salamandridae > Pleurodeles > Pleurodeles waltl. The sequence continues at coordinate 917,192,582 of NC_090448.1, read as the reverse complement.
GCGCCCATTTGGGACTCTCCAGGCACACCAGACTGTTTAAAGATGTTCTACCTTTGCCAATTAAAAAGGCAGGGATTGAAGTTTGGGGAGATCTTTTTCATGAGGGTATCTTGCTTTCATGGGAAGAGTTGACGGAGGAAACTGGAGGATCCCTGTCTAGACTGAAGTTCTTGCAGATAAAGGAATGGGCACAGGGGGTTAAGGGGTGTGTGGGTGGGGTTAATGCTTTGGAAGACTCTCTCCCGTTGTTCTCCTCAGTTTCAAGAAAGGTTGCGGTTTGGTATTGGGAAATTGTAGAAGGATTAGATGGGGATTTTAAATTGCCTATAGATCTTTGGGGGGACTTTATTCCCAAGGAGTTGGTTCATGGGTGGTGTAAAAAATGGATGTCTGTTTCCCCTCCGACACACTCGGAGTGGCTCAATGCTGTGTTTCAAACCTCGGCACTGGACTTGAATTTATGAAATATTAGGAGGACAAGGGTGAACTTTTGGGCCCCCTTATTAGAATGGAGAGAATCTATTTGAATCTTGTTTGAATGGGTGGGTAGTAAGTATTTAATGATAATTTTATTTTGGTTGTCCAATGATAATATACCTCTCTTTAGGATTTCCTGTCCGATAGTGGTCTTTTCCCCTTCGGCGGAAGATTGTATGAGAGTTAAATGGAGTCCCCTGGCATGGACCATTCTCTTGCTGAGAGGGTGAGGGTGGCGTTTTGGAAGAGAGTTGGTTCAGGGGCTGTGGTGAATGAGAACCCAAAAAAAAAAAAAGATTTTTTGTAAGACAGGAGGCAGCTTCACACCCATCCATGTCCACCGCTCATCCATCCACCTTAGCCAAACATCACCCCCAACATTCGAACCTTCCAGGCCCTAACATTCTATCATATTTACAACAGTGGCTACAGGAGCCTATTACAAGCTTACCACACCTTTGCGTTTCCTTTATTTTTACATGTCCCCAGGACCTGACACACCCAGGGGCTTTAGTAAAACGAGTGCGGGAAGCTGTGCTTGGTTTTTTTTAACAAATTTTGATGGGAATTTGTGAATTCCCCACACATTTGTGGCAAATTTTCTAAAAATAAAGTACTTTTTTGCCCTGGAGGGGTACCTTGGGACCAGATCTAAGGGTTCAGGTTGTCCCTACCCTGGCCCCTTTTCTTTTTTTAATTTTTTTTTTCTTTGACTCAGCTGAAGCTGAGTCCCAAAATGGCAGCCAACTCTTGCAGGTGGAAGTGTTGGCAGGAAATCAGAGCTCTGCATTTCCCTGCACGAGCTAGCTATCATTCGCAAATCCTTACAGCCTCAAGATATCTATATTTCTTTTTCTTTTAATATCTTGAAAGCTACTGAACAGATTTACACCAAATAACAAAAAAACACTCTTTCTGGACCAAGAGCTACCTTCCTGCTAATTTTATGTAATTCCGTCCAGCACTTCGGGCTGTAGTCATGTCTATTATAATTATAATGGGAAACACACTTTTTTTGACCACCCCTTTTTCTTGGCCACCGCTCGTCAGATCACCCCAAAACCTCCCATGTACAACAAGACTCTCGGGAACACTTTTTTGGGGAAGTTTTGTGAAGATTCATCAAATGGCACCAAAGATATAGGCAAGTCAAAAACGCTTTTTCAATGGAAACATGGTCCTAACTATAACTACCTACTGGTGACTGCCAGTAGGCAATATCTCTATCTATCTATCTATCTATCTATCTATCTATCTATCTATCTATCTATCTATCTATCTATCTATCTATCTATATCTCTTTCTATATATATATATCTACATACATACATATATATGTTGCTGTGTACTGCAGACTCCGGTTACATCCCGCAAATCATGTTCGGTGCTGAGTAACGGATGCAGGGTCCACTATCATTCACAGATGGCTGTGCCATACGTTCCTTGACACAGAAAGCTTGCACTTTGGGATGTGTTTCAAACAATATTCTATTTGGCAATGTGTTCCAACCTGGGCTATTTTCCTCATGGGCAATACCAGACAAAGCACAATCACCCCTAAAAAAGAAACCAGAAATCATCAACATAAAAGACATTCTCTGAAAGTTTTGTCTTTCTTTATTTGGGTAGTACTTGAGAGAAGAGAATTAACAATAGAAAAAGGGCTCATTGTATAAAAAAGAAGTGAATTTGTTTATACATGTTCAGGTTAACGCAAACCTTTTTTTGACAATCTGACAAATGACAATAGAAAAAGGGTGCATTGTGTACAAAAAGACGTAAATTGGTATGTACATGTTCATGTTAACACAAATCTCCCATTTATGACCAAATAAATTATTTGAAATGGTTAAATTATTTGCAAATGGTATAATAATCATGTTTTGGAATATTGTCAAATACATATAAAAAGACACTTATAATTGCGGCAGGCAGAAAATGCCAAATGTCACAAAAAGCATATGAAATGCATTCCTAATTCGACCATTTTTTACTTATTCTGATTTTAAATATTACAATGCATTGTCCATTTAAGGCTGACAAGTATCAATCCACTTAACAGTTCTTTTTCAAGGAATGTTCACACCTCCTTTCTCCCAAAGCAACATATTGCTTAGCCAAGTGGCCATAACACAAGATTAAATCATATAATTAATACACCCACTCCACTAATTAATTTGAATTTGTTCTAATCTAAGAGCAATCAAAACAAATGGCAAAAAATCTGAAAGTCACAAAAAAGAAAACAATTTAATCACATCTCATTGAATCATGATCACAAATAATGCCAAAGCAAAACCAAAAAAAGATACACAAGCAATTAAGAAACAGACAGTGAGAGCACACCCAATTTCTAATGTGCACATGACGTTACTCATCGAAGTTGAGGCCTCCAGGGCATTTGCTGTTCAGTATAATAATGTACTCAGATTTCATCCTCCTTAATTTCTTCTCTATGTCCCCCTCTCTCATGCTGACTGGTACCCTGTTAATGCCAAAAAATGAAACCATGACATTACTTTCCTTGTGTACCTGATGCCAGTGTCGTGCTATGGGTCACAATTTCTTATAGCATGAAAGTGCTCTAAGACTCTTTTCTTGAGAGGGGAAATAGTACCACCCACATACTATCGTCCACAAAATCACTGTTACAGGTGATGAATCTTCTATTTCCAGCTGTCTTTCCTGTGGGTAGAACAAAAGACTTCTTATTCACACTGTTCTGGTATGCTTTGCATTTTCCACACCCCTGCTGTTCTTTTAGCCAACGTCCCTTATTACTCTGTTTAAAGAAATAACTGTGTACCAACAAATCCATTATCGACTTGGTCTTTCTATAAGTCACCATGGGGTGTGAACTCACAAAATTCTCAATCATCTGATGATTTCACAAGTTGCCAGTGTCTGCCAAGCATGTGTTTAATCTTAGTAGACTCACTTTTAAATGTTTTAATAAGTCTAACTGCATTGGCTTCCTTCCTTTTTTGTAACAGACTTTCCCTGGGCCAATCTTTCACTCTCTCATAAGCTGTTCTCAGGACATTCTTAGGATACCCTTTAGCTATTAATCTGCTAATCATTTTGTCTTGTTCCAAATGAACATTCTGGGGAGCACTGCTGTTGTGTTTTGCCCATAACATCTCAACGTTAGGTATGCTCCACTTAAGAGCACAAAGATAGTGGCTAAGGGCATGCATAATACTATTCCCTGCATTCCCTTTCCTAAAGAGGCTAGTCTGAATGATGTCTCCCTCCACCTAGATCAAAACATCCAAAAACTCAGAGGTTAGGGTTATTACATGAAGCGTTAGTGAGAACTTCCTGCAACTCTCCATGGGACCCATCCCAGATCACAAAATGATCATCTATATATCGTATCCAAACTACTATATGTTTGATCCATCTCTTGTTAGCTTCTGTCCAAATGTTTTCCGCCTCCCACCAACACATGAATATTCCAGCATAACTGGGTGCGAAGCAACTTCCCATTGTGGTTCCATTCAGATGTCTACACCAATGGTCATTAAACAAGAAGTTATATTTTCTAAGCAAAAATGCAACACCTTCAATATCTTCATGGAATGATTATATATATAGAGTGGCTTGTCCCTAAAGAAGTATCTACATACCTGTATGCCCAAATCATGGTCAATACAGGTGTATAGTGATATAACATCTAGAGTGCACATTGTGTATTTAAATTTCCAAGGGATTCCCTCTAAGTGCATAAATGTATTCTCCAGTAAACAGTTATTTGCTGAAATGATTGGTCTTCCAGGAGTATTCTCTCTTTCTATATATTTCAGGCAACAAATAGAAGCATGGCAGTGTATGTTTATCTGCATGTAGGAACTGGTACTCTTCCACACCCAGTAAACACTTTTCATGCAAATTTGTCAGCAATGAATTATACTTTTTAATAGTTTGCTTATACCTGTCTGAGGTGGTTCTCTCAAAGTGAAACCTGCTTCTCTAAAATGATAACAGATTTTAGAGGTGAGCAAACTGAAATAAGAACAGCTCAAGGCTAATTCTATTTCACCAATCTGCAGACAAACATGCTAGGTGCTCTTCTTGGTTCATTAGGAAAGTGCAACATGCTTTGTAATAGTCCAAGACTCTTTTAAAAGAAGGCTAATCGTCCATTTTCTCTCTATCCATCCCTCTCTTATCCAATCATTTGGAGTAAAGGTGTTGAGGTTTTTAAGTCATCCTAATCACTTCTCCATTTCACAACGATACAATATTCCTTTTTCCAATACTCAATATAGATTTATATACTTTTGTGGGTCATTACACCCCATTTCAGGTATTAGACATAATGACTAACTACACTTCACAGGCTCTTCTTGATATATAAAACATATAAAATAATTCATTCTAGTCCATAATCTGCTGGTGTACATGAAGCTCAGTGTTTGTGTTATGGCTGCAAGGCATCTTATTTCCCAAGGTGAGAATGACTTTAGATTCCTGTCTTCTCAGTTGCTTTTCTTTGGCACCTCCTTGGGGGTCCACTTTTATATGCGTGATCCCATAATACTTGAACCCCAATAGGGATTCCTGATGATACTGCATGAAGTTGTTGGCCATTGGGTAGCTCCCGTCACCATGATTGATTGCTCTTATATGTTGGAGAACTCTTATTCTTAGTTTTTATTTGTGCTTCCCACATATTGTTTCCCACAGTCACACTCAAGTACATATATGACAAATTCATTGTTGCAAGTTATTTTATCTTGTATGGTGACTGTGCATCCTTCAAAATGTTTTGTTAGACTTCTGATTTTGTCTGTGTTGGCAAACTTTACATGTATTACACCTAATGAAGCCTTTTCCACCCTCAATCAGCCAACTGCTTCTTCTTTTGGCATCATAAAAGCTATGTGTTAAAATATCACCTAGTGATCAGGTTTTACAAGAACTTATTTTCACATCTGAGCCAATAATTGATCTCAAGTGCTGATCATGTTCCAAGATGTGAAAGTTCATTTTCAAGATCTTTTAAATGTCCAATTGTACCTAATTATATACCCAAAATAGTCTGCCTGTTTTGTCACCACTTTCTTTCCATAATCCTTCATTGTATCCATAAAGCAGATAATCCCTCTGTTTCTCCCTGCGTCTCTCTCTGGCATTGTGGAGGACACTTAGGTGGTAACCAAGTTGGACAAATCTTCTCATTATTTTAATTACCTCTACCTCATGTTCTTTCTCTGTGGAACTTATTCTTCTTGCTTTAAACATATGCCCACATGGTATCCTCCATTTTAATACATTTGGGAGGCCACTATTGCCATGTAGCATTGCATTTGCTGCTGTTTCTTTCCTATGAATATTGAGTGTCAATTTGTTGTCACTGACATTCAATTTATTGTCCAGGACCTCACTATGTTGGCTACCCTGTGTGGTAGTGAATCTGATATTGAGATTATTAGTGACCACTCTTGTTGTGAATTCCTCCATTTCGGACACCAAACCTTCCCACAAGATGAAAAGATCAGCATTGAAATGAGTCCAGAGTACGACATCCCTCATGTATGACTCATTTTCCTCTATCTAGGCTTTGCCCTTCTCTCACCAGGCCATGAATACATTTGCATATGTGGGGGCATGGGGGGGTACCCTTGGCTGTTCCTGGTCGCTATACATAGATCTTACCATCAAAGATGAACACATTATGTGTAAGGCAATATTCAAGCATTCCCAGTATCATCTGTGTCTGTTGCAGCAGTTCAATCAATCTGTCTCTTAGAAAACAGCAACATGCAGGCAACCCATTCTCAGATTGAGAGGATACAATGACACTACATCCAGCGCGACCATGATGTATTCTGATCTTCATGATATACCATCTATTTTCCTTATGACGTCAGTGGAGTTCTTTCGATACAATAACAGTCTTGCACAATATGGTTGTAAAAATAGATCTAAATATCCTGATGTATTTTGTAAGAGGGATCCTATTGAGTTCACTATTAGTCTACCAGGCAGTGTTTAAGTCCTTGTGTATTTTTGGAAGGAAGTCGATAGTAGCCATTTTTGCATGCATAGTTCAAATATACTTGTATTCCTCCCAATCCAAGAGATCCTTAACATGCCATTGTTTCAATAGTGAAAGATGTTCAGTCTCAATTTGTTTCATGGGATTTTGTGATAAGTACCAATAGTGTGGTCTGTTTCCCAGCTGTCGTCTCGCTTCAGTTAAGTGAATCATCTTGTCCATTAGCACAATTATGCCCCCTTAGCAGATGACTTTATGATAAAAGAACTGTTTATTTTCAGTGTAGCAATATCCCTCCAGTCTTTGGGTTTAAGATGTCCTTTATTTCTCCTTTTATTTTTTATTTTTTTAAGATCATTCAGAACTCCTACCACCATTTCATGACAGAGATCAATCTTGTTACCTGCTGGCAACTGGGGCCAAATTTACTTTTTAATTTAGATCCACTGTGCATTGGCTTATCAGTGCTAAATCCCATTTTTCTCAAAGTTGAAATTTGAGATGCATCTTCATCTGATGTTTGTGATATTTCTTCAGTTAGGTCATAAATCTCCATTAGTCCAGGAATATCACCAATTTTAAACTCTGTTGTTCTACCACTCTGGTTGAGTTCCTCAGTTATCTTTCTTGGTTTCTTTTCACAGTGCTTGTTTAATTTTAACTTCCTAATACATGTATGTATCTCAATCCTGTCATTTGGAAATCAGGGTTAGTACAGGGTACATAAAGTTAGCTCCAAATTTAGTGATCTTTCTTGACTTTTGGTTAATCTGGTTGAGGAGATGTTTATTACCAATGGCCTTTCCTGTGTATTTATATTCTTCCCCATTAAAGCCGCTATCTCTTCACTCTGTTCTTTCCCCTTCTTCTTCCTTTTGCGCCTCTTGTCCTTCACCTCCTTTGTTGATTTTTTTGTTTGCCTATTCCTCTATTATGGTGTCATTAACAGGAGACGTAGTTCTCTGACAAATCCAAACATTCTGAGGGATCTTCATCCGCACTTGATCCAGCCTCCAAATGGAATTCTGTTTCACTACCTACATCCACTATGGGGTTCTCTATTTTCTCTTTCATCCTCAAGTTATCAAATATCTTGGCAAAAAAATACATTTGTCCATATTGGTCATCCAATTTGTCCCTTGTAAATTTTCTAGATTTTCTTCCAATGATTTCATTACCATATGTTTGTAATGTTTTCTCCATCATTGACAGTAACTCTTGATTTCCTCATGTCCTTTGTTCCTTTCCAATTCCTTTGTTGAGGATTTCACTTTTGCAGTGTATAGTTCCATTTTATATTTGGCATGGTTAATGAACATATTCATGAGCCTCATAGAGCAATCCTCCGTGTTTGTACACCATTGCCTAATCAGTTCCTCATCCATGTCCTCATAGGCAGGTAACAGCATAATGTGAAAACCTCTAGGTATCCTTCCACACTCTAGGTATTTTGAGAGTGATGTCATCTCCAACCATTGCTTGGATTCCATTTGCCTTGCTTTTTCCAATTCTTTATTTATCTGAATTGGCATTTTATTCATTTGCCAAGGCATCTCTCCTTCAGTGTCAGCCCTTGTTGTGTCACAAAATATGCATTCAGCAGCTAATTTCCATCATGTATATCCTCCATTGTCATGGTTTATGTTTATATATTTTTATACGCTCCTTAAGTGAAGTTCAAACGATTGTAATGGCCACATGCCACTTGCTGAAATTTATTTTCTATTAAAACTCTCTTGATTGTTCTGTTTCAATTATCAAGCCACCTTTGAAAACATGTATTCATTTTCCTTTCAATGTGGCAACCTTGACCGTGGAAAATTAAAGTAAATTTTCATTATATGTTCTATGTCCACTTCTCTCAAGTTCTTTACCTGAATTATTTACAAGTCAAATCACACTGTGGAGTGGCATACAGTGGAACAGCATACAGTGGAGTGTCATGCAGTGGATTTGGGTAGAGTGGAATAGCATATACTAGAGAAGCATATAGCGGAGTGCCATTCAATGGAACAACATACAGTGGAGTGTTGCAGAGTGAAGTGCCATTCAGTGGCATAGAGTATAGTAGAGTGGCATACAGTAGAATGGCAAGAGTAGAATAGTGTGTAGAGGAGTAGAATTAATAACTTTATTGTTCAGTTAATTAAAAATTACAATTAAAACAAGTTTAAAAAGCAGTCATCTCATTGTAAAAAGCCACTCTAAAAATCCAACTTTCAATATGTTTGTAACTCCTCCATGTCAGGGTCCGTATCCCAGTCAGCAGCATTCATCATAAGCTGTTTCTTACTTTGATTGCATGAAAGTGCCTAGTGTGTTACCAAGCGACAATATGATGGTAAAAATAGGTGGAGTGTAAGCATCTGTGAGAATTGTGCCATTGGTTGATAGATGCTCACTAAGTAAAGTACGAGTTGCATTTGCAGATTCCAAGCTAAGTCAGCGAAGATTAAACAAAGTGCAATTAGTGATGAAGACTCACTATATAAAGTGCTAATTGCTTTTACAGATTACCAGATAAATGGACAAGGATAAGCAAAGTGCAATCTGTGCATTAGTGATAAAAGTTGTATCCTGTCACTCTAGATTTGGCTTAGCCAGTTTTCTTTTGCAAGTGATACACATTTCAAGAATTTTCCACAGAGCACTAAATCCACTTCTTGTAGATAGGTTATTGACTGTGTGTTGGCATGTACAAGTTCCATTCCTTAGGAAGTTATGTTTCAAAAGTCTCTTTTGCTCTGGCTTCAATACAGAGCTGACACAGACAATATGCAAATGTCTTCCTTTGCATATTGACACAGCGACGTGCAGTCACTGTGGTTTGTCCCCGCCAAACAGGAGAGTTACATAATGTGTTAAAACTGCCCAGCCGATAACTCAGCAACTTGAGCTTTGCCCTTAGCCCAACCGGTTATACTAAGCAGGGCTGGGGCTTGAGGAGACATATGAACCTATTATCATTCATGAGAAGGAGAAATGTGCAGTGGGAGGTTGAACACCCACAACAACTGTTGAGTTTTGAGTTACTTTGTCTGCTCTCCCCCACAGGAGAGAGCAGTGTTAAGGGTGAAGAGTGATGGTGATGCTAAGGGGGGAGGTGGAGGGCACAAGGAGAGGGGGAAGCAAACACCGGTAACACAAGCCATACCCCAATCTTGTGAGGCCGCTTCAGTGTGGCCGGGCTCAGCACTGTCTGGAGCCCTACGCAACCACCCTGTTGTGTTGCTGCCCTTACCAGCTGCCTCCTTTTGACTTCAGAGAAGAACCGGTTGACTTGCGGGCCAGCTCACGATGCTACAGCAGCCAAGCACTCCCCTGCTTCTGCTTAGGGAACCGAGCTCCAGATGGTGATCCTGATGCTGCCTCTCTGTATCCTAGTATGTGAGCACCCTCCACCGCAAGTCTAGACCATTCAAGCAGCTGTACAAATTGCTGGCAGATGTGTGGAGTGGGCTGCAAGGTAGACATATAGGCATTTGGGTGGGTTAAAAGTGGAGCTGGTTCAGCAGTGTTGTTTTGAAGCCAGAGACAGAAAGTGGCAGGTGGCAGGCGGCTGCAGGAAACGAGGCGGTTCACTGAGCCAGGCTTCTCCGATCACTGCCTCCAACCACTCTGGCCACCTTAGTTCGCTTTACACCCTCCCTCAGGGACAGGGAGGGCAGCGAGGAGAAGCGGCATCGCTCTGTGGTATCTTGTGGCATCTCTGGTCTTTGAATGTGGTTCACAGCTCGCTCCTCTTTCTACAACGTACGGCATCAGCAAGGTGTCTGAGGGACCTCACATCTAACTGAACTGGGTCAATGGCAAGGGTCTGTAATTTTCTCTCATGGAAATCACTAAGGACTTTTGTATGCTTACTGTTTCTCTCTTATATAACTGGTTTGCCCTTTTCCTTCCAGAGCCTCCTCTTCTAGTGAGCACGTCCTTCTTACTTCATAGTAGAGTAGAGTAGCATCCAATGGAGTGGCATACAGTGGAGTCACATAGTCTGGAGTGGCATAGAGTGGTGTTGCTTACAGTGTAATTGCATAGAGTGGAGTGATTTACAGTGCAGTTGCATACTCTGGAGAGGCGTGGAGTGGGATAGCGTATAGTGGAGTGGCTACAGTGGCGTGGCATACAGATGTATATGAAATTTAGCAACAATGTAGATTATGGGTGTGCAAATTAACACAAAATAGTGAATTGAGCTGTCTTGTAGTTCTCCAGATTTACCAATCAATGCAGAACCATGCTTGGTGGCCTTTCAGTTCCTTTTTAAATCTGACTAAGGTATTGCATTGCCCATACAATACCATCAGTAACTCTAGGGTACTGTAATCCAATAATACAGCTAGACCTTAGTTATATTTTGGACCATGGTATACTGTGATAACTTTGCAGTATACCATGGTACATGGCAATGACAAGCCGGTATATAATTGGCTAATGGCTGTTTTTAGAGAATGAAAAGGCAGCCATATTGTTCTTACTACACTTTGGCTGTGTTCAGTGTTAGGGCCTTAGAGATTGGTAAGTAGTAGGTTCTTACTTTTTACCACCATATTTAAGTGTTAATAACTGCTGGAGCAGGGATCCCAGTTAAAATCAGGTTTACAAGAAAGATACCACTCATTAGGGAGAATCCACACTGTTCTCAGGTCGATGGATCTTTGACGATGGCTGAGATTTACCAGGAGCTGTACTTCACATTATTCAATAAATCATGTACTATTTCTATATTAGTCAACAATGAGAGTTTGGTATGAGTTAAAGGATCTTATTTCCAAATCTTTTAGTAGATTATCTTAATTCGGATCACAGAATAACATTTTATTAATTTCAAGTCCTTAGAGTTAAATTCAAATTCAAATAATCAATAAACAATCAATACATCATAATAAAATGCAGTACCCATGTTCCATAAAGGAAAGAATCCCTTTTCTAGGATTGGGAATGAAAGGTGCCAGTCCAGAAACCCATAAAGAGTTCTGGTTTGAGAGAGATCCTAAGCAAAATCAGGTCAATAGTTCAAAATCAGTCAAAGCAAAACTTCTAAAGAAGAGATGTTGAAGAAACTCAATAATGTAGAAAAAGACAAAGATTTCTGGGAAAATGGGAATTATAGCCAGCCAGCCTACTCTAGGAACACTCACTAATATAGACACACAAAATCAATGTTTCAATTTCATGTTACTTCTTCCTTTTTTGGCCATCCACTCATCTTTTAGAACGTCCACGGAAACAGAATCACTCCTTGTCTTCTCACCGAGCCACAATGGATCATAGATGGTAGTGTTGAATGTAACAACATCTTATCTAACAAAATGTATTTTCTTTTTACACTTCCTCATGATTCATTCCCTTAGAAACATTGCATCCCTGTGTGTGAACTTCTTCATTACCTCTCTAAATATCAAATCTCTATTCATTAGACACTTACACTTTGTGCAAGCAGAAACATCTGTAGAATCAGGCGAAAACAATCTATGCAACTACTGTTCATTATGAAAAACAAGTTAATGGAAAGGTAAAAATATAAACTTTTTGTGCTATGCTACCATTCTTTTGTCATTTCACCCTGTCAGGCAACATTTCTTTTAACTATTCAGGCCTGTTACTATTAAATATGGTTGTCTATCACAATCTTCGCCTTTAAAAGTATTTATTAGGTATTAGTTCTGCACATTATTTTAGTGTTATTTTATAGACATAGTAAAACGTGGCAGCATTGGTCGGAAAATGTATTTTTTAAATAGATTTTTAAATATGTTTATGACCAGTACATCATTAGTTTGACAACATTTTGTGAAGTTCCCTGAAAGTATTGCGGTGATAGATATCACTACATTTAAATGCCTCATAACTTAAAAAGTACTTACCCTACTTAATGGCATTGGCCAAAAACCATCATCTCTGGACTATAATGTATATACCTGCCAAATTTCATGTAAGCCCATTGAGCCATTCTTGTGCTATGTCAAAAGCAATAGTCTATGGAAAATGCATTAGTGCAAAAATGCATCTTGGGATCCCCTTTTATCTTTGCACTCCCCTAAGGATTCACCACAACAAATTACATCATCTCCAAATGTAGAAACTTCTATAGGTCTGGAAAGTTTTGGGATGATTGTTCAAACAGGTGGAAAGTTAATAGGGAGCTAATATCTGAGGAACTCCTATCCCTGGGAATTCTAACTACAACTACAGGGTGGGAATAAAATTTAATTTGATTTCTTTTTTATCTATTGTATTTGTCATGTATTTGCTTATTGGTTTACATAACTATGTGACCTTAAAGTGTCATTTGTTTATGTGGTAATTCTGAAACTTTACATATGCAGTCTAGTTTATTTTTGGGCATTCCTTGCTAATTTTAGTAGGATCGTGCTTCATATGAAGCCCAAAGTAAAAGAAAGTCAATAATTGTTGTTATAAATATTAAGATTTCATTTTCCTAATGGTCAATTACCATGTCCTCCATAGAGTAGCTTGTGTAACTTACTTAGGCCTCTTTTTTATTTTGTTACACCGGAGTACATAAGGAAGATGATTTTTTTTTGGCTTGTTGAGCACAATTTTATTTTGTGAGCCAGACAGCATGGACCAAAATCTTATATAGAGTAAGATATATTTGATTTGTTATGTATTTATTTATAGATTTCCATTAGCATGTGACCATAAATGGGCCTTTCAATTGTTCATGTAGTAAATCTGAAATTTTATATATGCAGTCTATTATTTTGTTTATTCTTTAGAAGCCTTGGCTACGTTTAGTAGGATTGTGCTACATAAGAAGGCCAAAGTGAATGGAAGACAACCATTGTTATTGTTATGAAAATTGAAATTAATATTTTTTCCTAATAGCTAATTATCATGTCCTCCAAATAGTAGTTTGAGTGGATCACTTCTAGGTATGTTTTTCATTTATTTGCACAGGGGTTCATTAGAAAGATGCTTTTTTGACTTGTTGGGTCAGTTTTATTTTGTGAGCCAGAGAGCATCCAAAGAAAACTTATGTAGATTGTGACATATTCTGTATGTTATGTACTTTTGTATAGGTTTCCATTAGCATGTGACCATTAATGGGTCTTTCATTTGTTCCTGTAGTAAATCTGAAACTTGATATATGCAGTCTAGTTTATTTTTTGGTTTTCCTTGCTACGTTTAGTAGTATTGTGCTACAAACCTTATAACTTAAGAAATATTACTATACTTACGTGCAGTATCCAGAAGAATTATCTGCACACCCTAGTATCTAATGCTGACAATTTTCAGCAAAATCAGACTGGCCATTTTCACGCCATGTGAAATACAAAATACAAAAGGCTATGTAAAATGTACTGGATTTCAAGCCTGTTTTGGGACCCCCCTTTTTTTCTTTGCACCCCCTCGAGCGAGCGCCACAAAACTCCAACAATGAAACAGGGGCAACAGGTCTGCTAAATTTATTTCATAGATATTCATCAAATGGGTGCAAAGTTATTAAAGGACAAAAATAAATAAAAACCTTATCTTTGGTCAATCTAACTATAACTACAGAGTGGCTACCACAACTCTGTAATATATATGCATATAGAGATATGGAAAAAGTAAAATAGATCGAAGACACACTATCATAGAAGATCAGTCCATTTCAAGTCAGTAAACATTTTTTATCACATGATATAGATGGTCATTAGGAACATGGCGGTCTGGACCTTCTCGCCGGCGGTGGCGGTCATTACCGCCAACGGCATGGCGGTCCAGACCGCCATATTCTGAACACAGTAGTGAACTGGCTGCTCTACCACCCACCGCCGGTCTGGCCTCAACCGTTGGGTCGAATGTGCCCACAGTCGGCACAGCGTGGGATTTTGATCCCATTTCCACCAGGGATTTCCTGGTGAGATACCCCGTCAGCTAATCCCTGGCAGAAAGCATAGAAGTGACAGGAAGAATCATTCCTGTCACCTGTATGTGACACGCCTGCCCCCCTTGCCACTACACCTACCATCCCTCCCAAGCCCCTAGATCCGCCCCCAACTTCTGAACCCTGAAAACTGACCACTCAACCCTCCGCCCCCAAAACCCCATGTAGGTCCCTCAAACCCAACCCTCACCATCCCCATACAGGTCCCCCAAACTCCCACATCCACATGCACCCATTCACCTACATGCATACATGCATACATGCATTCAGACAGACATCCCCCCACACACACACTCACACACACACCCCCATGCACTCACACACTCACACACACACACACCCTCGCCCCCTTCCCTCTGGGACAGCGCTAACCTCTTCCGTGGTGCTGCTCCAGTAAGGAAGGGCTCCCTGGATGCTGCTCTGACACCATCTCCGCCTCTCCATACACACCACACCTATAACTGCTTCATTATGGGCATGGCGCCGTATGGTCTGATGTGGCAGTGAGGGTGGACCAGCATCCACACCCGCCACCGACCGCCAGCGTGGCACATGGTGGCCATCAATGGAGCTGAGGCTCCATGCGTCATTATTTGCCGGGATGCCGGCCACCGCCACTGGCAGTCGGCCATTGACCGCCGACATGGTTTGCGGTGGGGTATCCCGCCAAGTCCATAATGAAGGTCATAGTATTAAACAGCTTGGTTTATGTTTCATGACACAGCCTGGCACAGACGACATGTGTTTTGCAACACCGTCTTTTCTTCAGAGCTGTTAATTCAAAAGATAAAAACAAAAACAAATTTAAACACCAACTTTGTGACTAAAAGTAGACCCACCACAATTCTACACCAAACGCATATCCTGTAGATATTGCGATAATGTTTTAAACACAAAAAAAAACAACAAACAGATTATGGAAGGATATAATTTGGTTTTCCCAAGAATACATTTTGTGCATCATAGAGTGATAAGACATAGCATAATAGAAACCTTGCAAAAATACAAAATACAATACAATCCTCCATAAGTATTTCTAATGTTTCAGTATTTCTAACACAATGACTACCATACACTGTATTACAAACAAAAGATTATATAAATACCTCAGATTGGCTAGAAATACCCCAATACAATCAAAGGATCAATTTAAACCACAGTATACGATACACACTAACACACCTTGATATTGGGACTCCATTGTACTGTGTAAAACCAGACCTACAAAAAAGGTTCATGGTCACATAACAACACAGATGTATTGTAAATGTTTGTTGTACATATTGATAACATGAACAATTGCAATTGTTTGCACCCTCTTTTATCAACATTAACAATAAGTCAACAATCAAAATCTACTTGAATCAATAGTCTAATTTTAAATTGTATCTGCTTTGCTCAGTACAGGAAGTAGACACAAATATTGAAAACATGACATTATAGCCCTCGTATTAAGATTGTGTTATCTAAGAATCAAAAGAACAGCATAAAATTATATTACCCCTCATACCCACCTGATAATGTCTAGTCCTTTAGGTCCCTGGATAAAAATCAAAAGCATTCTTGAAAATGGAATACCAATGTCTTTAATGATAATGCAAACAATGAAAAATATTTAAAAAAAACAAAATACTCAACGGATATAAAACAAGGTGAGTGTTAAAGTTTCACAGTCCTATGCAGCCATACCGAGTCCTCATCAAGGGTAAAACAAGGAATTATTTCCAGTTGTATGTCCATCAACCAATATTTCCTGTATAATCTGAATTCTGATTTCTCAAAAAACATTTTTTGACCAGCTCAAATGTCTAATATGTATCAAACAATGTCCCCATACAAATGCATTAGAGAGTACAAAACATTTGGATAATCAAACTTTTCATCACTCACAATTACTGCTCAATATTTTTACTTTCAGCAATCAGTCCATAGAACTCAAGCTTGTTCAAAAGAACAATGCTAGGAATAGGATCGAAGACAACAGCATAACATAATTAATGTGATTACCTTTGCAGACCAATATTATTGACAAATGTCCTCTAAAAAGCAAACATTCACCTAATAATATGGACAAATACAAAAGTAATCGTTAATAACTACAAACACTATCTGGTGACACCATGGTAAGGGAAACTGAAATTAAAAGTAAAAAAACAAGGATAAAAATGAATACAAACAATATGAGATTCCCTCTGTAACACCAAAAGAATAAATTGCGTCTGAAAACTGTTTCCCCAACACCAGGTTGTTTGATCAATTATTCTCACCTTAGCCCGTTTCAGAGTTCACCCACAGAATCAACCACTGCACATGCAAACCTTGCCGTTTGGCAAACCGACTTTATGTACCTTTAAAAAATACCCACCAAACAAAGTTCACCAGCATTAGAACTCCAAAGTAGAATGACGGTACATCCAGTAATTTCACATTTGAAAACTCCATCCTACGCAACTTTGTACCCGCAATATAATGGAACCATAATTCACAAACCCACATTATTAAACCCATGTCTAATCATGCAAAGAACTTTGCAAACAATTCCTTAGAAAGATTCAAAGAAAAAAAAGTGCCCTCAGTGAAACAGAATGCAAGTCTGCTCCCAGTTTGGGGGGGAGCATTTTTAAAGATCCCGCCGGCTGGGAGCAGACTTTGTGTTTGCTTCGGTTTGGTGGGAGTTTTAAAAACGCTCCTGCCAGGCCGGAGCAAATACTAGTTTGCCTGCCTGCAGCAGTGGGGCAGGGAAACCATTGTGTCCTAGGATTGGGCTCCCTGGGACACAGCAAGTGAGCTGGCTCTGGGGGCGGGGTCCCCAGTGACTTTTAATGCCTTCAGGAAGAGCGCTATGTGGCCCTGCTCCCCTTAAAAAATATAATGGACTCAAGGGGATTGGGTGCCCAGGGTTAAATATGATATGGGGAGGGGGGCACTTGCTCCCTCCACATATTTATTAAATCAGGCCTCGGAGGATGGGGTACACAGGCTAAAAATGGCTCAGGGAGGGGGGAACATGCCTCCTTCCCTTAATTAAACAATGCAGTCCCCGGCCACCATTTTGTTTTTATCCCATGATCCCGCAGGAATTTGGAGGATCGCAGCAAGAATTGCCATTTTTTTTTATTTTGGCTCCGAGGGTCCCTCAGGGTTTCCTCTATGGGGCCTTGGGGGTAGGGTATCCCTACCTGCATGATTTTTTTTTGAAAGTTCAGGACAGGGGTCTAAGCCATCTAGTTCTGTAATGGCTCCCTCCTGCAGGAGTCTGACTCTAGAGATAGCCCAATGAAGAAAAAAGATCCCAGGGTCAACCAAAATGCTTTATTTTTTTTAAATTGTGTTTTTTTAGGGACCCAACCGTCCACACGTACAAATACTTTTGAACCTTAATTTATCAAAAACTACTGAACAGATTTACACCAAATCATAGCAAGCACAATCTGTGAACCAAGAGCTAGCTTCTTGCTAAATTTGTTGTAATTCTGTTCAGCAGTGTTTGTGGTAGCCCTTCAAAAAGAAGTCTATGGAAAATACATGAGGATTTTGCATTTTGGGACCCTGCTTTTCTCGTGGCACTGCATGATGGATCACCCCGAATCTGTCCATGCACAAACTAGAGAAAAAGTACCACCTTTTTGGAAAGTTTGATGGAAATTAATCAAGTGGGCCCAAATGTATTAACAAAAAGACATTTCCTATGGAAATGCTGACCTAACCTCTGGGTAATATTAGTAGATATCATTATAGTTTTTGTGTAGTTCATTGTTACACTGCAAATAATCAGGGTGTCTGGACGTGGAGTGTATACTTTAGAAAGAATATGTAATACTCTAGTTATCCTAAGTATTGCAAAAAGTTGAGTGTTTATGTACATTGATAAAGTACATTCCCTCAGATTGAGAAAATTATAAACTACATTTGGGTCCTCGAATGATCATCAGTAGCCTAACAATAGGTAGGGCCAGATGTATCAAACTTTTTTGCATTCTCATACGGTGTGAATTGCAAAATCCGTCCATTTGCAAATGCACAAATGCCCTCCACGACGTATGAAAGGCATTCGCAGTGTGAAAATAAGGAATCGCTAAAACTGTGAATTTTAGCGAATTTGACATGGTTTTGTGTGTCACAAACAGCGTATCGCAAATAGCGACATGATTTACTGAATCTTAATTTGCGTGACGCAAACTGTGACAAAGAATTGCGAATCGCAGATAGTAATTTGCAAAATCCTGATGCAAATTGCGATACGCTGATTGCGACACGCAAAACTATGTCGCAATGCGATGCATAAAAAATGAGCAAATTGTGATTACTCGCAGAATGGCCTTTTGCACATGCAATTTACCACAAATTGAAATCGGGTGGTAACCAGGTGCAACCTATATAAAGAGACCCAGAATGAATCAGCCTCTTTTCCACAATGGCTGCGCTCTACCTGATGGCGAGGAGAATGAGGATCTTGGCAGGTTAGAGGAGAGGAAGGAAGAGACAGGAGCGCATTTTCAGAGTGCGCATAACCCTATTTGACCAGACAAAGGATGACATTTATCAGAAGCACAGCCATGATACTTGACCTGATAGCAGATCTACAACCCATACTATAGCGCACCACACACAGGACCAATAGTATACCCACCCATGTGCAGGTATTATGCTCCCTGCACCTGCTAACCTCAGGGAGCTATCAAGGGGTTATAGCAGCAGCAGGAGGGGACTCACAAAGTGCTCTCAAACGCTTCTTCAATGCATTTCTCAATGCCATGCTGAGCAAAATACAAGAGCCTATAAGATTCCCCAACAGCCCACAGGAATTACAACAGTCGAAAATTAATTTCTATCAGATTGAACAGTTCCCACATGTCATAGGTGCCATCGATGAGATACATGTAGCAATCTGTTCACCATCGGCCACCGAGTATGTGTATCGCAACCGTAAGAACCATCATTCCATGAACATACAGGTGATTAGCTATGCCTCCAACATCATTACCAATCTCGTGGCCAGATACCAAGGCAGCACACATAACTCATACATCTTTTGCCACAGTGGGATTCACACAAGACTGCTAGCTGGGGAGTTTGGCAAAGGATATCTACTGGGTAATGTAATAGTTGACAATGTTGCATTGATGTTATTGTGACGTCAGATATCAACAGTACTCATTTTACGCTCTGTTCATTCAGGAGACAGTGCCTACGCAGTGCGGACCTATGTACTGAAGCCCTACCTGAACCCTGCAACGCCAGCAGAGAGGAGGTACAATGCTGCACACAGGGCAACCTGCAGTGTATGGAGCGGACCTTTGGACTGCTGAAGAGCTGCTTCAGGTGCATCCATAAGAGTGGAGGTGCACTACAATACAGCCCAGAGACGACCTGCAAAATTGTGGCTACATGTGCTATGTTGCACAAAATTGCAACAAGACAGGGCATACCAGTTGAACCAATGGAGCCGGACTCAGATGACGATGGTGATCCCTTAAAACCCCTTCACCCAGTAGACAGGAGCAGTGCAGCAGAGGGTAGGCAAAGACATGCAGACATCACGCACAACCATTTCTTAAGTAAGTAATGACAACACCACTTCAATATTATGTATTTCTATAGTTAGCAACTTTATTACCCTGACTTCAGGTAATGTATGTGTCAATGGGATATAGCCATCTACTATAGGCAGACATGTGCGATTAACAGTGTCACACTATTAGCTTCATAGTACAACTGTATAGCTACATATGATGGTAGTCCCTGTAGCCCTCAACATTACTTCCTACATCCACGCACTCCACTTGAGTGCTCAGTGGCCTCACTGGCGCCTCTTGTGGTGGGTTCACTGGTAGTACTGTGTCTGGTAATGTGATGCCTAGGATCCATCACAGGGGCTGTAAGACTGCTGAGGCTAGAAAACTCCTCACTATTCCCACCACCCAGTTTGCTATTTGTAGCACTGCGTGCTGTCTGCATTACATCCAGAACATTGGTTATTTGCACCAAGCACTGTGCAACCTCCCGACTGCAGTGCGCCATCTCCACTTGTATGCCTTCAGCACATCGTGAAATTAAGATAGTTGACCCAGTGAGCCAATTGACTGATCTGCAGAACCCATCAAACCTTCCCATGAATTGGTGATGGTGCCTACGGTGGCTGACACGCTCCTGTTGAATCTCAGTGCAGAGGTCCCTAATTGCGTTTGTCAACTCCTTTGTGTTTTCTGCTGCTGTTTGCTGTCCCTTATTCAGAGACTCCAACTGCTTGTTCATTGATCCAATGTTTTCATTGAGTACATCCATCTGCTTCTGTAGTACTCCTATATTGTCATGGTGAGACTCAAACTGCCTGTGCATTGCGCCCATGTTCTGATCGAGTGACACCAACTGCGTGTGCATTGACCTCATGTGTTTGCATCGCAGGTGCTGTACATTCAGCATGGAAGCTTCAAGGCCCCTAAAGATTGATGGGCCCTCTCCTTCATCTGTGCACTGTCTGCCTGCTCCGTGACACCTCCTGAGGGGAGTTGACTGACACTGGGGCAGGGACTGCAGTCTTCCTGTGGATCTAGCCTCTGGGGGTGGTGTGGGGACTTCATCCGGCTTTATCTGAGTCCTGGTTATACTATGGGAGAGGTAACACCCTTGCCCTGCGTCTAGTTGGTGCAATACTGAAACACTCACTTGTGTTGGAGTCGGACTGTGGCTGTGTTTCAACATCCCCCACATTTCCACCTTCTGCTGCAGCAGGGCCTGGGACATCTGCAACAACAATGTGCAGCATGTCATTTATGTATATATATCACAAGATGTTGCACAAAAGTATAAATGTACACTGACATCATTTCACTATGTGTCGGTTGTGTTGTTTCTCCATGTGACTGCACACTAACTTTCTATTTATGTGGTATTTTGACTTTAGTGTTGTGGACTACCACTCCCATAAGGCATAGTTGGGTTGTATGTAAGATGTGGCATGGACTACTTATCACAATGCATCAAACTAATAGCTATTTTCTAAGGGGCATTTATACATGCACATATGGGGATATACAGCATTGCTAGCCTTACCTTTGCTGGTGCTGGGTGTCCCTGAGGTGTCAATGTCAGTGACACCACTGACAGCTTCAGGAAGCAGTGTGGACTCCACCATGTCTTCCATTGGTGAGGACAGTGTCTGGGTGGGTGGTCCTCCTCTGGTGCTCCTTGTCCCCTTTAGCCTGCTGGCTACCCTTTTTTTGGCACGGGAACACAAGTCGTACCATCGCTTGCGTAACTCCTCAACAGAGTGGTGTGCAACACCCACTGGGCATATTTTGGTCTGGATTTCTGACCACAGTTTCCTCTTCTCACTTTCAGGTACCTGGAGTGAGTTCTTCCCAAACAGTTTGTCATGGTTCCTGACCACCTCCTCAGTGAGCACCTCCAATTCCTGCTCACTGAATTTGAGCTTGCGCTTCCTGTCTCCTTTCTCCTTCACATTCCCATCATTGGGAATGTTGCAGTTTGGTCCTGGCTGGCTCACAAAGCTGGCTCCCTGGTGCTGGTCTGCCTCTCTGCCTGCTCCTGTGGGTGTGGCTCCTGGAAACAGCATGGGCTGACTAACTTCCTGGTTGTAATGTCATCAGGCTGTTCCGGTTTGCCATTTTCGCAATTTGCCATTTTCAAATACCGATTCGCTATTTATTTGCAATTCGGTATTTGCTACTAGCAAATTGCGTTTGCCAATTTTAAGAAATCTCTATTTCCGAATCACAATTTTGATACATCCCATTTTGCATTTCTTAAATAGCGATTTCTTAAAATTCGCTAGTTAAGAGATGCAAACCCAGAGCTTGATACATCTGGCTCTTGATATCTACGTGGTCTTGTTGGTGCATCTTATCGGTCCTTCTGACTGACCTTCTGCTCTCCAGCAGACAAGACCTACAAAGGTATTCCTAAGACTAACTGGTGATACTGTGCTTCATCAGTGGATTTCCAGCACTGTGCAAGAGCCAGAACAAAATGGATTCATGCCGTTTACCAGTGTGTAAACTCTAGTAAATGGGCATCTTCATTTTTGAAAAACAGTGACCACTTTGTCCGATGCATTGAGACCAAGCAGGAAATGCTGGCAGTTCCAAGTGATATCATCATAAAGTATGGGCATTTTGGTTAGAGATCGCTTTTTGTTGAGTGTTTTGCACAGATTTGCATTTGAAGAAGCAATACAGAGCATGAAAAACACTCACCCTATTAGTTCAACACAGAGGGGGTGGCAAACGCAATACTTGGAGGTGCTTCAAGTACACCAATGGAAAATCCTGAAAAGCACACATGGATGCAGCCATTGAATACAATAATACATGTTTAAAATTGTTATTTGTGAAAGGTAATGGTGTGTATTTTTCTACTTTTAGAAAGACTTTAATGATCATAGTTATATAAAATAATAGATAATAAACATTCTGTAATGAAAAACAGAATTATACTTTAACGTAGGAAATAGTGTATAACAGTGGTTCCCAACCTTTTGACTTCTGTGGACCCCCACTTTATCATTACTGGAACCCCGTGACCCCCATTGAATCATTATTGGAATCCGGGGACCCCCTACACTGACTGCTGGGACCTAATCTGTGAATGTTATTTAATTTTCTAAGCAGTCGCGGACCCCCTGAGGAGGCTTCGTGAACCCCCAGGGGTCCCCGGACCACAGGTTGGGAACCACTGGTGTATAATATATAATCTATGTATGATTAATAAGGAAATTAGAAAAAGAAAGTGAACAGCAAAGAGAAGAAAAGGGAAGAGAGGAGTGATAAAAGAGTGACACACTGATTAAAAGTTAGACACTTCTGAGAATTAAATGAGAAGTGAAGCATATTTACTAATAAACATAGAGCATTATATACATATAATTCTTATGATTCAGTAAAAACCATAATATGTCATAGAAAAACAAGTAATTTAGAATCATTAAGTTATAATGAATATATGTAGACATATATATACTATAGATTGTTGATAAATGTGGCAAAGAATTATACATTTTATGTAAAATAGAATTAATAAAGAAAGATTTTGAAGGGAGTTTAGAAATCTCTTCAATCAAAGGTTGATGTAAAACATACCAAAGAGCAGTAATATTTAGATGAATGGTAAGAGGACACCATAGAGTTTCCCTTTTCATAGCATGTGAAAATAATGCAATATAAGCTCTATCAAATCTACATCCCCTACTACCAAGCTTGAAACAAAATGTTGTTTGGGTTTTCAAGTTTTTAATAATTTGTTGTAAAGCAACTCCTAACATAAGGTCAATTATTTTAACAATTAACATAGAATCATTCTAGCCTTCTGATAGTCTGCCGAGGAAGGGATTAACATATGAAAAAGGAACAATTGATTGAAACACAGAATGTATCTGTTCCCAAACCTTAATGCATAACTGGTGAATATAATAACAAGCAAATATTGTGAGGCATATTTACAAGCCCCTGCCTCCATCTTAGTCCCACCTAGGGTAATTTTTTTACGCTAAGGCGGTTCTAAGGAGGCTTTTCTGCTGCTCCATATTTACAAAGTGACGCAATGCTTGCATTGCAAAACTTTACAACCCCTTCCGCCACATTATACCTTTGTCAGGCATAATGTACTCAAGGGGGGAGTTCTGGCGCAGGAAGGCCCGAAAAAATGGCGCAGTGAACCTTACAACATTAGACTGTGCCATTTTTCTTTAATTTTTAATACCTGCTTAGAGCAGGTTTTAAAGTAACGCAACCTTTATATTCAATGGGCCTCCCTGTGCTTTGCTGCACTAGCGTCAAGATTCTTGACGCTAGTGTAGCAAAGATTCACAATAGCATAAAAAAATGTGACCCTATCATGCTAACGACTTCCATGGCGCACCGTATTAACATACAGCGCAAACATGGTGTTGTTAGGTCCCGGTGGGGGGGCGCAAGAAAAGTGGCCATCATCAGTGATGAGCCACTTTCTTGTAAATATGCCCCTAATTTTTTGTAGTCGGTGGGTCACATTCATTACATAACCAACATGTAGGTGGTGTGTTAGAAGTTATCTTAAACAACAGCTGATAAGTTATAATAAGCCTATTAAACAAAGACTGGGTCGTATTTTCTGTATTTGAGGATTTCCAAATCTTGTCCCAAATTTCACTCCACAAATTAACAAATCAGTTTACAATGAGATCTTCATCACACTTCAATTCTACCTGCGATTTGTGCCTCTCAGAATCAGAAGATCTAACAATTTTTTTAAGTGCGGAGGCTGATAGGAAATAAGAGTATCAAAAAAGTGATTATCTGATACAGTGACTGCATTAGTAATCTTAAAAGTATCATATATAGCTGATAGAATTTGCGTTAAAATTTTAATTTGAGTTCAAATGAATTTGGAAAGTCATACATATATATATATATATATATATATATATATATATATATATATATATATATATATAGTGCATCAGAGAAAGCTAATATTGCATAGTCCTTGAAATAGTTGACAAACCCATACTAAGCCTCTCTCTAGCCATGGTTGCTAAAAAAGTGTTTTGATTTTCATTTTAAGAAGTTGAATATGTTAAAAAGATGAACTTAAGAAGTTGAATATGTTAAAGAGATGAATTTAGGAAATTATCTGTATCTTCAATACACGGAAATAGGATGGAATACATTAAATTGCATGTGTTTTTAAGGATGGATAGAGACATATATTATTTCTGATGAATGAGAGTGCTTGGGTGAAGGAAGGGGGGAGCTCTCAGATTAACAAACAACAAAACCCTGATCCTCCCCTGATTGTCTCTTTGTTTTTTTCATATCTATAAGCCCAAAACTAGGGGAACATTGTATGTATTTACTTGTTACTATGGGTTGAAATGATTTACCATTCATAATCAGATACACTGCTGTATTTGCGATAAACATATAAACAAGTGAGTAAATAAACAAATACATAAATAATGTAGTCCTTATAGTTAATGCAACTGTCACAAATGGGCTCCTAAGCTTCCCTGTGCTCAAGAACATTTAAAACCAACAAGTTATTAAGGAGAGAAACGTAAACACATCCAGTAATACTAATGAACTGAGTATCCATAAGATGAGTGAGATGAACAGATATTAACATGGTGCTTCTGAGCTGACACTTTCCAGTGCAAATATTGACCCAGGATGTTGTTAAAAAAGTTGTGAAAACATTCTTGCTTTCAGATTCAAATTGGTTTTGATATTGCAAAATTTCTGAATACTCATTTTTTTAAAAACAAAATGAGCAATGTTTCCTGTTAAAAGAGTAATGTGGGCAAATGCAATGAACATGTTTAGAAATTAAAACAGATGAACACCCCAAGGGTTTAATACAAAATCATTCATGCATTAATCGAAAATATATTGTATTTTAGTTTAAGACTATTTAGCAAGTGTCTCTTGTCAGCAATGGTTAGATTCTTGTTTTAAAATTTAGAGCTTAGTTTTTGATTACCAACCAAAGGTCCTTATCTGGGCTTGCTTTATCATTAGATTTATGGTCTACATAATCTGGTGATTATCAAATGTAAGTCCGTTTTTCCAACGTTTTTAATGTTTTTTTAGAAACAAATGACAGCTTTAGCAGCTTTCCAGGCTAGTGAGGAGCCACTCTCGCCTGATGTCAGATCCCCCCATAGGATCTCTTGCCCCTCTTCAACTCTCTGCCAAAACCCTTTTCCATCCACCTGGTCTCCTAGCACATTCGGTTTGCTGTGGTCAATGATTGTGCATGTTTCCAGCTGCGGCCTGCCATGCTCTTTATGAGCAGAACTTACTGCAGCTGGAAATCATGACTACTGGCTGGACATAGGCAGATTAAACTTGCCTTAGAAAAATTGGCAAAGGGTAGCCTACCTCTGAAAAGGACAAAGTCCCCTACCTCCCTAACGCCACAGGGGAAGTGAAAGCTTTGCTAGATGTTGTTTTTACTTTTACAGCCCTCAAGACTTCCAGGATTTTGTGAGAGGCAGTGTAGTTTGTCATATGTCACTAGGATAATGAGCTAATGAAAATCAAGGGTCCTCTACCATAATTATGCCCTTATTATGACATTGGCGGTAAGTCACGCTTACCGCCATGCCGACTGCCGCCA
Organism: Pleurodeles waltl; assembly: GCF_031143425.1. Classification (NCBI taxonomy): domain Eukaryota; kingdom Metazoa; phylum Chordata; class Amphibia; order Caudata; family Salamandridae; genus Pleurodeles; species Pleurodeles waltl. The sequence goes on along the minus strand of NC_090448.1, from coordinate 917,166,090 downwards.
ACATACTGCGACCGCGGCAGTACACCGCTATCCATATTATGACCCTCACATAGCAATCTGTCAACATACAGCCACACGTACAAGTCCGCCAGCCAAAAGGTCAGTGATAAACTGGCGGTAGCAAAACCCACACCGTTACGCCAACAGAACTATGCCCACAGCATTATGACCCACGAATCACAGCGGTGGACAATCAACTGCTTTAAACCATTGGCGGTACTTACCGGCGTGCTCAAGATACATACACACAAACAAAACAACACCACATTGGACAATTCAAACTACACACACCTGACACACATACACACACCACGCCCACACACACACACACACCACTATAAAGCACATACCCACACTACCCACATCCCTTTACGGCTAACAAAAATTGCCACTAGAGGGAGATACAGCAAGAGCACCCAAACAACCAGAGCCACAGAACACCATCACCAATACACCATCCGTGCACCTCACCGCACACACCCCAACACATCACCCCACACACCCTCACCCACACCACTCACACTACACCCATGGCACCACAACGACACCCCAGATTCTCAGAAGAGGAGCTAAGGGTCATGGGGGAGGAAATCATCCGGGTAGAGCCACAGCTATTCGGATCACAGGTGCAGCAGACATCCATCGCTAGGAAGATGGAGCTATGGCGGAGAATCATGGACAGGGTCAACGCCGTGGGACAGCACCCCAGATCAAGGGATGACATCAGGAAGAGGTGAAACAGCCTACGGGGGAAGGTGCATTTTGTGGTTACAAGACACCAGATAGCTGTACCGAGGACTGGCGGTGAACCCCCCACCTCCTCCCCCACAACTAACAACACGGGAGGAGCAAGTCTTGGCAATACTGCATCCTGGGGGCCTGGCAGGAGTAGCAGGAGGATTGGACTCTGGTAAGTCAAATCTATTTTACTATATCAACCCCCTACCTGCAAGCCATCACATAACCCCACCCTCACCCCCATAACCCCACAACCTCACATACACCCCACCATCACAACCCATCCATCCCAGTACCCAGCACTGCATGCAACAACAATGCATGGACACTACCCACAGCCCTGAATGGAGACCCATCACCACAGCATGCACACTAGAGAGAATCACCTAGCCCACAAAATAACTACTCACACAAGGCAAAGCTGACAGGACACTCACCACCACAGAGGCCGACACACCCATGCACAAGATGTCACACGCAGAAACAATAACACTGTATTTACATCCTCACCGGTCCCTTTCCCAACTTCACCGGAGACGAGGTGCCAGCAACAACCAGTCCTCCCACAGAAGAGGCCCACAGTGATGACAGCAGCTCTGCTCACCTGGATCTGGATGACCAACCTGGCCCATAAGGGACCTCCGGACAGTTGGTTACCCAGGCACAGTCCCATACTACCACAGAGCCTCCCCCTCAGGTAACACCAGCATAGCACCCACCCAGCGGGCCCATACCTCTTTCTCCAGGACACGTCAATCAGCAGTGTGTCCACTGCTACAGGGACCCCAGGCAACCCCACAAACACAGGACGATCAGGGACCTGGGGTCAGTGGCAGTGGGCACACAGTTCAGGGGACAGAGGCACAGAACAACAGGGAAACTGGGAGGACTGCTGTGTGACAGGGGGAGGACAGGGAACCAACTCTCCACGAGGCACTCCAACATCCTGGGAGCTTACCACAATTCCCAGGAGACAATGGGCCAGATAATGGCCAAGTTGCAGGAGACCCAGCAGCTGCAGGAGGGACAGTACCTGGGGATCAGGGAGGACCTGAGGGACATCCACACCACCCTGGTCACCATTGCAGGGGTGCTGTCAGACATGGTCAACACCATGAGGGAGGCAGTGGCACACCAACGGGCCCCTGACACTAGCCACACCGATGAACAGCCCTCCACCTACGCTGACGCTAGTGGACAGGAGGCCCCGCCACAGGAACAACAGGCCGCCAGCACCCCTCCCCCAGCAGAAGGAGAACCACCACGCAAACGGTCCCTGTGATCCAGGCAGAAGCCAGAGAACATTGCCAAGATCCTGCCAGGAAATAAGACTCTCCTGACTGTCACCCTTGTGTCCCACTCTTTCCACCTTGAACTGCCATTGCTCCACTTCCTATGTCCCCTTGGACAATGTACCTGTGATACAAATAGACTGGACTCTATCCTGGACACTCCTCCACCACCCCCCAGCCTATAGCAATACCCCATCCACTTTTTAGCACATAAATTAGCACATAAATAAACATCCTTGTAAAACAAGTATTGAGTCTGTCAAGTGATCGAACTATGTATTCATTTAACAATCTGTAGACATTGCAATTAAACTGTAGAGTAATGAATAGAAAGGAATTACCTGTATTTTGCTGCAGTCAATACACCAGGAGCCAGAGTGGGGCACAGATATCTGTGAATAGTCATGTCAAAGGGTACAGTGAGCTCCCTTAGTAGTGGGAACATCAGCCTGCCAGTGAAAATGTACAACACAAAACTGCAGTGGTAGGTGAAGTTACATGTCTTACCTGTGTGTCACTGGAAGTACTGTCGAATGATTACTGTTCTGTTGTCCACAACCTCATCCTCTGCCTCATCTTTGTCACTGTCCACAGGCTCCACCGCTGCCACATGCCCATGTCCAGCCTCATCCTCCTGCAGAAACTGCACCTGGTGACATAAGGCAAGGTTGTGCAATATGCAACATGTCACGATGATCTGGCACACCTTCTTGGGTGAGTAGAACTGGGATCCACCTGTCAGAAGGAGGCACCGAAACCTGGCCTTCAGGAGGCCAAAGATTCACTCTATAATTCTTCTTGTTTGCCCATGTACCTCATTGTAACGTTTCTGTGCCCTTGTCCTGGGATTCCTCACTGGGGTCAGTAACCATGAGAGGTTGGGGTAACCAGAGTCACCTGCAAATATAGAGCAATACCTGTTAGCCAGACATTAACCCTTAGGGCCAACCCCACACCCATATACCAACATTCACGGGGTGGGGACCATGGGCTCACCTATTAGCCACACCCTGTGCCTCTGGAGTTGAGCCATCACATATTGGAAACTGCTATTCCTCAGGATAGAGGCATCATGCACAGACCCGGGATACCTTACATTCACATGGGAGATGTACTGGTCCGCCAGGCACACTATCTGCTCATTCATAGAGTGAAAGCTCTTTCAATTTCTGAACACCTGTTCATTTCTCCGGGGGGTGGGGACAAAGGCAATATGTGTACCATCTATTGCCCCAATAATGTTGGGGATATGTCCCATTGCATAGAAATCAGCTTTCACTGTGGTCAAATCCTCCATCTGGGGGAAAACGTAGCTGCACATGTGTTTCATCAGGGCACACAACACTCTGGTCAGCACGTTTGAGAACATTGGCTGTGACATTCCTGCTGCCAAGCCCACTGTCACTTGGAGGGAGCCAGTTGCCAAGAAATGGAGCACAGATAGGACTTTAACAAGAGGGAGTATCCCAGTGGGGTGACGGATAGCTGAGATCAGGTCTAGCTCCAATTGGGCACACACCTCTTAGATTGTGGCCCTATCAAGTCTGTAGGTGAGTATAATGTGCCTGTCCTCCATTGTTGCCAAATCCACCAGGGGCCTGTACAAGGGGGGATGTCTCCATCTCCTATTCATATTCAGCGGTTGTAATCTAGGTGGCAAAACGATGAGCATCTAGTTAGTTTTCAACATTTCCTAAATGTACAGTGCATTGCATGTTGTGACAGAAACAGTATGTTGATGTTTAGCCCCAAAATGTGCCTATGTGTGCTGTGACGCAGTCAGGTGCCATGGCCTGCTCTCCCCCTGAAATGGCGTATGCCTGTCCTGTGTGGATGGACAGGTGGAAATAAGGTAATGCCGCTGAAGTTGTGCGCCGTTAAGGGAGGCAGTCGAGTACCGCCGTGCAACTCCTCATTGGTTAACATTGGGCCCTATGGGTTACAGTGGCCAATGGTAATGTACGCCGGCGGTGATGGTACGCACCGTCCCGGACGTGACCGCCATTTTCTATCTATCAAGTTCATTCACTTGCTACCTGACCTTCAACAGGAGAGGACCTACACTGCAAGTGCTGCTATGACCTGTGTCTGGAACCGACCATGGCTTGAGTCACTGGGGAAAGGGACCCTGCCTTCACCACTGCAGAGTTGGAGAGACTAGTGGATGGGGTCCTACCCCAGTATCGAATGCTGCATGGGCCTCCAGACCAACAGGTGAGTACACTGTGAGCACGATGCATGGGGCATGAATGCATGGAGTGCTGTTTGTGAGGGCCTCGTGTAAGGGGGGTGGTTGAGGGGTCCTGGGCAGGGTGCTGCATGTATGGTGGGCAATGTATGTGCATAAGGGGATGGGAGGGATATGGTGGGCCAGGAGTGTAACAGGCCAGACGGTATGACTGATACCTTTTTCTATGTTTATTTGTCAGCACCCATCAGAAAAAGGGTATCTGGCGTGCCATTGCCAAGGACGTGCGGACCCTGGGAGTCTACGTCAGGCAGAGCACCCACTGTTGCAAACGGTGGGAGGACCTGAGATGCTGGGCAAGGAAAATGGCGGAGGCCCAGCTGGGGATGGCCTCCCAATGAGCATGGGGTGTCCGTCGAACCCTGACCCCCCTGATGTTCCTCATACTGGCAGTGGGCTATCCTGAGCTGGATGGGCGCTTGAGGGCATCACAGCAGCCACAAGGGGTTGAGTACAGTTCCCAATATACTACTTGCGTGTGGTGGGGTGGTCTCTGGGTTGGGGATGTGCGTCTGTTGGTGCCCCTAGGCCAGGCCGGACATTGCTGGGTAGGTTCCATGTTGGGCAGGGGCTGATGAACCCCACCTCCAAACAATCTAGTGTGTATTCAATACTGGGCAGGGCTCTGTGGGTCTCAGGTATGCTGCAACTGGTGTTAGGTATTACTGTCCATGGCCTGGTGACTAGCATTGTAACTGGTAGTGCATCGCCTAGTGCGTATGGCTGTACCCTGTGTTGTGTACGCCAACGATGGTGTTGTTGCTGGCATTGACCAAGTGTATCCTCTGTCTCCCCCCCCCCTTTTTTGTTTTGTCACCCTGTCCTTCTGTGCATTAGCATCATCTGGCAGAGGAGCAGAGGCACTGGCGACAGAGGGAGCTGCATCCCACAGGGCCCAGGAGGCCGAATCCACCAACAGTGAGGGCACCAGTGGGACGGAGGGCGAGGGGAGCACCACGCGGAGACAGGAGGGGACAGTTCTGAAAATGATACCTCCTCAGATGAAAGCTCCCTAGTGGTGGCGGACAGCCCTGTGACCACCCCAACTACAGGTACAGCTGCCACCCCCGTACCAGCACCGCCCTCCCAGCAGCCCCTCAGCGACTTTCCCATGCCCGCTCACCCAGGAGGGTGGGCATCTCCTTCACCCCAGGCACCTCAGGCCCTGCCCCAGTTAGCCCTGCTGCCCTGAGTGAGGAGGCTATTCACCTCCTGTGACCCATCTCTGTTGGGCAGTCAACCATTGTGAATACCATCCAGGGCCTGGCAGTGCATTTGCAACATACAACTGCATTCCTGGAGGGCATTCACTCTGGCGTGGCGGCCCAACAGAGATCATTCCTGGCTCTGGCCTCCTCCATCATAGCAGCCGTTGTTCCTGCCTCTAGCCTCCACCCTCCAACTTCCTCTGTCCAGTCCCATTCCACTGAACCCCAACCTATCCCAAGCACACATTCAGACCAGCATGCACCTAAAACACAGGAGTGGGTCAGGCAAACACAAGCACCACACATCATCCCACAGGCACTCACACAAACAGCATTCAGATGCTGACATAACAACATCCACTGCCTCCACTGTGTCCACCTCCTCCTCCTCGTCCACCTCCCTCCCAGTAGCATCTACACTCACACCTGCATGCACTACATCCACACACATTTCCTCCATCACCATCACGCCCCTCACTGTCAGTCACCACCCCCACATCCATGCACACATCCCCTGTGTCCTCTCCCAGTGTGTCTGTGCCCCCTTCTCCCAAAGTACACAAACGGAAGCACTCAGACACCCAACAGCCACCCACCTCACAACAGCATCCAGCCCATGCACCTGCACCCAAACACAGCAGACAGAAACCTCCTAGAACCACTCCCTCTTCCTCCACTCCCACACCTTTACCCTCTTCCCGACCCAGTGTCCCTAAGAAGCTTTTCCTCTCCACCCTTGACCTCTTCCCTACCCTCTGTCCTTCATGTCAGGCCAGGGTGGGCAGAACCCAGGCCAGCACCTCAGCCACCCAGGCCGCGGCCACTGTAGTTTTGGCAGCTACTGCAGGTGTGAGAGGCTCACCCATCAGCACTGACAGTGTGCCTGCACCAGCTGCCAAGGGGAAGGGCAAGGATGTACCACCAGCTGCCAAGGCCAAGAAGGCACCACTACACGGCAAGGGCAAGGGCACAGATCCTGCCCTGCAGGCAGAAGGGACATGAGGCCTGGTGCGTCCGAGGCTGCAGGGGAAGAGCTGGAGCCTCCCCCCACCACTGGCAGCACTGACACCGACACCTGCACCGCCATCAGCACTGCCACGTGCCTCGCCACAAGAACCACCGGCAGCAGCCCCAGTGGGCAGCCGTCCGAGGCTGCAGGGGAAGGGCTGGAGCCTCCCCCCACCACTGGCAGCACCCCCACCAGCACCGGCACTGCCACCACTGTGCAGCCATCGCCGCCGGCGGGTGGTCTGCAATCCTGCCTCCATGGAGTGTAATGCATCCTGCCCACTGCAAATCTTGTGGGTCTGACACCCAGGTGAGAAACTGTGACCTTGCACTCCCAAAGATCTGGATCAAATGGCACAATGCCCCCCTCCAGAACCAGTGGAGAAGCCATCCACTCACCCCCTCCTTGCCAGGATGAAGCACAGTGGGCACAAGGCCCCCTCCGGAACCAGTGGGCAAACCACCCACTAGAGAGACTGTGGCCTTGCACTCCCCAGGACCAAGCAGGGGGCAACCCACCCACTAGAGAGACAGTGGCTTGCACTCCCCAGGGCCAAGCAGTGGGCAAACCACCCACTAGAGAGACTGTGGCCTTGCAGTCCCCAGTACCAAGCAGTGGGCAACCCACCCACTAGAGAGACTGTGGCTTTGCACTCAACAGGACCAAGCAGTGGGCAACCCACCCACTAGAGAGACTGTGGCTTGCACTCCCTAGGACCAAGCAGTGGGCAAACCACCCACTAGAGAGACTGTGGCCTTGCAGTCCCTAGTACCAAGCAGTGGGAAACCCACCCACTAGAGAGATTGTGGCTTTGCACTCCCCAGTACCAAGCAGTGGGCAAACCACCCACTAGAGAGACTGTGGTTTTGCACTCCCCTGGACATCGCACAGGGCATGTAGCCCCATCCAGGACCAGTGGCGTTGTACCATTTTCCGGCTGAGGTGCACCCCCATTCCCCGTCTCCCTGAGGTGCCTGAGTATTTTCGACCTGATGCCCCAGCAGTGTTTTCTCCGTGTTGATGCAGGATTAAGATGGGGCCTTAACCTATGTGATGTGGCCCTGTGGCCCACGGATATTATGGACTGGGCAGTGTCCCTCCATTTGTATATCTGTAAATACTGTTTTGAATTTTGAGCAAGTTTTTCTGGATTGTTATCTTATTACAATCACTTTCTTTTGTCCTTGCATTATTCCTGAGGGGTGCAGGGTGGATGTGTAATGTTGTTGCATCTGTTTGTGTGTATGTTGTTGGGGGTGGGGGTGGGCGTGTTGCGTGTATGTGTCACTCTATTTTTCCTCCCCCCTCCCCTGTATGTTAGGTGGCAGTACTCACTGTGGTGGTCGTCGCCGGGGTTGGTTTTCCTGGTATAGGAAGAGGTAGACTAGCATGGGGAAGATCTGCAGTTCAGGCTCTATGGCGTCGTGGTTGTTCCCTGAGTCTCCAGAGGTGAGTCCTTTAACTTCTGATATCTGTTTCCGCCGTGCTTTTGTTGTTTTTGGTACCGCCCCAGAAAAGGTGGCGGATAGGCCTCTTGTAATACAGTGGGTGGAACCTTGTCTTCCGCCTGGCTGTTGGCGGTTACCGCCAAGGTGCTTGTTGCTACCGTCGTGGCGGTCGGTGTGTTAAAGTGGCTGTCTGTGTTGGCGGTTTCCACTGTGGTCATAATACCATTTTTTTTACCGCCAGCTTGTTGGCAGTATTACCGCCACTTTATCACCGACCGCCAGGGTTGTAATGAGGGACTTTGTCTTTCAGTGTCCTGGAGCTTTGATCCATGTTCAGAGCATTGTGCTGAAATTCGCCATGGCACAGTCACAATGGCATTTCCTAGGCCTTGAAGATGATTCCGCACTGTTGCATATGATACATTGGAGTTGCCATATGCGTAGGATCCTATTTCAATATAAGGTCACATGTAGAGGAACAATAACAAATGCCATTTCAGAGAATGAAATAGCATGGCTGACTTTGAGACAGAATGGGTTGTATTCAAAGTAATAAAAAGAGTTGCATTCCTGGCCACAGTACAAAAGACTGCTAGGCTAGTCACACTGGAAACTGACATTAAGATTTTGGAAACAAGCATATGTACTATCACAGAGTTGGGAGAGCAGTTGGCTACTCATAGATTGAGAACTTGCAATCAATGGACACTTTACGCAAAATAAACTTTTGCACATACCATGCCAGATCGCAGGAAGAAGGTGACAACAGCAGACTCCTTTCTCATTGGTGAACTAGAGTGAGCAAAAGGGAATGTGGCCTGATAACAGTTTTACCTGAAGCATGATGCATGGTTCCCATACAAGAAAGATTAAGGGCCTCATTATGAGTGTGGCAGTCTTCATACTGCCACACTCTTGGTGGCTGTCAGGACTACTGCTGTTGCGGCAGTCCGACTGCCACATTAAAACTCTGGAGGTCTGACTGGCAGGGAACCGCAAGCACCGCCTGGATCCTTGATCCCCGCGGCCTGGCAGTGGCAGAGATCGTAATCCGCCAGAGCAGCGCTGCATGCAGCGTTGCCCTGCGGATTACCACCATGTTCTCCAACAGCCTTTTCATGGTTGTAGCACTGCCATGAAAAGGCTGGCAGAGAACAGGTGCATGGGGCCACAGAGACACCCCTGCACTGCCCATGCACCCTGCTGGTTAAAGCATTGCTGCAAGCTTGATTACGAGCCGGCGACAATGCTGTAGCCTGTTTCCCACTAGGCCGACGGGCGGAAACCTCAGTTTCAACCTGTCGACCTAGTAGAAAACTGTTAATTACTCTGGTGGGGTGGTAGCCATGAAGGCAGCAACCATCCTGTTGGGAGTTTGGGAGTTGGGCTGTCCCGTCCGCCAAACTCTTAATTAGGCCCTAAATCTCTAGCAGTATCACAAAACCCCAACCCAACAAATACCAATGCCATTGAACCACTCAGTAAATAAACTCTTAGCATATAATCCTTTACCTGAACTGGACTCAAAAAAAGGGGAAGCAATATGGAAGAACGTTTGACCCTACAGTAAATTAAAATGGCAAGTGACGCGATGAGTGGAGGTAAAACACATCACTTACATGGCTTAGATGAGGTCCCTGTACAATTTAGACTGACATGCAAGGACACATCAGCTTTGCTTTCCTTGTATGGCCCCTGAAGATAAAAGGATAATCTCTCAGTTAGGCTATGTCAAGGAAATTTGTTAAAGACTAGCATATCCATGGCTCACTTAGCTACCTCTCTATGCTCAACCTGGATCAGAAAAGCTCTGTGGAGGCAGAGAATGCTTTTGACCCCCTGCTGTGGGAACCAATTATTATGAAACCTTAAGAAAATGAACATGGGCCCAGTTACAATGAAGTGGATGCAGTAATATACCCAATGTCAATTGCTGAATGGGACAGATAGTCTCAGCATATGAAAGAACATGGGGCACCAGGAAGGGTTGATCCTGGTAGCCCATGCGGTTTAGAAACGGAACAGCTAGCTTGTGTGTTATGAGACCTGAGTGGAGAAGTAGGATCCATTTATCAGGCAATATTGCATTGTATCACTCCACAGGCCATTCACACACACTCACACACACATACACACATAATGTTTAGAGTGCTCTAGACAGTCTCAAGAACTCAGTGCAGGTCTGGCAGTGTTTGAGTTGTCATTAATGAGTTGAGGTTTATTTGAGAAAATAGTGATAGTCCCCTGATTCTAAATAGTTGCAGTGTACAATTGAATTGATGTCTTTAAAGATTTTGGCACGGCCCTTAAGAGTCGTGTTCGAGACAGTGGAAGACTTTGAGTTTCTACTTCCTTAATTATTAAACCCTGTGAAAGAGGGTAACTGTAACTTCCAGAACACGGACTAACACCAGCAAGCAGCATAAAGGAAAGCCCATTCTGGGCAATGAACTCTCTTTTCTTGAGATGTCAAGATCGTGGAACACTGCGACACAGACTAGTGAAGCAGTTTTTAATTGTAGGTATGGGTCTGCTTGAGGCTGACACTGAAGACACTGTCATATCTGGCTACAAAAATAGGATTACCACTTAATTTCCATGAATATCAGTACCACGGTGTGGAGAAACTCAGGTTTGCATGTGGTGGTCACTGCTTAAATTGAACCACTGGCTGCAGGGAAGCCCTACTGGCACTCATTTTTGGGGACGGCTACCTATTTTTCTTCAACAGATTTTGATTCAGAGAAAGAGAGAGAAAAATAGCAAAAGAGGGAAAAAAGACAAAGAGAAAGAGGTAAAAAATGACAAAGGGAGAAATAGAAATATAAAAGGGACTGCAAGAGGAGATAAAGTGGTAGGGAGTATCTGGTGGCGGATTAAAGGGACATGTGGTGGAATCAAGGCCCCTTGGTTTTTGGCACCACAACCTTCAGTAGTTCCGGTCGCAGGCTTCTGAGCAAAACTTCGTGTCCCAGTACTTATTTGTTTACCGATTAGGGGCTGGGGAGTTGTGTGAAGCTCAAAGGATACACTTCAAATCCTGCAATAGGGCAGCGTAATGCATGGCAGTTACCTTCAGGTGACGAGGCCCGAGGAGCCACAAACCTCTTTGATGTTACTGTGATATATGAGACAGGAAACAGGCCTCAATATTATTCTCCTGTAGGTATTTCTTCCCGGGTGCGAACATGATGCTTCCATAACTTGGCTTTAGCGGCCTTGGCCTGAAACTTGAACAGAGCACTACTTTACTCGTAGACCTTAAGGGAATCAAGTTTAATATTTCTAACACAACTATCTACGTGGAACATACATTACACTAGTGGCCTCACATAATTTATAGGACGAAGCGTCAGAGGGATTCCCACGATCATTGGTTCTTAACCTTTTAACAACTGTGGATCTTTACCTAATCACAAATTAAATCGAGTGAAACCTGCCTACGCAATGTCTATGATTTGAACCGTAAAATAATACAGAAAATAGGGGAAGAAGTATACATTAAAACTTTACGCAAATATAACATATTTTAATTGAATCACAAGCTTACAAAATTCTGAAGTTGAATTTTAATGGGAAAGTCGGAGCGTTTTACTACGTTGTTTATTTATTTTTAAAAAATCAAATAATTCTAGACACTTCCCTATCGGCTTGTATTCTTTACTCTTAATGCATGGTCTTTTTGTTGGCACATGCCAGTGCTTGATTTAAGGTTATCAATCGTCAATCAATACTAGATTCTGTTTTCTTTTGCAGCTCACAGGAATCAGCTGAATATGTCAACATAGAATTTCAGCCTCTGGTTTCAAATTTCTTTACATTTACTGATCGCTTACAGATAGTCTTACAATTTTCATTTTTCTATGTATACATATTTATTACTTATTAAAATATTCGTAATTATTCAATTTTCTAAACAGTAACGAATTCCCTGAGTAGCTGTCAGGGACCCTAGGTAAAGAACAAACACCATAGATATAGACTTCAGCAACTAAAGACCTTTAGCATATGGACTGGGAGTACCAGGTTATCAAATGTTACTGAGGAAAAATTGGAACACGTAACACAAATAAGGGGCAAACAAATACCCCTTAGGGCTTTAATGCTGCGAAATGGACAAAAAGTAATGGCATTTTAATGCGTCGAGCCTACAGAAGCAGGCACTGTTGGAAAAGCCTTGGAACAATAGTTGCCCTCAAATGAATAAGAGTGAAGATGCATCAACAACAATTTCTGCACGCTCTATGATCATAAGAGAAAAGCTCCAAATTAATATAGGGCATCACAGTTCAAGAACAAGCCAAATCAACCGTTTTCTGGAACATCTTTTAACTCAAGAGGAAGTAAATCCCCTGCAGAAAAGAACGTGGCATCAGAGAGGAATCGAGCTGCAAATTGTAGCAGGTTCCAAAGATTAATTTCAAGCACACGAATAAACAAGAGCCCAATGGGGGCTGTAGTGGTGCATTTGTCGCACTGCTTACAATAAACCCTTAAAATCTGCCGAAGTGTGCCCCTTAAGCTTGCACCTGCTCTCTAAAGCGGATGCCCTGGACAGCAGTAATTTGCAGCTTAAGAATTTACACTGTATTTGAATGTCTGATTGTGCTCTTAGTCTTTACTTGTGGAAAACAAATCTTAAGCGTTTTTATAAGATGGTTGCCAGGACAGTATCTACAACTCTCAGAAAGGGAAAGAGGGGACTGGGCTTCCCAGGATAGCATCCTCCCTATTATAAGCACAACAAACAAAGGCTTTCTGGGTGAATAGCTCAACCCGAAAAGAGTACCCTAGAGTAGTGTAACGGTAGTCTAATCTTTTAATCTGTCAGGGTTCTTATACAAATTTATGACAAAACGTCACCTACCAACCTAGGTGGGATGCTTCACCATCGTGTTGTCATATCTGCCTGACAGTTATTTTAGGCGGGCAGACGGCCTGCCTGTAGTGACAGGGAGCACTTTTATGGTGGTTAAAGATTACCACCAGTAATGAAGTGAGGGACCTGTCAGTTATGTATTATAGGGGTATTGGAACCATAATAAAACAATACTGGTGGAATACCAGGGACAGTTACTGCTCCTCTACCCCTAGGATCAACATGGTTCCACCTTTATAGGGCCCGCACAGGGGTCCAAATCTTTCTTCAGAATCATGATCCCTGTGCTCACTTAACTCTTATTCATACATAGAAACACAGAGATTTGTGCCTAATCCATGTAATACTCTCTGTGGTAGTGATACTCTTCTTGCTTAGAGCGCCTAAGAATATTAACATGACAGAAATGAGGAGAAATGAACCACATGGAAAACTGAAGAAGTTGTAATTACTCTCAGATAGCTTCATGTTCTCTGATTGAAATTCTAATACAACGATTAGTAGAATGGGACATGTACAGGAAACAGTATATATAACACTGCAAACTCATGTGGGATGTGATGGTGAGAAAAGAAATATGATCACACAACAGTCAGTGGCCAAACAAAACCACAATTGTGAGTCATTCATACTCTAATATCCTTTCCTTAGCTATGGGTACTCATGGCCCTACCCCCAGTCCCAGCCCGTGGGTGGAGGTTATTTTCTTGTGTTGCTTTTTCACTTTATTACTGTTTGAGAGCTGCATAAATACTTTACACATCACCTCTATGTTAAGATGACTGCTTTTGGGCCAAGTTACCAGAGGGTTAAGCACAGGTTTATTTAGTGAATTTTGTGGTTCACTCTGACAAGGATTGTGCTTATTATTGGAGTGGAACTCTCACCCCACTCAAATAATAATCAATTTTGGTTCTGGTGTTCAGTGGTGGGATCTGGTACATTATTTTGTGCAGTACCACTCAATTATTTGTGTAATACCAAAATCCATAGCAAAACTATGACACCAGAATCATTTTTTTCAACTGTCTTTAATTGCCCATATTTTTTTCTTTTTCAAAATTTAATTTCTGCCACATATTTGTTCACCTGTGATACTTCCTACAATCATGGTAGGAGTCTCCAGCTACATTGAAAGCTAAACTGTTGCAGGGCTGAAACAGCTGTGCAGGGGAAATGAGCTCCAGAAAGTGCAAGAGCAGATGAAGGATGGGGAGCATGTGAAGGAGGAGGATAAAGTAAGGAGGAGGTAAAAACCTCCTGACCTTGGCCTAAGAGGAGAAATGAGGGCTCAGAGCGGTGAGGTTCCCTGCTGGATCCAGAGCACAGAGCAGTGTGTCCTCCTGCAACCTGCCTCCTGAGGATTTGGAGGACAGGAGAGCTGAAAGGGAGATCAGATTCCAGCTGTTCAGCTGAAACTGGCTGCAAAGAAGGAGAAGTATGAGTCAGAGAAAGCACTAGAAGAGACGGCTGAGGATAAAAGGGCCTTGGAGGAGAGAAAGCTAGCTCTGCAAGAAAAATAATTTTGTTGGCTTGTGAGATGAGTCAAAAGGAGCTCGGCCTGTAAACCAAGAGCTCTCAGCGAGCAGCAGAAATGGTGCCAGCAACCACCCAGTGTCCTGATGGAGACAAGAAGGTCCACATATCCAAAGACCTGATGTCTATCTTTGTGGCGGGGTTTGGCAAAGACAAGGGGTTTGGAGCCTGTGAGGTAGCTCTAGAGATGCACAGGTTCCATGATTAGGATCGGGCAGGCAGTCTCTGTAAGCCCATACCGACTGAGAGGAGGGTTTGTTTGTTGCCCCTAGGGAAGGGTGACAGGATGAGGTACCAACTCATCAAAAAAGCTAATATTAGGAAATACAGTAACACCCCTAAGAAGTACATGTAAAAGTTCAGGGACAGGGGATAGTTGTCAAGCCAGTCATGGGTAGATTATGTGGACTACTCCAGTAAGGCACTAAATGGTTGGGTGAAGGGCAGTAATGTGAGTAGTTATCATGAGTTTATAATCTTTATTAGGAATCTGTGTGATTTCCCCCCACTAAACAGTGGTAGAGTGCTTGTGCCCTTCCTTTAAAACATGGTAAAAGTGGCCTACATCTCATTGGTACAATCAATTTACTTATAAGTCCTCAAGCAAATGGTACTACATGCTCCGTGGTCTGTAAATTAAATGCTACTAGTGGGGTGCAGCACTCATTGTGCCACCCACTAAAGCAGCCCTGTAAAACACGTCTCAAGCCTCCCACTGCAGCCTGTAGTGCAATTTTAAGCTACCATTTCAACCTGCCAAAATAAACCATTTACCAGGTTTAAACATTCCTTTTTATTACTTGTAAGACACCCCTAAGTTATGCCATAAAAGGTCATATCGCAGGATGCAAAGTATTTAAAACGTGGCACTAGTATGTTTAAAATGTACATGTCCTGACAATGAAATATTCCTAAAGTGAGCAAAGTAAGTTGTAAGGTTATCTCCCCCATAGCCTAATGCTAGGTTACCTTATTACACTTAATACATGATAACTTCAGATTGAAAACAGGTAAAGGAGTGTTTCTTCCACTGAAATGAATTATAAATTAAAATTCTCGATAATGGTAACGTCAAATTTTAAGTTACTATTCTTAAAATGCCACTTTTAGAATATTGCCATTTTTCTGCCTAAACCAAATGTGTTTTTCTGCCAGTGTCAAGAGTCATGCAACTATGACTGTCTCTCCTCTGGAGGTTTGTGTATTCCTTCCAGATATGGGGACAAAGGACTTTAGATGTGGAGCAGGGTATTCACTTCCTGAGCAGGATGTATTGGGGATTTTACTCAGCCCATCCTGAGCTTTGAATGGTTGCCCTATGTCCTGCCCACTCTTTTCCTGGCTTCTAAGGGATGCCTGCCCTGCCACTGACAAACGCTGCTCACACCTAGGCCTGCCTGTCTTTTTTTTACCGTAGGCAGTTTGGCACCAAAACCAGGAAAGAGGGAAGATTAGATAAAGGGGCAATCCCACAACCACAGGCTGGCAGCACTGGGCATAAAAGTTGCACCTTCAGAACCTCTCATCAGAACACTCCTGGGCTTGTGCATGATTCAAAAGAAGGACTGCCCTGCTGTCTGAAAAAGGATGACTAGATCTGCTTTCCTTAAACTCAGGTTTCTCAGAATGTTGCATAAACTTTGACTCTGGTGTAGTTCTCCAAGGTTTGCTTTGCCACCTACGGGTTACACAGGTGAACTTAGTTCAGTGCACAAGCCCTTAGTTCAGTGCAATCTCGCAGAACCCCACTCAAAACATAGTTGAAGAGAGACCATTGCTTTTGTGTTCCCAACAATCCATGGAAAGAGATCAGGGGCACCATGGTAACAGTAAATCTATTTTGCCAATCACAGTATCACACACACATCACTAAAAAGAACAGACCCTTCTATCTAAAAGTATTTATTACAACAGGGCGAACCCGTTTCTTAGTATATCTAAAATAATCCCACAATATATTATAAAAACAGAAAGAAGGCATCTTGTAAGCAATGAAAATAAAATGAATAACCTGTTAAAATGTTATTCAAAAGCCTAATACCCTAGCACTTACTTATATGTGCTACCCTAGGAGAGCATGTAGTAGAGTAATTTATAGTCTAGATTTTCTTAGAGAGAAGAAGCACACTGCATACCTTGTTGACAGCTCAAACTATTGTTATTGGAAGAGCCGTGGAGGAAGTGTTCCCTGAGAAATGCAAACATGCAATGTGGTAGCAGCCTCCCTCTGTTCTTATCAGTGTCAGGAAAGATGCATTATCTTCTTTGAGTGCTAGCAATAACCAAGATCATCTTCGGACAGTATCTTGTAGGATAATCTGGGTCAAAGGACCGCCCTACCTAAATACTGAACATTATCAGGGATGAAAACCTCTGACATAATTTCAGGAATTTGGTACATACATTACGAGTGCCAGAGAAAGGGTCCTAGACATATCTTTAAAAAGATGAGAGGCGAGGGGCTGTCATCTCAAAATACACCTCTTTGATTAATTATCTAGGGATGTTTCTTGATGGTCCTGACAATTGATGAAGCAATATTTGTTCCAGACTGGGGGGGTCATTCTTACTTTGGCGGGCGGCGGAGGCCGCCCGCCAAAGTAACCCCGTCAGAACACCACACCGCGGTCGAAAGACCGCTGCGGTGATTCTGAGATTTGCCCTGGGATGGCGGGCGGCCGCCAAAAGGCCGCCCGCCAACCCAGGGCAAATCAACCTTCCCACGAGGACGCCGGCTCAGAATTGAGCCGGCGTAGTGGGAAGGTGCGACGGGTGCAGTGGCACCCGTCGCGTATTTCAGTGTCTGCATAGCAGACACTGAAATACTTTGCGGGGCCCTCTTACGGGGGCCCCTGCAGTGCCCATGCCATTGGCATGGGCACTGCAGGGGCCCCCAGGGGCCCCGCGGCACCCTCTACCGCCATCCTGTTCATGGTGGGTTTCCCGCCATGAACAGGATGGCGGTAGGGGGTGTCTGAATCCCCATGGCGGCGGAGCGCGCTCCGCCGCCATGGAGGATTCAGAAGGGCAGCGGTAAACCGGCGGGTGACCGCCGGTTTACCCTTTCTGACCGCGGCTGAACCGCCGCGGTCAGAATGCCCTTCGGAGCACCGCCAGCCTGTCGGCGGTGCTCCCGTGGCCGGTGACCCTGGCGGTCACCGGCCGCCAGGGTCAGAATGAGGCCCTGGGTGTCTTATCAGATATTAAATTTAGGGCATTATCAGAATGACTTGAAACTTTCTCAGTTCTACCAATGATAAGGTTGGCGAACATTCATGTTGTTGTTTAAAGAGATATGATGACAGTGAGTTGACAGAGTTCGGGAGAGGTGTTGTCTGGGATAGAGTTGGGGGCCTGAATGAAATGGGATCAGATCTTATGGACTTTATGTAATCCTCGGCTTGTATGTTTGAAGATGACCTCACAGGGGCATAGGTAATCAACAGGAAAAAGTTTAGTTTGTATCAAAATCCATGTTTTCGATTTCAAAGCTATATCATTCTGTAGGTATTACCTATTTCTATGTAAAGAAAACACAACACCATTCAATAAAAGAATATCTGCTTATAGGCGAAGCGAACAATAATATTATGAGCCTTGCACAGTTTAAACCATTTGGT
The DNA here is from genome assembly GCF_031143425.1 of Pleurodeles waltl. Lineage (NCBI taxonomy): Eukaryota > Metazoa > Chordata > Amphibia > Caudata > Salamandridae > Pleurodeles > Pleurodeles waltl. The sequence continues at coordinate 917,148,112 of NC_090448.1, read as the reverse complement.
GCATATTCTCTACAAAGAGGAGCATGTTGGTGACCAAATATACCAGTGATGGAATGGAATGGTTCTAATTAAAAATATGCAGCAAAAAAGACAGAATAAATCAAAGGAGAGACAGTTTCCCAGGCTATGATCCATGATCACTGAGTTACCGAGAGGAAAGTTGTGCTTCAAAAGAAAGTCATAGTTCATTCTCCTCCTCCTCAGTGAGAATGTCAGTATTACTTAGTTCATACACAGGAAATGTCTGGCAATTGCAGAGACAAGATAAAGCATGCCTATACTCACAAGCCAGCAGATTTGATGGTACAGCATCCGTTGGTTCACAGAGCCACTTGTTGATGATGGAAGCTCAACTTTGGGGGGCTTAAATGCAAACTCCACATCGAGCCATTGGATGAGAGAGGCATTGAAGAGTGCCACGGATGAACATGCTTTGACAATCATAACTTCCAGTTGGGGAGACAGAAGTAATACTTGGTATTGTCTCTAGTGCCCGTGTAATAGATGAATCATGGCCTCTGTAGCAAAACAAGCCACGGGCAGTTCTGGTAGTTGTTCGTGGGTATTTTCAGAATGATCTCAGTCATACAATGTATGCACCAGAACACAGGTCGCGCCCGTAATGTATCCATTTTCCAGAAGGTTAGTATTCAGTTCTCACTTAGTTCAGATAACTAAATGTCCAGTGTAACAAGCAAGAATTTCTTTGCATCTTTGTTCATAGGGATATATGTGTATCATGATGTTGGTTTCCTTTAAGGAATAGAAGGAAGACAATTAGCCGATTAGCAGTAGAATGGTCAGGACTCCTCCAAAAATACTGGAGAACAGAAAGTGAAAGAAATACTATATCAAACCAAATACTGCCTGGATCCCAGTCACCATACTAGATCTGACAATCTTAGAAAGATACACAGCACCTGTTTTTCAGATGAATTGAAAATTGTTTGCACGGTATCAGCAATGTGCATGGGATACTGGGTGTACAAGAGCGTTTGCATTGCTGAAGCAGCTCTGGCTGTGCTCAGATTATATGCCTCGGCCGCTGAAGTCAAAGGGACTTATTTTTTTAAATAAAACTGACAATAGTTTTTTTAGGTTGTCAAAGCATGTGCTTCATGCTGATATGGTACCAGAGAACATTCCTGAATTCATGTTTGGAAAGGGAATACAAGGTTCTTCCACAACACTATATTGTTTTTGAAACTGTTTTCAGGTAATGTTGGTCTGATTCCAAGACACAGCGGTTAAAAATAAATAAGAACAGTTGTTCAGTAGTTGATGGTATATAGGGATGGGGTTTGCAGATAATGTACAGTTCAACCCTAGCATACAAGTGCTACACATGCTGCACAAGATTATTAGCTGTACTGATAAACACAGGGTCATCCTTGTTTTTTTTCAAACAAATATGGGGAAGAGGTAAACTTCCAAGAATGAAAGAGTTGTGTATTATTCATTGCTTTATATCAGCTTACGGATCTGTACTTCGAGCAGATCTGAAAATTAAATGTGGCGATAGGTACCAACTGGGTGATAGGTGGAATGTCACTAATAGTAAAAGATGCCTCATCTATTTGCTCTATGTTTAACAATGTGTATGTGGACTCCTTTATCACCATTGGTCTTTGGAATTATGATAAATTGTAAGGTTCAAAGACTGCTGCCTCATTTAGAAGTTGCCAATGCACAAACCCTGATCTGTGAGTGTTTGTAATGCCCTATTCCAATGTATCATGGTTTGAAATTGAGATTGTCCGTGTTGTAACAAACCAAGGTACTTCTCAAAAGGTCTAAAGATAAGGACAATATATGATTTAGTGAATAAATTCTTTTGGAAAGCGTATGCATTCCATTGTCAATAACTTTAAAAACTGCTTGTAGATTTACTCTGTTTATCTGCCTAATACATTCTACAGCCTCTTTCTTGGAGTATTTATTTTACTCATTATATATTGCATATATTCCTGTGGGCAGGAATCATTTATTTCTGCTAGGACCTGGTCCCAAGAGGAAGTCAGAAAAAACATGATGGGGGTTATTCTAACTTTGGAGGAGTGTTAAAAGTGACGGTAAAGTGACGGATATACCACCAGCCGTATTACGAGTTCCATAGGATATAATGGACTCTTAATACGGCTGGTGGTAAATCCGTCACTTTTCCGTCACTTTTGGGACGGATTAACACCTCCTCCAAAGTTAGAATAACCCCTGATGTCTTTAATCAGAGAAAAGTGGCCTTCACAGCCAACAGGCCGGAATTCTCTATTATCTTTGGCATAGTTTGCCTACAGTGTATGTGGTAACTACTACAGTTGCTTTGGATGTTATAACTGGGATCAGGACAATTAGATTTAGGTCGAGGAGTGTTGGAAAGGAAATGATGCATGTGGATCATAAAGCCATGAGGCCAAACCCTCACTACAATATTTATTGGAGTTGAAGGATACATTGTGAACCATTTAATTTATGAGCGCCTCAGACTATTTTATTTGAAGTTGTCAGGCAGCTAACAAGGTCAGGTTAACCTTGGGTTTAGAGTGCTACTTCAAGTACTTTATTGTTTCAGCTCTCAGACAAGTAGTCTGTTGGACAGTTTGGTTAAGAAACATTGGTGGTCATTACAACCCTGGCGGTCGGTGTTAAAGCGGCGGTAAGACCGTCCACCAGGCCGGCAGCAAATTTTTGCAATTACGACCGTGGCAGAAACCGCCAACAAAGACAGCCACTTTAACACTCTGACCGCCACGGCGGTACAAACAAACAGCTTGGCGGTCACCGCCAACAGACAGGCGGAAGACAACTTAACGCCCACAGTATCACAACCTACCAATCCGCCACCTTTTCCGGGGCGGATTCACCGCGGATAAAAACACGGCGGAAACAGGATTTCGAAGGGAAAACGCTCACCTCTACACACCCCACAAGGAACCAGGACACCATGGAGCCGGAACTCCAAATTCTCCATGCGATAGTCTTCCTGCTCCTCTACCAGGAGCACGAACGTCGACGGCGAAGACCACGGTGAGTACTGCACCTACGACACAGGGGAGGGGGGAGGGAAAAAACAGGGACACACACACGCAACACCCCCACCTCCACCTTCACCCACTACAACACACACACTAACACATATTGACACATGATAGTTACACCCCCCAACACCCCGGGAGAATGCAAAGACAAAAGGAAATGTGTGTAACCATTGTAATATATTAAAATCAAGTAGGCAAAAATATATATATATACACCATAAACAAAATATACACCAAGCATAGTAGTGCAGGTAGTGCTCCAATTAAGTCAGTGGAACAGTGGGCCCACACGGTATGGGCGAGGCCCACACAAGATCCCTGGCCATGACGGAGAGAACACTGCAGGGGCATCAGAGAGCAAGAAAACAGGCACCTCAGGGGGAGGGAAAGGGGGGGCACCTCAGCCAGTTGAGTGCACGATGCCAAATCCACGAGAGGGCCACATGCCCAATGTTCAATCCTGGGGAGTGCGAAGCCAAAGTCTCTCAAGTCTATACAGTGGGTGGGTTGCCCACTGTTCCATCCTGAGGAGTGAACAGCCACAGTCTCTCAAGTCTCTACAGTGGGTGGGTTGCCCACTGTTCCATCCTGGGGAGTGCAAAGCCAGAGTCTCTCAAGTCTATACAGTGGGTGGGTTGCCCACTGTTCCATCCTGGGGAGTGCAAAGCCACAGTCTCTCAAGTCTATACAGTGGGTGGGTTGCCCACTGTTCCATCCTGGGGAGTGCAAAGTCACAGTCTCTCAAGTGGATAACAGTCTCCACTGGTTCTGGAGGAGGCATTGTGCCCAGAGTACTTCATCCTGCTAAGGACAGAGGTAGTGGATGACAGTCTCCACTGGTTCTGGAGGGGGCTTTGTGCCCAGAGTACTTCATCCTGCTAAGGACAGAGGTTGTGGATGTATCTCTCCACTGGTTCTGGAGGGGGCTTCTGTGCCCAGAGTGCTTCATCCTGCTTGTGACGGACTCAGTAGCGTCAGTGCCCTTGGCGCTCATGGGCCAGCGGTGCTTGAGGCAGCGGTGCCCTGTTCAGCGGTGCTTGGAGCGGCGGTGCCCTGTTCAGCGGTGCTTGAGGTGGCTGTGCCCTGTTCAGCGGTGCTTGGAGTGGTGGTGCCCTGTTCAGCGGTGCTTGGAGCGGCGGTGACCTGTTCAGCGGTGCTTGGAGTGGCAGTGCCCTATTCAGCGGTGCTTGGAGCGATGGTGCCCTGTTCCGCGGTGGTTGAGGCGGCGGTGCCCCATACTGCGGAGCTTGGAGCAGCGGTGCCCTGTTCAGTGGTGCTTGGAGCTGCGGTGCCCTGTTCAGCGGTGCTTGGAGTGGCGGTTCCCTTTTCAGCGGTGCTTGAAGCGGCGGTGCCCTGTTCAGCGGTGCTTGGAGCAGCGGGCTCCTTTGCAGTGACTCAGCTGCTTGTGGTCCTCTCTGTCCCAGCGGGGCTTGTGCTGGCGGTCCTCTCTGTCCCAACGGGGCTTGTGCTGGCGGTCCTCTCTGTCCCAGCGGGGCCTGTGCTGGCGGTCCTCTCTGTCCCAACGGGGCTTGTGCTGGCGGTCCTCTCTGTCCCAGCGGGGCTTGTGCTGGCGGTCCTCTCTGGCCCACCGGGGATGATGGCGGTGGCCTCCTGGGCAGCGGGGATGATGGCTGTGGCCTCCTGGGCAGCAGGGATGACGGCTGGGGCCTCCTGGGCAGCGGGGATGATGGCAGTCTCCTCCGCCATGCTGCTGTTCCCAGACTTTCCTTGTTTCTTGTGGCCCTTCCCCACCTTGGAAGGTGTCGCAGCCGACTCCACACTCCCACCGGGACCCCAGGGAGCGTCTTTGGTGGCTGGAGTCTTCCCCCTCTCCCGCCGGCCACTGGCCAACTTTTGATGCCTCACAGGTGGGGGACTGTCTGTGCTGTGGCTCAGTGCCACACTGGCTGCCCTGGTGGGCATTCCAGATTCCGGTGGCTACAGGCACCACAGGTCCCGGAGATGTTGTGGCTGAGGTGCTAGTTCGGGACCTAGGAGACGGACTGGGTGGGGGAGGTGTGGGGTGAAGAGGTCAAGGTTGGACAGGAAAAGTTTTTTGGAGACACTGGGACTGGTAGCTGGAGGGGGTTTGGGAGTGGAGGAAGAGGTTGTGGTTGTAGGAGGTGTTCGTTTGCTGACTTTGGGTGAAGGTGCATGCGCTGGAGGCTGTCGTGAGGTGGATGGCTGTTGGGTGGGTGTGTGTCTGCGTTTGTGTATCTTGGGAGGTGGCGTCACAGACACAATGGGAGAGGACACAGGGAACGTGTGAATAGTAGTAGGGGTGGTGACTGCACGTGAGCGGGGTGTGGTGGTGGGTGTGCTGGTGATGGCAGTAGTGGCTGTAGATGTAGTGCATGTGGGTGTGAGTGGAGACGAGACTGGGAGGGAGGAGGGAGATGAGGAGGAGGGGGACACAGTGGAGGCAGTGGATGTTGCTATGTCTGCATGTGTGTGATGCTTGTGTGAGTGAGGGATGTGTGGTGCTTATATTTTCCTGAGCTTCCCTTGTGTGTTGACGGGTGTGTATGCTGGTCTGTAGGTGTGTTTGTGATAGGCTGGGGTACAGGGGATTGAGTGTGGGTGAAGGAAGTTGGAGGGGGGAGGCTAGAGACAGGGACAATGTCTGCCATCAGTGCTAAGGTCAGAGTCTGAAAAGCTTGCTGAAGGGCCGCCTGACCAGAATGAAGGCCCTCCAGGAATGCATTTGTTTGTTGCAACTGCCTCTATACACCCTGGATGGCATTCAAAATGGTAGACTGCCCAACAGTGAGGGACCTGAGGAGGTCAATGGCCTCCTCACTGAGGGCAGCAGGGGTGACTGGGGCAGGGGCTGAGGTGCCTGGGGCGAAGGTGATGCCCACCCTCCCGGGTGAGTGGGCACGGGGCAAAGGCTGAGGGGATGCTGGGAGGGCGTTGCTGGTAGGGGGGGTGGCGGCTGTACCTGTAGGTGGGGGGGCACAGATGTTGCCGCCACCACAAGGGAGCTCCCATCAGAGGACGAGTCCGTGTCACTGGTCTCAGCTCCTGTCCCCGCTGTGGAGCTCCTCTCACCCTCCGTCCCACTGGTGAAGTCCGAGTCCGTAGTGTGGCCCTCCATGGCCATGTGGGATGCAGCCCCCTCGTGCTCCGGTGCCACTGCTCCTCCGCCTGATGATGCTAATGCACACAAGAACAGGGAGACCACAAAAAAGGGGTGGGCGACAGAAGAAAGACATGTTAAGTGCATGCATTACCGCTACCGTTGGCGGACACGACAGACACAGAAGCCCCCTGCACTATGCCGCGCTCTTGGGCTCCACTGTTCAATTCCTGGGAAATGGCCTACTAGGCTATGGACGACATCTGCACACATGGAAGACACAGGGGCATGACTAGGTGTACTTGGCACTCTACAGAGGTGGGGTGGTGTGCCACATGGCCTGCCTTACGGAGGGATCCTGCCTACGGAACTCGCCCTGGCCTAGGGAAACCCACAGCCCACCTCCCCCACCCAGACCCCTCCACTGTGCGCAAAATCAGCAGGATGAGACTGTACTCACCCCCTTGTGGCTGCTGTGATGCCCTCAAGCGCCCATTTAACTCCGGGTACGCCACCGCCAGGATCATGAACATCAGGGGGGTCATGGTGCGACGGGCACCCCTCCTACATTGGGAGTCCATCGCCAGCTGAGCCTCCGCCGTCTTCTTGCTCCAGCGGCGAATGTCCTCCCATCTTTTCCGGCAGTGGGTGCTCCGTCTGTGGTAGGCGCCCAGGGTCCGGACGTCCTTGGCGATGGCACGCCAAATATACTTTTTCTGGTGGGCGCTGACCTACATGAATTGTACAGGGGGAAGAGGAACTTATTACCAACTGCACCATCACAGTCATTGGCCCCCATCCCTAACCTTGCCATGTGGCACATGCACTCACCGTCATTTCATGCACGACGCAATCTCCCCCACCTTCTTACATCCACCCCACTCCACACAGGCATAGCCCATACAGCATGCTCCCAGTGTACTTACCTGTTTGTCTGGAGGACCGTAGAGTAGTGTGTAGTGGGGGAGGACCCCGTCCACGAGTTTCTCCAACTCCTCCGATGTGAAGGCAGGGGCCCTTTCCCCAGACACACGAGCCATTGTCTCTTCCAGACCGAGGTCACAGCAGCACTTGCAGTGTAGATCCTCTCCTGTTGAAGATCAGGCTTCGAGTGATTGAACAGATAGAAAATGGCGGTCACGTCCGCGGCGGTGCGTACCGTCATCGCCGGCGTACATCGTCATTGGCTCCTGGGACCCATAGGGTCCAATGTTAACCAATGCAGCATAGCGCCGTGGTCTTTGACCGCCTACCGCAACGGTGTACAACACCAGCGCAGTTACCTCACATCCAATTGTCCCACTTTACAGGTCAGGCAGCCGCCATTTCAGGGGCCCACATGGCTTCATTTTTAACTGCGTCACACATACCTAGGCCTAGACTCAACACACATACAGTCCACTTTTTGGATTATGAATGGTGTTCAGTGTAAGCTGTGGGTACGTACCTCTGAGTTGGTTGACTCTGTACTCGCTGTTGTCCTTCATAGGCACCGTCCGCTGGGACATGTGAGGAGATGGCGGCATCCTCCGGTGTACTGACCATTGGTGGAACTGCCGACAATGGAGGAAAGACATGTGATCATCACCTACAGGCTTGACCGTGCCACAATCCAGGAACTGTGTACCCAGCTGGAGCCAGACCTGATGTCAGCTATCCACCATCCCACAGGAATCCCCCCTCAAGTGCAAGTGCTGTCAGTGCTCCATTTCCTTGCAAGTGGGTCATTTCAAACAACAGTGGCCATAGCATCAAGGATGTCCCAGCCTATGTTTTCCAACGTGTTGTCCAGAGTGTTGTCTGCCCTGCTGAAACACATGTGGAGATACATCGTTTTCCCTCAGGTGGAGGATTTGCCTACAGTGAAAGGTGATTTCTATGCCCTGGGACATATCCCCAACATCATAGGTGCCATTGATGGGACCCATGTGGCTTTGGTCCCCCCCCCACAGGAGTGAACAGGTGTACAGAAACCGGAAGAGTTACCATTCCATGGATGTACAGATGGTTTGTTTGACAGACCAGTACATCTCCCATGTGAATGCCAAGTTTCCTGGCTCAGTGCATGACGCCTACATCCTGCGGAATAGAAACATCCCTTATATGATCGGTCAACTCCAGAGGCACTGTGTGTTTCTATTAGGTGAGCACCTGGAAGCAAGACAGTGGGAATGGTTGTCTGGGTCTGGGGATATCCCTACAGGTTGTCCCTCGCCATTTGCAAGTGACTGGTTACCCCAACTTGTCATGGCTACTGACCCCAGTGAGGAATCCCAGGATAAGAGCAGAGGAACGCTACAATGAGGCACATGGGCGTACACAGCGGATAATCGAGCGGACCTTCGGCCTCCTGAAGGCCAGGTTCAGGTGCCTCCATATGACAGGTGGATCCCTATTCTACTCGCCAAAGAATGTGTGGCAGATCATCGTGGCCTGCTGTATGCTTCACAACTTAGCTTTGCGACGACAGGTGCCTTTTCTGCAGGAGGATGGTCCAGATGGCGGTGTTGTTGCAGCTGTGGAGACTGTGGACAGTGAAGATGAGGAAGCAGAAGAAGAAGACATGGACAACAGGGACTCGGTGATCCAGCAATATTTTTCAGTGAGACACAGGTAAGAAGACAAACCAGCCTACTACATGTACTTTAACACTACTACCTCTCTACTGTCTGTTGTTTTCACCCAGTGTATGGTCACTGAGTTGTCACTTTCCCTTACGATTTCACAGATGTGTGTCCCACAGTGGGACTTCTGCTTTGATTCATCATGGACTACAGCTGTGTGACATAGGTATGTTGACATTACAAATGAAAGAGCATTTTGCCACAGTAATTGCTAATACACTATTCCGAAATCACAGACTGACTACAGATTGTTTTGTGCCTTAAGGGTGTTTACTTTAGTGCTCAATATTGGAGGGGGTAGCAAAATGGTGAGGGGTGATGGCGGAGGACTGTCCATGGCAGAGTCCAGTCTATTAGTCTCACAGGTGCATTGCCCAAATGCGCATAGGAAGTGGAGCTGGGGCAGTTTAAGGATGGACAGGGTGACAAAGTGGGACACAAGGATGACAATCAGGGTGGTCTCATTTCTTGGCAGGGGTCTTGGCATTGTTCTCTGTCTTTGTCCTGGATCTCAGGGACCGTTTGCGAGGTGGTTCTCCCTCTGCAGGGGGTGGGGTGCTGGTGTGGTGGTCCTGTGGCAGTGCCTCCTGTCCACTAGCGCCGGCGGAGGTGGTGGGCAGTTCATCGTCCAGGCTAGTGTCAGGGGCCCCTTTTAGTGCCACAGTGTCCCTCCTGGTGTTGAGTACTTCCTTCAGCACCCCTACGATGGTGCCCAGGGTGGAATTGATGGATCTGAGTTCCTCCCTAATGCCCAAATACTGTTCCTCCTGCAGGCGCTGGGTCTCCTGAAACTTGGCCAGTACCGTTGCCATCGTCTCCTGGGAGTGGTTGTAGGCTCCCATGACGTTGGAGAGGGCCTCATGGAGAGTGGGTTCCCTTGGCCTGTCCTACCCCTGTCACACAGCAGCCCTCCCAGTTCCCCTGTGTTCCTGGGCCTCCGTCACCTGGACCGTGTGCCCACTGCCACTGCTCCCAGGTCCCTGTTGTTGTTGGGGTGGTGGGTTAGCCTGGGCTCCCTGTAGTGGTGGACACGCTGCTGATTGACGTGTCTTGGGGACGGAGCTATGGGCCCGCTGGGTGGGTGCTATGCTGGTGTTTCCAGAGGGGGGAAGCTCTGTAGTGGCCTGTGACTGTATGATGGGAACCGACTGTCCTGAGGACCCCGATGGGCCGGGCTGGTCATCTAGATCCAGTTGGACAGAGGTGCTGTTATCACTGTGGGCCTCTTCTGTTGGTGGTGTGGACATGTGTGGACCCTCCTGTCCGGTGACGTTGGGTAGGGGTCCTGCAGGGGTATAAAAAATATGTTTATTACATCTGTGTGTGCCACGGTGTGCAATGGGTGGGTGGCTGTGTACCCGAGTGCTTGCATTCCTGTGTGGGACCTTGTGTGATGATGCTTTACGGGGGTGTATGGGTATGTGCAGTGGCCATGCTTTAGTGATGTGTGTGTCCATGCTTTGTTGTTGCATGCAGGGCTTGGTGTTGGGGTGTGTGGTTTGTGATGTTGGGATATTTGTAAGGAGTTGGAGTGATGGTGGTGAGGGTGGGGGTATGTGATGGCATGCAGGTAGGGTGGGGGATGTAATAGTTAAGATTTGACTTACCAGAGTCCATTCCTCCACCTAATCCTGCGAGGCCCTCAGGATGCAGAATCACCAAGACCTGCTCTTCCCATGTTGATAGTTGTGGGAGAGTAGGTGGGGGTCCGCCACCAGTCTGCTGAACCGCAAGGTGGTGTCTTGAGACCACGGAACGCACCTTCCCCCGTAGGCCGTTCCACCTCTTCCTGATGTCATCCTGATTTCTTGGGTGTTGTCCCACTGCGTTGACCCTGACCACTATTCTGTGCCATAGCTCCATCTTCCTTGCAATGGAGGTGTGCTGCACCTGTGCTCCGAATATCTGTGGCTCTACCCGGACGATTTCCTCCACCATGACCCTGAGCTCCTCCTCGGAGAACCAGGGGTGTCTTTGCCGTGCCATGGGGTGGTGTGGGTCATGTGTGGGGTGGTGTGTGGGGTGATAAGTGTGCTGATCTGTAGTGGTGTGTTGTGTGAGGTGCATGGAAGTTATGTGGGTGATGGTGTTGTGTGCTTGTGGATGCTAGTATTGTTGATGGTGGTGTCTCTCTCTGGCCTTCTCTCGGTAATTGTGGTCGTAAGGGTTTGTGGGTGATGTGGGTGTGTGTTTTATATTGTATTGGGTGTGTGGGAGTGGTGTGTGTATGTGTATCAGGTGTGTGTATTTCGAATTGTGCAATGTGGCTGTGTTTTGGAGATGTGTGTGTGTATTTTGAGCGCGGCGGTGTGTACCGCCAATGGAATACCACGGTTGAAAGACCGCCGCGTGGATTCGTGGGTAGTGATAGTGTGGGCGTATTTCTGTTGGCGTGACGGTGTTGGTTTTGTTTTCACCAGTTTATCACTGACCTTTGGGTTGGCGGACTTGTGTGGGTGTCTGAATATTGGCAGATTCCGTGCAGTGGGTCATAATAGCTGTGGTGGAATTCCGCGGCCTCAGCGGTGTGTTGGCGGTCTTCTGCATGGCAGTAAGCGGCTTTTACTGCCAATGTTGTAATTACCGCCATTATTTCCTTTGAATAAAGCGTGCACAAAACAGAGCTTCCTTGCCTTGGATGCCAAATTATGGTTCCTCAAATACTTTTGTCATCAATATTGTTTTTCCAGTACTCAGATTCTGGCTAAACTCTGTAGCGCCAATTGGTTTGTTAGTGGTAATTAGATTTTTTTTTAAACTGGTGTGACTCCTGTGAAAAACAGAAAGCTGAACGGTGTGATCTCTCCTCACTTTGGAAGTAGAGGAATTTATTTGATAAGTTTGTGTGATCATCAGGAGGCTGTACCTCATAATGTTCCCATTGTATGTAATTGTAAATCTCTCTAGGATAGCTAGGGCCAGATGTAGATATGTCCTGAATTGCGACTCGCAAAGTCAGAGCGACTCGCAATTTGCGACTCTCAATTCAGGATGCAGGATGGCGTTCCTGACTCCATCTGCGACTTGCAAGGGGGTCGCAAAGGCCCACCTCATTAATATTAATGAGGTGGGTTGCAATTTGTAACCCCTTTGCGACTCGCAGCACTCACAGGGATGGTGGCCTGCTAGAGACAGCAGACCACTATGTCTGTGACTGCTTTTAAATAAAGCAGTTTTTTTTTTGTAATGCAGCCCGTTTTCCTTAAAGGAAAACGAGATACATTACAAAATGAAAAAATGAAACGTTTCAGTTTCATTTTTTCTGCTCAGAATTTTTTTTTTCCAGGCCATTCACAAAGGGGAAGGGGTCTCATGGGGACCCCTTCCCTTTTGCGAATGGGTTACCACCAGTGTGACACTGGTGGTAATTGCGATTGCTTTGCGACCGCGTTCGCGGTCACAAAGCAATGCAGCATCGTGCTGCGACTCGCAAATAGGAAGGGGAACACCCAAATTTACTTAGCACTCTAGTATTTGTTAAATGCCAATTAAAATGTGTTAGAAAAAAATCTATGACTAAAGGATATGAGACTGTCTACACTGTGGGCATCCTGCAACATTAAGGAGTCTTGGTAGACTTGCTTGATCAAAGGTAATTCCTACTGAAATACTTGTGAGATAAAGGCCTGTAAAATGGTCTCAAAATCGAAGGTGAAAGAAACAAACCACTCCTATTGAAGACAACTCATCAGTCCCACCAATAAGGTTGTTTATTTGATTCACACAAATGCCTACACTTATCTTTGTTTTATCTGTGCCCAAAGCAAGTTACAACCATTCATTTAGAATTGAAATATGCTCAAGAGCATATAATTTCACAAAATCATGACTATAAACGTGTGTTACTGAACCTCAGACCCACGTATGTTGAGATTTAAACTCATTGAGATTGGACATCCACCACATTGAAGACTTCAACCTCTTTGGGGGTTACTCAGGTTTATTGTAAACAAGGTCTGTGCAAACTATGCCCAACAAACATAGGTAGCCGCAAGAATGGCTATCAAGTGGTCCTTTTGAGGGGCACTATGATGTTGATTGAAATATCTGTAACAACCCCTGGTGTGAAACCAGTATACAGGAAGAACTAAAATTTAGAAAAATAATGAATATTCAGCAAAATCAATCATGTCACCATCAATTGATTGCTGGAGACACTGTTGGCATCACAACCACAGGCTGGGTTTGGAAGTCGATAGTGCCAAAATAATCACTAACATCTATTTCTATTTTGGCCATGAGGAATGATATTGCTTAGCAAAAAAATAGAGACTAGCAATGGTCACTGAGCAAATCCCTGTGATAAACATTGGTTATTGAGCACATTTTCTAATGGGAGGAGAGCTCTCAAGTGTCTCAGTTCCATACCAGGGTAGCTCATACATTCCGGGTATTTTCTTTGAATTATGAAGCTTCTTATGATTTTATGCTGCTTTAAACAGGACTAGAGATCCCAGCATGCAACAAAAAAAACCTTGAATGAGCTACTTATGCATGGAAATGGGGAGCTGGAGAGCTCCGCGATAGATAGAAGTTCAAGCCAAACTTACTCATTCGTACCCCTGTTTATTTGCTGGTGAAATATTAAACATTCGAAATTGGGAGAGGTGATTTCAGTTTCTTTTATATTAATTGGACTCCAACAAACTTAGGTAACAAAGGGCCGGATATATGAATCTGGCCCATTGCGATTCGGTAATTGCGATTTTTAAGAAATCGCAATTACTGACTCGCAAAGGGCCATGTATCACATTTGCGATTCGGTAATTGCGATTTCTTAAAAATCGCAAATGCAATTACCGAATCGCAAATTGCGATACTGGCCCCATTCACAGCTATGGGCCAGTTGGCCCATAGCTGCAAATTTTTTTCATTTCCTAAATTGTGATTTCTGAACCAGAAATCGCAATTTGGGAAATGCAAAAGTCCAGGGTGCTGGGGGCCTAACGCCCCCTCTCCTCCACCCCAAATATTTTTTTTTTACCATGTAAAGTACACACATGCCAAAAGGGCATGTGTGCTTTACATATCAAATTTAAAAATGCAGTTTTACTGCATTTTTAAATTTTGCACCAGGTTACCACCTGGTTGCAGACAATGGTATTTTGCATGTGCAAAATACCATTCTGCGAAAAATCGCAATTTGCGATTTTTTGCAGATTTGCCTTGCGACCTGGATTTTGCGAATCGCAAATTGTGATTCGCAAAATCCAGGTCGCAATGCAGAAAATCTAAATTTTTGCGATTTCCATTTTGTGGTCTGCGAATGCCTTTGATGCATTGCAGACCACTATTTTGCACTCGTAAACGGCTGATTTCGCAGTTTGCGAGTGCAAAATATTTTGATACATCTGGCCCAAAATGAATGGCCAGTAAGGGCTGTATGTCAGAATATTGAGTACAAAAATATCGACATCCCCAAACACTGACTCGCAGAACCAGTTAATGCACATATATATAGGCAAGTGAAGATTTACTAATTTTCACACCACGTCTATGCGCCTTAAATAAATATATATGTGTGTGTGTTTACCTTAACTGAAAAAACACGTTAAAGGGATGTCATATTTAGGAACCTTAGAAATGAATTGAAAAATACAAAGGTTAAAGGAAAGGAACGTTAGAGTTGGGTGAAAAAGTCAGTTAATACATAACATTTTAAACTAACAAAACCACTGAAATTTACCATTTATAGTTACCTCAAGCAGCTATAAGGGAAACAGCACTTGCAATGCAGCAAATGCAACGAGACACATTTACCGTAATGCCGTCACCAAGCTTACCGGAACGACTCCCTTTTTCTCTGCCTTAGCCAAGCATGTGCTGAACAACGTACATACATCGTTAAGGCAGAGAAAAAGGGAGTCAGCAACAGGAGAGGATGCGGTCAGGTATTTGGGACTTGGGGGTAGTTTTTAGGGTAGTTTTCTTTTTTAGCGTGGGGGTAGGGGGTTGAGGTAATTTTTTTAGGGGCGGGGTGGGGTCAGGGTAATTTTGTTTTTAGGGCTGGGTTGGGGGGGGTTGGAGTAATTTTGTGTTTAGGGCAGGTGGGTTTTTAGGGGCGGGGATGGGGTTGGGGTAATTTGATATTTAAGGCAGGTGGGGGGGCGGGTTTTTAGGGGCAGGGTGGGGGGTTGGAATAATTTTGTTTTAGTGGAGAGTGGGGGGATGAGCTAATTTTGTATTTAGGGCAGGTGGGGTTGGATTTTAAGGGGCGGTGTCAGGGTAATTTTGTATTTAGGGCAAGGGGGGGTCTGGTTTTTAGGGGGGGTCGGGGTAGGACACTGTCAGGTAAGTAGGGCTGGGAGAGGATTGGGGCTAGTTTTTTTGGGCGGGGTAGTTTTCAAGGGTGGGGTGATTGGTTAGCTTTGTTTTTAGGGGGGTCAGGGTACTATTATTTTTAGGGAAGGGTGGAGGGTCGAGGTACTATGGTTTTTAGGGCGGGTGGGGGGTCAAGCTAATTTTGTTTTTAAGGGGGTGGGGGTAATTTTTTATTTAGGATGGGTGGGTTTATAGGGGTGGATATCGTGGTAATTTTGTATTTAGGGCAGGTAGGGGGTCGGGTTTTTAGGGGTGGGGTGGGGTGGGGGATCGGGGTGATTTTGTTTTTAGGTACGGGGACGTTTTATTTTTGTGGGTGGGGGTCGGGGTAGGTTTTAGGGCTCAGTGTGGGTGGGTAGTATTGTGGTAGTTTTTAGGGGCTGGTGTGGGGGTTGGGGTAGTTTTATTTTTGGGGCAGGTGGGGGTTTGGGTAGTTGTGTTTTTAGGGTGGGTGGGGGGTCGGGGTAGTTGTGTTTATAAGGTGGGGGGTGGCATGCTACAACCATGCATGCCGTTCCGCATATGCCTTTACAATGAAAAATCATTGTAAAGGCATGCTTGGTAAAGATATTTGTGGAAACAACGCAGTCGTCGTTTCAACCGCGTTGTCGAGGCATGCGTGGTTGGTGCATGTGTTGTTTTATCATACATTCCAGCTAGAATTCGTACCCCGGAGTAACTATAACTTGTGCTCTTGCCATTTACAATGTTGTTTTCCATAATGTAATTTCAGATGTCATTAGGGTTGTTATCAATGTAGTCATTGAACATGTCATGAGTGACATGTCATGGCTAAATCTATAACTGGTGAATTTCAGTGGCTATGTTAGAGAGAGATTGTCGAGGAACATATATGTAGAGTCAAGTATAGCAACCTATATTTATCTATATCTTCATGATATGCTGTTAACCTATGTTTTGGTCATGATGCATTGGCATGCCAATATTTCAATATTGATATTCTGGTAATATTGTCCTTCGAGAACATCTTGTGGAGACACCCATATCCCACTGAAACTGCTAAACAAATAGGGAAGTGAAACCAGCAAAAATTAAATTTGATAACATATCTACAGGATTTTCCAGTTTCGGGAATAACCAGTTTTTTTGCCTCATATTTTGCAGTGAAACTGGATAGTATTTTGCCAACATGCAGAGAGCTGGTGCTGGCCCAAACATTCCCATATTCAACTCATTGTTAAATATATTTCAAGAGTCATAGTTTAGGCAGTTAGGTGGTAAGTTTGATCTCAAACCCAGTCTCACTTTCAGAAACTGTCAAAGCGAACTATATGGTCCTTCTGGCATCATCTTGTCAATTCAAGAAAAGATGATCTGGTGTATTTGTTACTGTTTCATTGACAATATTCACTTCACTTTGTTTCAAAAGATCAAAATAAATGTTATAAAAGTGTTTTTTGGATAGGGCCATGTCATTAAGAGGAGAGTGAGAGTGGGAGCATTGAAGACTTACCTGTATTCCTTCGCATGTCTTTGTTGATACCTGCACCTGAAAAAAAGAGAAAAAAATACTTTTATATTTACAGGAAATGGAAGTACAAACAGACAGACAGCAAGAGAGACAAAAAGAGGAAACAACAGCAAGAAAGGAAGAGGAACTTGAGGAGCAGAGTAAGAAAGACACCGTAAACAACATAAAAAGCACCAGGCAAAGGCACGGCGAGAGAGTTGTGGAAGGAGGAAGCCTCCACAGAAAAGGGTGTGAGCAGAGTGCAGCGCAGCTGAAAGAGACGTCTGGATGAGGCTATAGCATCACACGAAGAATGAGAGAGGGAGAAATGCCAGCCGAAGTTCCAGTGGTGCTGACTCTGGGAGCGACTGCAAGACCCGCCAGCTACGCGAACTGTCCCACCATGTTCCAGGAGGCACACGGCTTACTCAGGTGCATGAGCGTGTAATAAATTAGTCTGAAGGGGGAGTCAAGGGGGAGACGAAGGGGTGGGGTAAGCCGGTGCAAATTACTTACACTATCCCTTAGATCAATGGTCTTCAAACTTTTAAATGCTGCACCTCACCCCAGTGGAAAAATAAATCATCAGGTCCACCCTCCGAATTTTTCACAATTACTCTTTTAAATTGGCAACGTTTAAATATGTAAAGACTTATGTAAACATTGCAGTTAAGTTCTGTTACTGTTTTAAAAATGTGATCATATACATTATGCCAAACATATTGTTCTGGTCAAGCAGGCCTTACTAACGTGTAAATGTATTCACAGTGTGATTATTAGGGGTTGTGTGGGGGTTTTGAAGAGTATGTGGAGTCCCTTCTTTTTTGACACATACTCCCAAATTCGATACAAATGACAAAACATGTTACTGATGACCCATTACAGAGCTATTTACTGCTGCTTTTTTTTGCTTGCTATCAACATAATGCTTCTTTTGGCCAGAGCCTGGCACCCCCGATCATTGGGGCCTACCTAGGGTGGCCTGCCCTCCCACCCCCATTTGAAGACCTCTGCCTTAGATATTATGGTGTTCCACCCCTTTAAAAATATATTTTATTTGTTTATTTAGTTTTGGTTTAATAACATTAAGAGACGTAATAATCAGGAGAACACTGATACCAGATGAAAAGGGAACAGAAAAGCTAGAGAGGGAAAAAATAAAGATAAGACTGAGCAGGAAATAGTAGAGACGTGTTAGAAATGGGGTCTCTAGTTGGCAGTCAGTTTACACCATGTCTAAGTAGGGACCCTCACTCTAGTCAGGGTAAGGGAGTCACACACCTAAGATAACACAAGCAGTCAGGTTTACCTCAGAGGCAATGTGTAAAGTATTTGTACACACACACACAGTAACACAGTGAAAACACCACTAAAGTACTCAACTCCAGCTTAGAAAATAGCCAACAAGACCAAAACAAACAAAAATCCAAAATACACAAGTACAGATATCACTTTTTAAAGATTTTAAAGAGTTCTAATACTGAAAAGTTATATCCTTACAACTCACAGTACTTTAGATGCATTAAAAACAAAGATAATGCGGGCTTCAAAGGAGGTGATGCATCAGAAAAGCAAGCGTTGAGTCAAATTTTTACACTGGACAGGCGATGCATGCAGTCTTTTCCCGCCAGGCTGGCAATGCGTTGATTCTTTTCCTGCCTGGCTGGCCAAGCATATACTCTTTTCCTGCTGGACTTGCAATGTGTCTATTCCTGGTTGCAGAGAAACGTTGAGAAGAAAATGAGGCCCAGGGGTGATGTGCGGAAAATCCAGACGCCCTGCAACGATGGATCCACTCTGAAACATTTGATGTGTTGATTTAGCAGCTGCGATACAGGCACTGCGTCAATTTGTCAGCTGGGGTGCGGTCCCTGAGTCGATTTTTCTGCTGCAATGGCCTCAGTGTGTGGATTTTACTCAGGTTACCGGCTTCCACTTCTGAGGGACTGGATGTGACACCACTTAGCAAGTCAGGGCTCTCAGAAGAAAAGCTCAGGCACTGGGAGATGAAGTCTTTGATGTCCCTCACACTTCACAATAGGAGGCAAGCTCAGTTCAAGGCCTTGGAGATCCTTGGAAAGCAGGATGTAGAAAGCAAAGTCCAGTCCTTTCACTCCCAGGACAGAAGCAGTAAGCCAGCACAGCAAAGCAAGAGGCAGAGTGGCAGTTCCTCCTCCAGCTCTTTTTCCTGGCAGAGTGTCCTCAGTCCAGAAGTGTTCTGAAGTTGTGGGGTTAGCAGTCCAATACTTATCCTCATTTCTGCCTTTGAAGTAGGCAAACGTCATATGAAAGTCTTTGTAGTGCACAAGACCCTGCCTCTCCCTGTCCTGGCCCAAGACACACTCTAGGGGGTTGCAGACTGCTTTGTGCCAGGGCAGGCACAGTCCTATTCAGGTGCAAATGTCAGCTCGTCCTTCCACTCTAGCCCAGGAAGACCCATCAGGATATGCAGGACACATCTCAGCTGCCTTTGTGTGATTCAGAAATTCAGAAACAGCCCAACTGTCAGTCTGACCCAGACTCTTATTCCACAGCCAGACAGAGGCACAAAATAGTTAAGAAACAAAATGCCCACTTTCTAAAAGTGGCATTTTCAAACTTACTATCTGAAAACCAACTTCACAAAAATATGTTTTTTAAAATTGTGAGTACAGAGACCCCAAACTCCACATCTCTAGATGCTCCCAATGGGAAACTGCACTTAAACAATATTTCAAGGCAATGCCCATGTTACCCTATGGGAGAGAAAGGCCGTGCAACAGTGAACACCAAATTTAGCAATATTTCAGGACATATAAAACATACTAGCACATGTCCTACCTTTTAAAAACATTGCACCCTGCACATGTGAGTGCACTGGGCCTATTGTAGGGGTGACTGACATGTAGTAAAAGGGAATGTTTAGGCCTGGCAAGTGGGTGCATTTGCCAGGTTGAACTGGCAGTTTAACACTGCACACACATACAGTGCAGTGGCCAGTCAAGACATGTTTACAGGGCTATTTAAGTGGGTGGCACAAACAACTAGTAACATTTGATTTACAGGCCCTCTGGTCAACTCTGGTGCACTTTGCTAGGGACTTACTAGTAAATCAAATATGCCAATGATGGAGAAAACCAATCACCAACCCAATTTAGACAGATAGCACTTTCACTATAGCACTGGTCAGCAGTGTTAAAGTGCTCAGGTCCTAAAGCCAGCAAAAACAAAATTCAGCACAGGATCAAAAAAACAGGATGTCAGAAGCCAGAAAGGAAGGGGAAACCACGCCAAGAGCTGACCGGTCTAACAAGAAGAATATTCCAAAACAAAGGAGAATTCCTTTTGAGAAACTGATATTAGATAAAGGCAAGAAGAAGAAAGAGGGGAAGCAAGGAAAAGGAAGAGAATTCTACAAAATAAAACTTCCAAGTACTTTCCTATGGTTTCTTTTTGTTTATACCAAGGGTGCCGACAGGGGGAAAAGATGGAGACTCCTAGGAACCATTACAGAAGAGAAAATGTATGTTCCCGGAAATTAGTGAACCAGGACTTAATACTAATACTTGACTTTCACAAATTTGTTAATTACTGGCCATTGTTACATCACAAATTGAGAAATAAATGAACAATCCTGAACTAAAATGTGTGGAGAATAATTTTGCAAGCAAAGAGAGAGGCCATCTCTATGCACCATAAATACTAGGGAATACTAATACATAATTCGGTGATGCTCACTCTGTTGACTTTAAGAGGCTCGAGAGACTGGAGAACCCAGGAGTTCACTGCTGTCCTTGACACGCCTTTGAAACATGAGATGCATAGGTGTGCACAGTGTTGTGCAGTTAAGTGTGTTTTGACATTCCCGAAGGAAACGGTGTAGCTCTGACTCACTGTCGAAATATTGATCCACTGCCACACAGAGAGCCTTGTTTAGTGTTCTCATTAATCTTTCCACTGTGCCGTTAGCCTGGGGCCATTGCAACGTTACCTTCTGATGTCAGATTCCCAAGACTGCCAGGCAGTCTCTGAACTCACTCCCTGAAATGGGGGCCCATTGCCATTGCGGATCGTATTTCGGAAGCCACAGGTCACGAACACTTTTTCCAGGAGTGGCTTGACATGACAAAATGCCATGGTTGCTACCAGCTCCATCCCCACCTATTTGAACAGTCATCAATCATCAGCCTCCCGCCTGGGAACCTTCCAAAATCCAGGTGCACCTTCTCCCACGTGGCCGTTGGTTCTTCTTCTAGGGCTACTGATGCTGGTGCCCTGAGGCTTTCCCAAGATCTGGCATGGCTGCCACAGATGGACCACTTCTTCTGCCCCGACATCGAGGCCCAGGAACCATACTTTTCCCTCATTCTCACCTTGGTTTTCTCCGTTACTTGGTGACCTTCATGTGCTAGCTTGATCACACAGTTCCCCAGCACCTTAGGGGTGATAATGCGATGACCTTGCATTATAATTCCATCTCAAAATAGAACTTAGCTCATTGCGTATCCTGCACAAGTTCTAGAGTTGTGCCTTTTTTTCCGGGTGCCACTGTTTGGCACCTTGAAGGAAGAACTTCTATGCATTTTTTGCTGACGGCCTCTGCCACTCTCCAGAGGCTGTCATCATGATCTGTGGCTCTCTGCATATCTTCCAAGGTCATCGCTCTAGGGCAAGCAATCATCGCCACCATATGTGCAAACTCCTGTGCCCCTTCACTGTCACCGGCATCCCATCTGCCTGCTCAGAGGGGATGCCGGAACGTAAGTCCACCAGATTACCAGCCCCCAGCAGATATACCACATGAAATCTGTAAAGCAGCAACTGGGCTGTCCATCGTTCGATCCAAGGGGGTGGCTAAGTGACTGTGCCTGCAAACAGACTCACCAATGGCACGTGGTCAGTGATCATCTTAAATGCACACCCATATGTGTACAAGTGGAAGTGGTAACAGGCCCAGTTGATGGCCAGAGCCTCATGTTTGATCCCCACTTACCATGCTTCCTTGGCAGTCAGAGCCCAACTGGCTAATGCAAACAGCACCAACAACCCAAGCTCTTGTTCCTGGGACAGAGCTGCTCCTAAACCTACCAGGCTTGTGTCCACGGTGAACTCTGTGGCTTTGTCAGGGTTGAAATATGCAATTGTGGCATCTGCCAAGAGGTTGTCCTTAATCTTATCCAGACCCTCTTATTCCAGAGGGCCCCATGACAACCTTGTGCCCGATTTTGTGAGAACCCTGAGCAGCTCCAATAGCCAAATTGGGCAGGTACCAACCCCAATTAGTCGCCATGCCAAGGAAACTGCAAACCTCTGTGGCACTCTTCAGTGAGGGGGCCTCCTTGGATACATTAGACTTCCTCGAATCCATCTGCAACCCTTCCCCTGAGAAGACAAATCCCAAAAAATCTCAATCTTGGACTCAAAGAATGAGCATTTGTGCTTGTTTAGAGTTAGGGTCTGATTCAGATCTCTGCAGTGTTACTGCCAAGTCACATTAGCGGCGCATCCAAAAAGACCATCAAGTCAACGGTGGTCCGCTCGCCGTATATAGATGTTAGAGCTCTGCAAGTGGTGGACTGGCAATGGATTGCTGATGGAGGGAAACAGCGGCGGGACCCAATGGACTTCGTATAATGGCAGAGTCTATGGAATAGAGATAAGTGACACACACACACTATCCCTTAGCCATATGTGTAACTACACGCCCATCTACATAAACAAACCCACAAATAAACACATCTACACACATCATGACAATGTCTGCCACACAATAACGTCACTCACTTGAATGTGTCACACAGCAAATCAACATACACAATAACATCAAACCCACATGCATGTGACACACATACGGACACAACACACACCACCCACTCCAGCTACGTCTACCTCAATCAGCCCGTCCACACACACCCATACACCTACTGACTCACATGCACAACAGATGGCACAAACCTGCCAATACAGGTCCCCTTGCACTGCGCACTCATGGTCACCATTGACAAGTGTGAATGTACCATCATTGTGGTGCCAGCGTTCATTTGGCAATGAATATTGACACCACAATGAAGGTTGTGTATGTGTGTGATATACATGTTGTGCCAGTATGTCCCCAGTCATGTGTGACACAATTGTCACCCTGACATGTGCATGTCTGAGTGATTAAAAAAATTACTGTGACATGTAAATGAATGCAGTGGTCCCAACCTCCTGTGCAGCACCCAACCAACGACCATGGCAATGCTGTATCACTACCTTTGAGACAGGCAAAATGGTGAGTCGCGTTTTCTCCATGGGTCGGTGGCAGCAGTGACAGCAGGTGCTGTCCAGTCGTGTCCAGTGGAAAACAGACGTGGAATTGGGGAAAAAGGTACATTTTCACCCCTTTTCTCCCCCAATCTGCCAACTCAGAAGTGGAGGTCGGACGCCACTTTTTTCTTGGCAGTAAGTCACATCTACATCTACATGGCGGTAAGGGTCTCTGGGTTTCCGCAGGCATCCACTTTTTCCTGTCCTGCCATCGACGCAGGTGCTGTTTCTTGGTGGAGGCTGTGGTTGGAATGCATACTTTCGGCTATTGTGCAACTAATATCTTAATACGGCGGGTGGACCATCACAGCGGCAGATGGGTTTTCAATCAAAAATCCCACGGTGGGAACATTATTGCCAACATCTAAATCAGGTCCAAAGTTTGCTATCTCTTAACCTCTGCAGAGTGGCCTGGAGGTGTCTGTGATGATCAGCCAGTGTGGTAGATTAAATTATGATATCATCATTAATGTTGAGGACCCCTTTGAGTCCCTAGAGTGTTTCTCTGAAACACTTTAGCGGCTGATGATATTCCAAATGTTTAGTCTCTGATACCTTCTGAGTTCTAGTGTGTTGAAAAGGTTGTAATGTAATGACTGTCTGGATGGAGCACCAACTAGTGGTACCCCGCTTTTAAGTCATTTCGAGAACCATTGTGTGCCATTAAGATCAGCAATAATGCCATCCATCATGGGGGTGATACAGTGCTCTCTTCAGATCTCCCGGTTGTGCAGCCTCATATCTATGCAAAAGCAAACTGCCACCGGTTCTTTGGGTTTGTCTCTTATCACTATGGGCTATCACGTTGATCTGTTCAAGTTTTTTCAGCTCAGCCTCAACCTGACTGCAGAAGTGGGATAGAACTTGGCGATATCAGAGGGCCATTTCCTGGATTGTTTTGGCAAATTATACCTTGGCTGGGGCCACTTTTCTGCATCTGATCCACCTGGAGATCATGGTATCCCTTGTAAAGAAGACTAAGCCCAAGTCTTCTGCTGTATTACATTCAATCAGTGTTCTTCCTTCGTTCATCATCACATGAAAGATTGTTCTGATTTCTCTGTCCACATGCCGGACTGTTGCATCCATCGCACCTACCAGGGGAAGCTGTCCCTTGCCCCCATATGCGTAGATTTTGGTTTGTGAAGGTCTGATGGCTGGTATTGGGCTTAACATTAGATATTGTTTGTGGGACATTACGTTGACGGATGCCCCTAAGACGATCAGGGCCGGCACAACCGTGCCTGTGATAGTTACTTTGCAGACTGGCTGAGGGTGGGGACATCAGGCCCCTGAGGGCTGTGTCCAAGATCAGGAACAACTCTTCCTCTTTAAGGTCATCTTCTCCTACCTCATACTCCCTCCACCAGTCTCCCCCTCCACTCGTGGGGTGTGCTTGCTCATCTACGATCAGGTTGCAGATGGCCCTCGTTGGAGGTCTCCTACCTCGGGCTCAACCCCTCTGCTCACCACTCCTACAAACAATCGCATAGAGGTTGGGCTTGCTGCACGCAGAATATGTCTGCCCTGCAGCTGGGCATCTCTCCAATGGGGTATACTCTAACCCACAGGTCCTGCAGTGGCTGTCTGCCTTCATCTTCGGCAGCAGTGGTCTGTGGCAGATGCCATGGACTGTTTCAGGTTTGACAACAGACAATTTCAGATTGCCAGCCTGTCCAGTCCCTCGGTTCTGTGCTAGCTCCATCTCATTCACCTGGGCGCTGGATAGGTCATATGTGCGGAACAGGATAGGCATGTCTTCAAGTTAGATTCCAGGCTGCCGGAGGATAAGCTTCCTCAATTTGGCCAACCTGGACCCTTGCATCTGCTCACTCTGATCTCCTTCTGCTGGTCGTATAGTGTGGTTGCTGGCTGAGGCTCTCAGGTAGACGTAGAAACTGTCCACCGACTCTCCTACCTATTGTCAGCTTGTCTTGCATAAACCATTGAAAATCTGAGTTTATCTGCGGGTCAAAGTGCACATTGCAGGCAGATATGGCTGCATCATAGTCATCAATCTCACCAGTGTTTGAAAGGGGTTGGAACAGCTTATATATTTCTTCCCCAATTAAGTGCAGAAACATTGATCCTTTGATCTCATAGTCTCTCTCCATTATGGCCCTGGAGTAGTCCTTCAGCCGCCCCACCCAGGTCTTCCACCTGGGGCTGCTGTAGCTGGGTCTGCTAGCTCACTGAAAGGCACCATAGCCCCTACAGTTGAATGGGTGATCACGGTTGCCCAATGGACCTCAGCATGTGCTCCTTTACCTGGTCCATATGCTCCTCCAGTCTGTGCCTCTTCTGCCATACTCACGTATTCTGTGAGAACCACATAGAGTCTTGACTGCCTTGGACCTGTATTGCACATGCTCCCGATCTTGTGATGCGAGAGTGCAGACTCGGTATACACTGTATGGGTGTGGTGAGGGCCCTCACCCTGCAAGTGGTGCAGTCTCTTGCACCGTCTCATGGCTGTACTGCATTGGGATCTTTGAGCTCTGTGATAGTTTCTCCCCCTCAGGTGGCGTCATGTCCTCCACATTGGTGGTAACCCTGCTATGTATGTTAAGGATGGTATGAGCCCTCACTCTTTCCTTGCACACCAGGATAATAGTGACATATGTCTGCGACTTTCTATTTCTCTTGTTACTGCACACAAGTCGATATTATCACTACAGTCTGTATCACTTTCTCCCTTGTAGGCCCAAACTTTGCAGCACATGGGGTCTTCTCACCCCTCCTCGAAATCTGATGATGGCAGGAAGCTCAGCAGCATCATACATGTAGCGTGGCCTGCGCTCTATGATACAGCACCACTGCAGCATGTACCAATTAGCTGGGCGGCGAATGGGTCTGCACACCATTACAACCCACCGCAGGCAGAATGCGACACCACAGACTGTTGGAAATTCACTTCCTCAACACCAGTGTGCTGATGAGATGTATGTGATACCGCCTCACGTCAGTTGGAATAGTCGGGTCTATAGGCCCAACAGATGTCATACACGACCCACACCAATGACCACACAAACACACTTTATATGTACTTCGGGACTGAACAGTGAGGGGTTTGTCCTCTTTTATTTATCATTTCATCTGCATCCGGCCTAAGTGTTGCATTCGTACGCAGAGCTTCATGTGGATAGCCCAGGTGGCTCAGTATGTCATGCGGTCACCTTAATAGGAAATTTACTGTACTGTATTTAATATTATAAGGCTCCAAGTGTTCCATTTTTGTTGATTTTTACAGCTACTTACTGACAGAAAACAGAGTGTTTCCTATCTGTATTTATTCTTATAGGTGGAAACATACAGATAACTGGGCTTTTTTTGAGTGACTCTCCATGCTGGCATTAATTCATTCCAGGTCAACAGGTGTACAGATTGACCGCATCGGGAGTTTAAATAAAGAGTGAAGACATTTCCATAAATAATCCCATATCTCACCATTTGTTTGTGGTATAATGCTAATATGTTCATGCGGGTGTTCTTTTATTCTATTTAGCTTTGTAATGTGCTAAAAACAGACAAACATCAAAATATGAATGCACATTCATCAGTTAAATAAATGTTGAAATATACAAGATAGATTTCATTTGTTCACAAAACTCAAACAAATTTAGATAAATACTGATAAATTGGCTACAAAACAAATATGGGTAATTAAAGACTGAAATGTTAAAAAAATAAATACCATAAACAAGGAGCCTTAAATGTTATATACTGATTTTGCACTCGTTAACTCGTGCAAAATGGAGGAAAATGATTTCGAAACCATTGCTAATACAATTTTAATGAAGAAAATAATCCATAAACAACCCTTATTAAAAAGGGACAAATTAATTTTGTACTACATGTGGGGTTATCTTAATAAAAAGATGTAACAATCTAGTTTTTTCTTGTGCCTATTTTCATTTTAAAGAATTTATAATTCAAGAGCATGTGTCTGTTCCGTTTCTTAATACATATATGCAGAAGAATAACAAACTGATTTTATATAGCACATAGGATGATTGTGAGTGTTTTAAAATACACATTTTCTCTATTATCTAGTTTCATGGTGAACGGTTTACCGAATTTAACAGGTGAAGGAAGGAATGCTTGAAATAATCTCAGTCACTGGTGCCCACTAGGGAACTGCAATTCAGGCTACTAATTTTCACCCTCAATGGCTCGATAGAAACACACCTGCTGTAATGGCTTGGGGCCACACCTTGTATCACGCTACGAAAGGAAACGAGTGCACACACACGGATGCAGTGTCATGGGGGACTGCGTAACTGCAGCCCCAACTTTATTATATAACCTTGGTTCTGCGTGGCGTCAGGCCACGCAGAACTAGTTACAAACGTGGGAAGAGCCCGGGTGGCTCTCTACATCCCTCCCATGTTTTACTTCACACAGAAGAGGAAAGGAAAAGAGATATACTAGAAAAACAACAAAGTGTACTACCAACAGAACCGAACAAAAGGATATAAAGTACTGGAGATAACATCTCTCCGATGAGTATGAGGCGATAGTACAGCGTGGCTTCTTAGAGACCCATGGTACAGACAAAATCTCTGAGCTGGCTGCTCCGCACTGGGTTTGGGCGTAGATGATAGCATCCACCTTTAGAAAGTACTTCTCCCTGGCGAGCATTTTCACCCAGGGGTTGTAGAGCACTGGACACTGACGCCTGAGTCCCCTCACTCTGTACTTCCTCGTCCGAGGGAACAACCATTGAGTCATCGATCTCTCCTTCTTCTTCAGACGTGACGGACACCCCTGCCCTCCGGAAGTGTGATACATTTCTGGTTCCCTTCTGCCTGCCTCGTGCGGCTGTTATCATTGGACCCCACACACAGATAACCTGCCATGGCTCAGGCTCAAATGGAGTTTGGAACTTCCCGCCTGGCCGACGGTTCTTCACTACCACCATGTCTCCTTCTTGAAAACCCCGGTATCGACCTCGCCGTTGTTCAGTGGCTTTCCGATTTGTGCGTTCTCTGCGCTGCTGAGTGGCATCGACATCCAACTCGGGTGGTGTCCACTGAGGACCAGACGGGATGCAATCCCGTGGCGGAACTTTAAACATCAGGGCAGCCGGGCACACCCTGTCGTACTGTGAGGTGTCTGGCGATAAGCACCCAGAAATTGTTGTAGACATTGCTCACTGTCCACTCGTTGTTCAACGCCAATTCTGAGAGCTCGGTTTAAAGTTCGCATAAACCTCTCGATGTCCCCATTGGCCTGTGGCCAGTAAGGCATGACCTTACGGTGGCGTATGGCTAACCCTTCCAGGTAAGACCAAAGATCCTGACCATTGAACGGGGGGCCATTGTCTGTTCTGACCTCGTCGGGAAGCCCAAACATAGCAAACATCTTTTGAAGGACTGGCCTCACATTCTCGAACGACGTGGACGACACAACATCAACGACAGGGAACTTTGTGCAAGAGTCAATGAGGACGACGGTCAGCCACCCATCCAGGAAGCTCCCAAAATCCATGCTAACTTTTGTCCATGGCTTCGTGCTAGCCGACTCAGTGACTATTGGACAACATGGTGGTTCCCCTGATGTGATAACGCATGAGTGGCATCTTCCCACTAGTTCGTCCACCTGACTGATACCAGGAAACCACACCTTGGCCGGCAATCTGGCCTTTGTCTTTGCAGTGCCTTGATGGCCCTGATGTGCGAGCTCTACTACTCTGGCCCACAAACTCTGAGGCAGCACAATCCTCCTTCCTCGAAGAACCAGACCCTGACTATTCGTGGACAACTCATCTCGCACTCTCCACATTCCTTGCATCGCCAATTTGCACTCGTGATTGGCCACTTTAGTATTTTCCAGGAAAAACTTCCACTTCCGATAACCCAGTGCCTCTTTGACATGGTTCAAGACTGGGTCCACTTTGGTGGCATCAATAATGTCTCGTACAGCCAGAGCATTGGGACATGCCGATTGCACCACCATGTTAACAAACACCTCAGTGCTCTCTTCGTCTTTCTCTTGAGAGTCATCTGTAGTGGTTGGAGATGGGTGGCGAGACAAGTAATCCGCCGGGTTGTTCACTCCTGGTCGGTATACGACGGTAAAACCATAAGGATGCAGCAGGACGGCCCACCGCTCTATTCGTGGGGACGCCAAGCGAGGGCACCCTGCAAATAGTGCAACTAGAGGCTTGAGATCAGTCACCACCTTGAATTCTTGGCCATACAGATACAGGTGAAAATGTTTACACGCCCACCGAATTGCCAAAGCTTCTCGTTCTATCTGGGCATACCGTGTATCAACCGAAGACAATGCCCTGCTGGCATATGCTACCGGAACCCACTCCAGTGGGTTCTGCTCCTGAAGAAGAACAGTGCCAAGACCTACTGGACTTGCATCCACCACCACCTCCGTACGTCTGTGAGGGTTCAAATAAGCCATTGTTGACTTATCTAGCAGCGCTGTCTTAATGTTAATAAACGCTCTGTCTGCCATTGGGCTCCACTCCCAAGGATGCCCAACCTTGGTAAGCTGACGGAGAGATTCCGCCATGGTTGCCAGTTGCGGAATGAACCTCCCACAATAGGTGGCCATGCCCAGGAAGCTTCTCACTTCTGTAGGGTTTTTCGGAATCGGTGCTTGCCGAATGGCATCAGCTTTACGAGGGTCCACCTGTAGACCATCTTTAGAAATGACATATCCAAAAAAATCCACTGACGTCTGATAGAACGCACATTTCTTCTTGTGGAGTGTTAGTCCTGCTTCTGACAATCGCTGTAATGTCGCCCTGAGATGTTGATGATGTTCTTCTCTGGTTTTGGAGTAAATGAGGATGTCATCACTTAGATTGATCACCCCTTGTAGTCCTGACAGCGACTCCCTAATCATGTTTTGAAACACTTCAGCGACAGAATACACCCCAAAACTCAGTCTTTTGTATTGCCGAAGCCCTACGTGCGTTGAAAAGGTGGTGATGTTTCTACTGTTGGGCTCCAGCTCCAGCTGATGATAACCAGCATTTAGATCCAATTTCGAAAACCACTGTGCTCCATTCAGATCCGCTATGATGTCATCCATCGTAGGAGTTATATGCCTCTGTCTTTTAATGGCCTTGTTGGGACGGCGCATATCGACACAGAGACGGATAGCGCCCGGCTGCTTGGGCTTTGGTGCTATCACCAATGGCGACACCCACGGAGTAGGCCCTTCCACCTTCTCAATCACCCCTAAGTCTTCAAGGAGTTGTAGCTCCTTCTCCAAAGCTGGTCGCAAATGGAATGGAACGCGTCGATGTCGTAGGGCGATGGGCATCACGCTGTTATCTATGTGTAGCTTGACACTTTTACCTTTAAGTCTCCCCAAACCTTCAAAGAGCTTCGGAAACTCATTAACCAGGCGTTCAGCGTGTGAGTCATATATCTGACGCGCAAAAAAACCTAGTTCCAGCTCTTCCGCTGTGTGACACCCCAACAGAGTGCCTCGGTCTCCAGTTACCACATAGAACCTCGCCTGTGTTGACACCTGCCCGCTGGACACTGCCACTTCCACTATACCTTTTAGAGGAAGCGGCTCATGGCCCCCATAGTTGTATATTTTAGTGGTGGTCGGGACAAGCGATGGCGTCGGAGCCAACTGCTTGAATAGAGTCTCATCCATCACATTCACCGACGCTCCTGTATCTGTAAGCACAGTCACAGACTTGCCATTGATCTGTACGTTGCTCATCGGTGGTGGTCGCTTCTTCTGCTGTCTTCCCCCAGTAAACGAGATCACAAAGATGTCTTCATCTTCATCTTCCTCGAAAACAGGAGAACCTTGAGTCATGGCTTCCCCAGATTCATCAGCCTCTTTGGTCACTCTTCTGACCCGGGTATCCTTGCCTTTCTGGCCTCCTTGCCAACCGGTTCCTGACCTGCACACCTTCGCAAAATGATTGTCTTTTCCACACTTATTACACGTTTTCCCTTTTGCCGGGCACACCATTGATGGTTTGTGGTCGTACCCACAGCTCCTGCAGGTGCGTGGGCCCTGTTTGACCAAACTCGCTCTTCGTCCCGGCGGTTGACGGGTCTGGATGGCATCTACCTGCTCTTCCTTCACCTGGACTGGACGTGAAATTGATGCAGTGGCCAGTGCTTGTCCACTTACCGCTGCCATTGCATCCGCCCGCACTGCTGACAATTTGTGTGAACGTGCCAAAACCAAAATGTCATCGAGTGGCATGCCTTGCTGTCGTAGAATAAGCTTCCATTGTGCGTTCAATTGGCACCCTTGAATAATCTGTGCCCTGACCTCTTCTTGTTGATTTAGGCCTACACACGAACTTGCTAGCTTCCTTAGTCGCGCATAGAACATCTCCATCGACTTGACGTCCGTCTACTGAGCCTGCCGGAGTTTGAAGCATTCAAAGTCTGAGTTCAGCTGTGGATCAAAATGCTTGTTCAGGGCTTCCACCGCTGCATTGAAATCCGATCTATCACCTGTGTTTGGGAGTGCGTCGAAGAGTTCCTGCAGTTCATCACCCCCCATGAGTAACATGAGAGATCTGCGCACGGCCCCATCTGTCTCTCTTGTGGCACAGAAGTAGTTTTCTAATCGGTTTAGCCACAGGCGCCATCTTGGCAAAGCTGTGGCCGGGTCAACCAGTTGACTAAATGGGGCAGCGCCGTGACTGAGGAGTGACCACTGGGGCCTGCTTGCACAGGCATCTGTGGGTCTTCTTGCGGTGGGGCACTCATGATGTTTCACAATCTGTGGCCGTTTAGTTACTATGCTGCCGGTGCTTCTCTTATAGTGCCTCTCTCTAAAGCAGTCCGCTCTCTTACCTTCCTTCCAGGGCCACTCTTAGTTATAGTGCATATTATTAAAAAAAACACACAAAAAAATGATGAGAGAAGAGAGAGAGAAAAAAAAAAAATCTTCCTTCTTCTTCCTCTTTACAGTGTCTCTTTTTTTTCTTTGTTCCTCTTCTTTTTTTTTTTTCAGGGACTACTAGGGCCTTCTGCCCTTTTTTCCTGTTCACAGTGTCTTTATATTCCCAGCAGTTGATTTACTTTATTTATTATTATTATTTTTTTGTGTAGTCCGTTCCAGGGACTGTTAGGGCCTTCATCCCTTCTTTTGTGTTCACAGCGTCCTTGTTTTTTTTTTTTCAGCAGAATTGTTTTTTTTTTCTTTCAGTGTTCAATGCTCGGGGCTCCTGCCCCTCTGGCTCTTATGCTACGTTCCCCTCCCAGGGAATGCAGCCAGAGCGAGTCACTGCCGAGGTCAGGGGAGTGCGCTTATGTTTGCATGCGCGCACGGCCCCACGTGGTGCTTCAGTGCCGCTGGGAGAGCGCTGGAAGAAGACGCTCTGAGCGTCTTAGCATCACCGAAGGTGAGGCTGCGATCACTTTCTTTTTTATTTGCGATAGCATGCGGGCCGCATCAAAGGCTACTCTTCTTGGCGCGCTCGCCGCTTCAAAGCTCAACGACACAGGACACGGCCCGGGTGGCCCAGGGCACTGACCGGATAGGGAGGGGGCGGGGCACACCTCCTTCTTCACACGGCGCGCCTCCTCTCCATACACAGCTGAGCGCTGTTCCTTGATCTCTTGCCCAGCGGTCGAGTGCAGTGCCAGTGATTTTTTTTTTCTTCTTCTGTTGAATGGCAGTTTAACCGCAACGCGGGAGTACTAGGATCCCGCTTGTCGCCATTGTAATGGCTCGGGCCACACCTTGTATCACGCTACGAAAGGAAACGCGTGCACACACACGGATGCAGTGTCATGGGGGACTGCGTAACTGCAGCCCCAACTTTATTATATAACCTCGGTTCTGCGTGGCGTCAGGCCACGCAGAACTAGTTACAAACGTGGGAAGAGGTCGGGTGGCTCTCTACACCTGCCATATGCAAATCAGTCTTGGTTCTGCTGCTATAATATCAGACTGGCCCTGATGGCCAGACCAGAGACTCTTCAGATGAGAATGCAAGCAACCCCAGATCAGTTTTGACCTAATTAGGTTTCGTCAGTTATAATTGAGTCCTCTGGCACTGACTAATCATTTTACCAATCCTAGAAGATTGAATCTACCTTGCCAGACATTTGACTTTATGACCTTCACATCACTGCAAATGTCAGCAGCAAGCATTAGCTTACTAAGTCATATTGTGGAATAAAGTTAATTCAGTTTGTTCAATTTGTGGGTCTTGCTTGATAGCTCAGCTGTTGCTGAACGCTGTGTGATCAATAAAGAGCTTTCAGAGTACTACAAAGAGAGTAACTTTGTCTCCATCCACATCTTGGTTTCCCTAAGTACAGGATTTCGTTGGGCCAACGTTTTGCACTTCTGTTGAAAAGAATGCATGTAATGCATTTTTTGGCTTTTGGCAAAGCTTATACTTGATACAGCAGGACTGAGTAGCTTATGGTGGTAGGCTATTGATCATGGCAATAGGCCTGATCTATTTATTATGAAATGTTCTGATAAAGGCAGTAGACCTAACATATTTATTGTGAATAGCATATCTTAACATCAATCCATTTAAGGGTGGATTAGTTTTAGTCTGTATGAAAGCCTGCAGAGAAGGATTTTGTTAACATGCAATGTCACAAAACACTGTAGTATGTATAAATAAGAGTTGCTCTGTGAGAATCTGCGTTAGGTGCTCTACGGAAAGATAGTATTTTGCTCAGATAGTTGTTATTTGTATACTTTTGAAATGTTATGACTGGGTGCCTAACGGTTGCCTTTTAAGAAAGCTTACACTCCGTACAGTAGGCCTGCAGTGGTCTGGTGATTAGCCATCAATAACAGCTATAGGCATGATTGAAACACTGGGAAGCGTTATGACAGACGCCATGGGTCTGGTCTATTTATTATGAAAGGTTATGATAAAGGCAGCAGGCCTGGCTAATTTATGGTGAAAGCACCTGTTAAAGGCATACATGCCATTAACAGTGGAATGTAATCAGACTATGCTAAATGCTATAAAGAGGTGTTTTGTTACATGTAATTAATGTAAATTACTGTAGTAGGCAAGAGTTTTGGTGTTGGTCTTTCTCTCTGACAAACCCTGTGATGGTTCTTGGTAGTCCCTACTGAGAGTGGTTGTTTATTGTTTAGCGAACTGTAATTTTGTACATAGTTAAAATTTTATAGCTGTATGCGTGATAGTTATCGTTTATACGCACTTCAATAGTAGGCCTGGGCAGAATTTTGATTATGGCAGAGTAATCAGATTCATTTTGGTAATTCTGCATTACTCGACCCTGAATTTCCTATAATTAGGAGATTACTCCTGCTCACGTAATTAAGAGCAAGTTAGAGTAAAAAAATCCTAATACGAGTGCACATTTACTGAGTGGAAGCAGCACCTGCGCACGCTATTCATGCTCTTCTGCATTTAGCTCTGGTTCTTAGAGAAAAATGCATCCTTGCATCCTTTTTGTATGTGAGGTGCATTTTGCGCTAAGAAAATAGCGCTTAATGCCATTAGTAAGGTGGGAAAAAATCATATCCCAAGAGCACATATAGAAAGACAGGTGAATGTTCATGCTCGCTGTTTGTGTTCTTTTGCATTTAGCTCTATTTCTTAGCGCCAAATGAATCCCTGCATCCATTGTGGATGTCAGGCAGCATGTTTGTACTGTGAAATAGCACTAAATGCAGAATTACTCTTCTTGTTTAATTCAAGCATAATCTTGTGGAATTCTTAGGTGATTCTGCATGATTATACAGAATTACAGAAGTTACTCTCACCTCTAGTCAATAGGCATGTGCTGGTTGTAGTGTCAAACCAATGGTAAAGGCTATACACATTATCAGTTCATTGGGAAACGTTATGGCAGATTTTGTGATCTGTTTGTGGTGAAATGCTGTGACAAAGAAAGTAGGTCTGACTCACTTATAGGGAAAAGCATGTGTTAAATTAAAAAGGCTTTTAAGGGTAGATTGTTATTACACTTTGCTAAAGCGTTTTAATGAGTATTTTGATACACAGAATCTTGCAGATTACTGTACCAGGAAATAATTTTGGTGACCAATTCCAACACATCTTGGGAAAAAAGATT
This sequence comes from Pleurodeles waltl, assembly GCF_031143425.1. Lineage (NCBI taxonomy): Eukaryota > Metazoa > Chordata > Amphibia > Caudata > Salamandridae > Pleurodeles > Pleurodeles waltl. The sequence goes on along the minus strand of NC_090448.1, from coordinate 917,113,265 downwards.
TGCACAATAGTAATCCTTATTAGGCTCTATTAGGACCATATGTGTTTTGTTTTGGCAACAGTATTTTGGACATATTTGTAATTTAATAAGGTATACCCTATGATTGCCTTGTGGGAAAACTTATGCCCAACATAGTGTGTCTGTGTGCCAATGATAACAATTGTAGGCCTGCTTGTTTATTATGAAAAGTCATAATGAAGGCATAAGGCCTAAAATCTTGTTTGTGAAAAGCATATGTTAAAGTCAGAAAGCATTTAAGGGTGGATTGGTATTACTCTGCATTAAAGCCTACTGATACCTATTGCATTGCATGGATTCCTGCAGATTACCTGAGTAGGGAAGAGTTTTGGTGTTGGCTATTCCTTCTTTCAAACTGTGGGAGTAGAAGATTTGCACTTTAAGAATCATTGTTAGACCCTCTTTGGAGGGATAGTGTTTTGCTTAGCCAACTTTAATCTTGTATACTTTTGTAAGTTTATCACTGCATGCCCGATGGTTGCCTTGTAGGAAAGCTTGAGCTCAATACAATAGTTGTAAAATGGTTATAATAAGGCAATTCTAACAAATATAGGCCCGATTGATTCACTAGGTAAAGGTTCTTTTTGTGCCATAGGTCTGATCTGTTTATTAGGAACCAATATGACAAACGGAGTAGGCCTGATTTATTTACAATGTAAGACATTAAAGCCAATATCCTGTTAATGCTGGATTGGTTTTTCATTGTGTTAAAGTGTGAAGTCAGGTACTTTGTTACATGGAATCTCATGGATTACCTTTCCAAGGAAGGATTTTTGTGTTCATTACCTCATTTAACAAATCCTAGTGGCAGAAGATTTGACTGTAATAATTCTTGCTAGGATCTGTTTTGATGGTCTGACATACTGAAATGCCTGCTAGGACCTTGTAATTAAAAATCATTAAACAATGCAAACATTCATATTTAAAAATAAATATGTCCATCCAGATACATACAGGGTCTTTGGGTCAGCCCACCTCTGCCACTGATCTGTCTGAATGTCATATACACTCTGCTACCATCCATGCCAGCATAATAGTTCAGACCACAGTCAGTAGATCTCTTGTAAACTACTGCAGTTTCTAAACACATCTGGAGTGTGTTTTAGTGTAGAGTTGTTTTCTTCTTTTATAGTTTCTGTTAGAAATGGGGTCTTTGCTTGGCAGTCAGGTTACCCCCTGTCCAAGCAAGGACCCTCACTCTAGTCAGGGTAAAGGAGAATCACCCTCAGTTAATCCACGCTAACCCCCTTTGTAGCTTGGCATGAGCAGGTAGGCTTAACTTCAGAAGCTTCTCCGGTCGCTTTCCTCCCTCACAAGAGAGCGATGTGTCGATTTCCGGACTGGCACCTCGGATCTGGGTGGCTTTGCATCGGTTTTTCACACACACTGATGTTGTGTTGAAATCCGGTCGCACGGTGTCAGGAAACCGTACTGCATGGGGGTTGTGTTGTTATCAGCAGCCGCTAGCTGGTGTTGTGCATCGTTTCTCCAGCCACCATGAGTCAATCTTCCAGCCGCGATGCAAGGCGGAGTGTCAATTTCAGCCGAGAGGCCGGTGGCGTGTCATTTATCAGCCGCGTTGCGGATGGTGCAAAGGACATTTCCCCACACAGCGGTCTTTGCGTGGATTTCAGTCCTTTTCCACCAGCTTCACCTTTCAAGGGCCTAGAGACAAGTTAGGGCACCAATTGGCAGGGCAGGAGTCTCAGCAGGTGCAGGCAAAGAAATGTCTTTGATGTCCCTGAGACTTCAACAACAGGAGGCAAGCTCAGTTCACGCCCTTGGATATTCTTTACCAGTGGGAAGTCACACACAAGTCAGTCTTTGTCCTCTCTCGGGCAGAAGCAGTTACTGGAGGCCAGCCCAGCAAAGCACAGTCACAGGCAAAGGGGCAGTACTCCTTCTCCATCTCTCCAGCTCTTCTCCTTGGCAGAGGTTCCTCTTGGTTTCAGAAGTAATCTGATTTCAGGGAGTTTGGGTCTGATAATTATACCTCTTTCTGCCTTGAAGTAGGTCTACTTCAAAGAAAAGTCTCTGTTATTTCCAAGATCCTGCCTTGCCCAGTCTAGGCCCCAGACACAGGGCAGGCAGAGCCCATTCAGGTGTAAGTGACCACTCCTCCCCTGCCCTCCAGCGCAGATTGCTCATCAGGATATACAGGCTATACCCCAGCTTTCTTTGTGTCACTTTCTAGAGGAGATTCACAAACAACCCAACTGTCAAACTGACCCAGACAGGAAATCTACAAACAGGCAGCCACAGAATGGTTTAAGCAAGAAAATGTCTACTTTCTAAAAGTGGCATTTTCAAACTAATAATCTAAAAAACAATTTAATTAAAAGATGTATTTTTAAATTGTGAGTTCAGAGACCCTAAAGTTCAAATTTCTATCTGCTCCCAAAGGGAATCTGCACTTTAAAGTTATTTAAAGGTAGGCTCCATGTTAACTTATGAGAGAGATAGGCCTTGCAACAGTGAAGACTGCATTTAGCAGTATTACACTGTTAGCACATGTAAAGCACATCAGTACATGCCCCACCTTTAACATACACTGCACCCTGCGCATGGGGCTACCTAGGGCCTAACCTAAGGGTGCCTTACATGTAGAAAAAGGGAAGGTTTAGGCCTGGCAACTCGGTACACTTGTCAGGTTGAATTGATGGTTTAAAACTGCCCACAGACACTCCAGTGGCAGGTCTGAGCCATATTTACAGGGCAACTCATGTGGGTGGCACAACCAGTGCTGCAGGCCCACTAGTAGCAATTGATTTACAGGCCATAGGCACCTCTAGTACACTTTACTAGGGACTTACTGGTAAATCAAATATGCCAATCATGGAAAGCCAATTACACACATAATTTACACAGGAAACACTTACACTTTAGCACTGGTCATCAGTGGTAAAGTGTCCAGCGCAAACAAAACAACAAAAACAGAACACAGAAACAACCTGGGAGGCAGAGGCAAAAAGTTAGGGGAGACCACGCCAAGGATGCCAAGTCTAACAGTTCCCATTTCATTTATTTGCTCCCCCTACTTTATTTTAATGTTTCATAACAATATACTTCAGCCCACCAACGGTGCTAATGCTTGCTGCTCACTCTACTTGCAGTGCACTTCATCCCAGTTGGCCAGTTCCTCTAAATTAGTCAACCATTGTGAAATGCTTTTGCTCACGATGGATCATTGTTTTACCATTTCAAAAAGACCACCATGTTGGTTCTACATGTCGCAGCCTTGCTGGATCTTTAAAACAACAGTAGATTATGTACAGTACCACTACAAGACAGACACCTGTTTTTTGTTATTACAAGCACATGCCTATCACATTTTGATGGTGCCATGTTTTTTTCTACTTGTATTAGATTAATGTATCTTACATCTATTGTTGAGTTTGTGTGTGTTTTATTGTTGTTGTGTGGGAGGGTGAATGAGTTAAGTGCCAGAGAGCATGTATAATGCATTAATGAGTGCCTAAAACCACAGATGACTAAAAAGGTACTTTTATTCATCAGCCAGGCCTATTGGCTTTACTGATGCTTGGTAATCTTTATGTACTTTGATCTGTTTTCTCAGTTCTCAGACTTTTTGGCAGTAGGTAGCCTTTCTTAATAAATTACAACATTGAAATCCTTAGAAACTGCATTTGTTGGTCTCGGCTACAAAAACACTCTAGCTGTCTATTGGTCAAACCTATTCTTTCCAACATCCATAGAGTGAGCTTTGAGTCTGCCCCTTGCTTATGATTAGATAGCTATCTTGTCTATCTTATTCTCTCCTCTTGATTCAATGTCTTTCTTCCCTATTCTTGTGTTTATTCTGCACAGCAAAATTTAGATCTCATAATGTTCTGATTGGTTGGCTGGTATTCTTCCACCCTGATGATAATTGCATTGATGGAACTACAGTTTATTTGCTGTGCATCCTTCATGGGTTTTTACACGTTTTAAGATGCCTACTGTGAATGTGCACGCATTCAAATGTAAGTGTGGCGGGAAGCAAGAAAATGATTTTTATTATTTGAACAAATCCAAAGATGGCTGTTGTGGATTCTGTGGATGTACGCACACCCAGCATGGCCACCTTTGAATAGGTGTCCTCGAATATTACAACTAAATTTAAAAGACACCTGCTGTGAATATGCATCCAATCCCCACAGCCATCTTTTAATGTTTTAGTTTAAATATAACAATACTTAAATGTCTACCCTGGATGTGCAAATATTTATAGTGGCCATGTTCAAATGCCTTTCTAATCTTTGGATAACTAATCAAAGATAGCTGCTGCTGGTGCTCGTGCGTCCAGGGCAGTCATGTAACAAGAAAAGGATTTCCAAATGAAATTGTTGTCACTTCTAAGACATCTTGACTTTGCCAGTGTTTGTTGTCAAATGTGAACTAGCTTACACTCAAAATAATTTAGTTCCATTCATTTGCTTTCATGCCTGTACAATTCCTGAATGGAGAATTATTGGCGATAAACACTAATTGATGAGAAAAGCTGCAGAGAGCTTGCTGTCTTTTGAACCTGGAAGAAATCCTTCATCCCAAGTTTTAATTATAACACGACTTCAAATGTCTTGTATCATTTGAATTATTAAGAATGAAAGTCAGAGAAAAGTGATACACTTCATGCTTGTTGAGCATCTGTATTATGTTTATTACTTGGTGGCAAAGCAGCCACTTCCAATATAATTGAGAAAATGATCTGTTGTTTTTGTGCTCACTGTAAAAATGACACCTCCATAACAATAATCCACTTCTTATTTCCTGAAGTAAGGCAAATAAATACTCTATGCAAGATCAACACTAATTTCCAACTCTGTCCAACATAAATCTAGTACCGTGGACCAAATGCAGGTGAATTTGTTCAGCCAAATTGCATACTCGCCCATCTTTCTTGTCACAATCCTTGTTAAATGATAGAGTTTACCCTCTTCGGAGACCACAAGTCACTGTCCTCAGAGCGACTGCCTCTTGGTAGCGTGTGACATGATCCACCAGGACCAGGATGAACCCGTTGCCTACAGCTGTCTTGGGGTCCAATTATGTTGATTCCCACCCTTTGAAAGGGGGTGCCAATGACAGGGAGCGGGATCAAGGGAGCCTTAAGCTTTTTCCCGGACTTCCCACACACCTGGCAGGCAGGCCAGGACCTGCACAATGTATCTGAGACTGGCAAAGGTCTTATCTTGCCCTAAATGTCCTGCCAGGGATAGCTCATGAGCCAGACCCAGTAGGAACGCCTGGTAACACTGAGGGACCACCAGTGCACACGCTGCCCCAGTACCCGGAACCTTAGGCTCACTATATTGGAGATCATTCTCCCAGAAAATAGGGTGATCCCCAGAGGGTTCACCTGCTGCATGGGCTGAGGCCTGTTGACTCAAGCCCTCAAGAGTGGGAAACTCTTTCTGTGTTTTGCAGAATTCCTCCCTGGTGGGCCCACCTCTACTTTCCTTTTGACCACCATATCTGCATCCCCCAATGACCCTAGGGTTACTTTTGTCTGTACCCCAAAACTATCTGGAACTATCTCTTCCCCGAGCACTACACTAGCCAACCCTGGTGTCTGCCCACCAATGGGGGTTGTGCCCTCTTAGGACTCTTGGAGTCACCCTTTGAGTGACCATACTTGGTGCACTCTGCACATTGGGGCACCACCCTGCCTGTCTTGTGATCAAAGAACCCTTTCTTCTTAGGATCAGACTTAAACTGGTTACCACTACTTCCTTGGGAGTTATTTTGGGGGCCTATAGAGTACTCCTTATTATTAAAGTTTTTCTCCCTCCTCTTTCTTCTACTGGGAACCCTGACTACCCTTGTGCCCCCGATACCTTTTTAGACACTCTGGTGCTAGCTTAGAGGTCTGCCTCCTCAGCTAGCTTCCTGAGATCAGTAAGCTTATTGTCAACTAGGTGCTGGTGCAACTCTGTAAAACAAATACTGAGCATGTACACTCTCAGGATTAAATTGTACAACCCCACTTAATCACTGACTTTGTTGCCCCACACCCAGCCATTCAGTTACTTACTGGAGTAGTCTATGAAATCTACCCAGGGTTGGTTTGGGTGCTTGTTACTGTCCCTGAATCTTTGGTGATACTTCTCAGGGGTCAGTCCAAGTTTGACAGTCAAAATGGCTTTCATGGGAGTGTACTTGGTCTGGCCCCTAGCCTCTAGTGTTAGAGGTGTGTCCCTCTCAAGTGTTGGCGTGTGTTTCCATAGCCCCCCCCCCAGTGCTCTTCAAGAACCCCATGTACCCTCAGTGCAACTTCATAAGCAGAAAGCCACTTATCAATGTCATCTCCCACCACTTAACTGGGCACCAAATCCTTGGGTATAGGAACATTCTTGTCTCCATCAGGTACTGTATGTATCCTGCCACCATCACTGCTGGACGCAGACTGCCTAGCCTTGAGGTCCAGCTCTTTCTGACTCAGTTCATGAGCTGGAAGTAGTTTATTTTCTGCAAAGGCTGGTTCAGCTCTCCTTTGCCTCTATTTTAATTTTGCCTGTTGCAGCTGGAATTCTCTCTCCTCTCTCCTTTCCTCTGCAGTCAGGCTGTGACTTGAGACACTGCTTCCTACCCTCACAGGTAGCATCATTCTAGGGTGCCACCTTCCATTGGTACAGGGAGCTCCTCAAAAGAGCCATTCACAGGTTCCTCCAACTCATCATCCCGCCGGGTGCGGAATTGTGCCCAGGCCCTCAGAGTCTTTTGGAACTCCACCTTCTTGGTGGCTACCTGAGTAGGTACCCCATCCCTTTGCAGAAGCTTTTCAACTGGCCAACACTGTAAGCCTCCAGAGTAACCAGCTCAAACTCCATGGCTCCACTTGCCGAACCAGCCAGAGACATGATGTATAGAATGAATTAAAAAAGTGTGAAGCAGGGAAACATTGCAGAAGAAGAAAACATTGAAATGGCCTTTAAATGTGGGTAGGTAGTGTACATGTAGCTATTGTATGGCACTGTACAAACACAAGTCCTATCCTCACCGCTGAACAGCAATGTTAGAAATTGTGTCTCTAGTTGGCAGAAGTATGCACCCTGTCCAAGTAGGGATCACAATCCTAGTCAAGGTAAGTCACAACACAATCTGGATTATCCTGTGCTCACCCTCCAGTAGCTTGGCACAGATCAGGCAGGCTTAATTTAGAAAGCAATGTGTAAAGTATTTGTGCAATAACTCATACAGTCACACAGTGAAAACATCACAAAAAGTACTACATACCAGTTTTGGAAAAAAGATAATATTTATCTGAATAAAATAAGAGCAAAATGACAAAAATCCAATATGCACAAGTCAAGAGATCACTTTTATAAGGTTTAAACAAGTCTCAATCCATAAGAATCAGTGGTTGTATCCTTTTAACACACAGTATCTGGGATGCGTCAAAAATAACGATGCAGAGGGGCTGCAGAGGAGGAGATGCAACAAAAACTAAAGTGATGCATCTAATTTTGTGGCGTGGCAATGGCGATGGATTGTCTCTTTCCATGCTGCAAGGCGATGCGTTGGTTTCCAGGAGCGTATCCTTGGTTCCTCACTGCGATGTGGGGATATTTTGATGCCCAGGGATGATGCATGGAAAATCCAGAACACGTTGGGAAGAGACAACACGTTCTGCCTCGATATGGCAGGCGGTGCACTGATTTTTCAGCTGTGAGGCTGGTGCTGTGTTGATCCGGCAGGCATTGCGTTGATTTTCTGATGTGCTGGATTTTCTTCTCTTTGGTGAAGTCTTTGATAGCCCTGAGCTTGCAGAACAGGAGGCAAGCTCAATCCAAGCCCATGGGTATCACTTGTGGGGAAGGCAGTGTCGTTCCAGCAGAGTCATAGGTCAGCAGATCACTTGTGTGGGAAGGCAGAGTCCTTCCAGTAGAGTCATGGGTCAGCAGGCAGCAGGGCAACAAGCAGGCCAGCAGTCCTTCCAGCAAAGCAGTCCAGATGAGTCCTTTGGTTGGCCGGCAATCTCTCTGACAGAGTCCAGTGGAAGGTCCAGAAGTGTCTGCTTCAGTGGGGTCATCGACCCAGTATATTTACCTAAAAGTGCCTTTGAAGTGGAGAAACTTCAAAGAGTGGTTTCCAAGTGCACAAGATTCTCTGTCAACCCAGCTCTGGGAGGTTATCAGTCCTTTGTGTGAGAGCATGCCACTGGCCTTTAAAGTGTAAGAGAGAGCCTTCCTGCCCAGGGAAATTCATCTGTGTGCAGATGAAGGCAGATACAGCTGAGTATCCAGTGTTTATGGCTGTCTAGGTGGAATGCACGAGGGGACCTGTCAACCAGCACAGGCCAGACGTGAATTGGAGACAGGCTGTAAGACACAGATGGAAGTGAGCGCCGAGAAATGCCTACTTTCTCAAAGTGGTATTTCTGAAATAGTAATGTAGAATCCAACTTCACCAGGAAGTAGGATTTCTCACTACCGTTCCAACCATACCAGATATGACAAGCTATTCCTCTCAGGTCATGAATTACCACTTAAAAGCATATAAGGGAATCTGTAAAGCTGGCCTATGAGAGGAGTAGACTTTACAGTAGTGACAAATGACTTTCGGAGTTTTTCATTACCAGGAAATGTAAACCTTATAGGTACGTGTCCTGCCGTTTACTTACATAGCACCCATCCCTGCGGGTTACCGAGGGTCTACCATAGGCGTGGATTATGTGTACTAAAAGGGGAATTTAAGGCATGGCAGGTACTTTTAAATGCCAGGTGGTAGTGTAACTGCACACACAGGCCTAGCAATGGCTGAGCTGGGAAATGGTTAAGGGGCTACTCAGGTGGGTGGCACAATCAGGGCTGCAGACGCACGAATAGCATTTAATTTACAGGGCCTAGGCACCTCTAGTGCACTCCACTAGGGACTTACAGGTAAATTGAACATGCCAATGGGTATTAGCCAATGTTGCCATGTTTAGTGGAGAGAGCACAAGCACTTTGGCACTGGCCAGCAGGGCTAACGTGTGCGGAATCCTAAAACCAGCAAAAATGAGGTCAGAAAAATGGAGGGAGGCAGGAAAAAAGTTGGGGGAAGACCACCCTAAGGCTCTTAGGTCTAACAGCGCATGATGGCAAATACCTGGATATCCCCACCCTCAGAGGCCTGGGGAAGAGAGAATTTCCCTTCTTCAGTAAGGACTGAGGTCAGAATGACTTAAATATTATAGGTGAGTGATCGGGCATTAATAGAGATGGCTAGTGGATCACACTAGACATGGCTGTCCTTTCTTCAAAATGTAATGGTTAGTGGAAGTGTCCTTCATTTTATCACTTCTGATGACATGACTGGGATGGTCCCATTATCTTTTCCATACCCCCTTAACAACCTCTGATATAACTGCTGAGGGATAGGGGAAGGACACAAATGGGAACTATTGAAAGGAAATCAGGCTTGTGAACCCATAGTTTTGTTTCTTTTCATAGCAAGGACAATGCAAGGAGTAGCAATGGACAAGCCAGAGCTAACCACCAAAACATCTGGTTAATCAAATTGGCATCAATGCCTGTGGACCACATTTCTTGGATTCTGTGTTTAAGGTTTTCTGCGCTGCAACTTTCCACATATTGAGCGATAGAGACTCTACAATATGTAAAGGGAGCATTCTCCCTGTTTGCATCACAGCACACCTTTAATTAGGCACACCAGGTGCAAACTGGTACTTTGCGCCTATTGTTGATAATGTGTTGCCCCCAAGGCAGCCACACTGCCTTGAAGGCAACACATTAATAATAGGTAGAGCAGCAGTTTGAAGCAGCCACTCCATCTTTCACAGTGGTGCAGATGGCATGTGGCCTGCTTTACAAAGAGGGAGTGGAATCCCCTTGCAGTCGGGTGCATTGAGTGACTGCACCCGACTTCAGTGGGGTCCTCGGGGGGGTGGCAGCCATGTGATTATTTTTCCCACTTACAGAGGGCCCACTCAGGGGAGCAACTGACTGTACACCACCTCTTTGTGGTGCACAGTCATTACGCCTTTTGGCGGCCTCTTTGCCTCTGCATATGCATTATAAGTAGGGCGCAGAATTAGAGCCAAATTGTTTCCTTCATCTGCAGGGTGTCACACTTAGGACTGCCCTCTTAGGATCACCGTGGTGCTAAATGTGTGCCAGCACAATTTGTATTACAGAAAAAGCAGCCAAGGGTCTGTGGTCCCTTCTGTAATACAAAAGTGACTCAAGGGCGTAGAAAGTGAGAACACACGCCCGTTGCACCCCCACAGCACTTTATGTAATAAGGCCCAAATGGCCTCTCTGAAATGTTTGTCAAGATCCTGTTTAGGGAAATTGAGCTGTGCTATGGAAATGTTAATAAACAGCAAGAAAAGAGCCTTGTCATTAATTCGGGGAGACAGATTAGCAAGCACTGTGTGATGACAAGAGACTGCTCTCCAATAAATTGCATAACCAGTACACATGCAAACATGAGGTGTTTACTGCAAGGTTTCAATGTTTGTTTCTTAAAGACAATGGTGGTCATTACAACCCTGGCGGACGGTGTTAAAGCGGCAGTAAGACCGCCAACAGGCCGGCGGTAAAAAATTTGAAATTACGACCGTGGCGGAAACCGCCAACAAAGACAGCCACTTTAACACTCCGACCGCCACGGCAGTACAAACAAACAGCGTGGCGGTCACCGCCAACATACAGGCGGGAGACAATGTACCGCACACACTATTATGACAGGCCAATCCGCCACCTTTTCCGGGGCGGATTCACCGTGGATAAAAAGACGGCGGAAACAGGAATTTCGAGGGGAAAATGCTCACCTCTACACACTCCACGAGGAGCGAGGACACCATGGAACCAGTACTCCAAATCCTCCCTGCGATAGTCTTCCTGCTCCTCTACCAGGAGCACGAATGCTGACGGCGAAGACCACGGTGAGTACTGCACCTACGACACAGGGGAGGGGGGAGGGAAAAAACAGGGACACACACACGCAACACGCAACACCCCCACCCTCACCCACTACAACACACACACTAATACATCATGATACATTACAGTTACACCCCCAATCCCCCCCCCCCGGAAGAATGCAAAGACCAAAGAAAATGAGTGTAACCATCGGAATATATTAAAAACAAGTAGGCAGAAATATATATATACACAATGTACAAAATAAATACCAGGCATAGTAGTCCAGGTACTGCACAAAGAAAGTCCGTGGAACACTGGGACCACACGGTATGGGCGAGGCCCACACAAGATCCCCGACCATGACGGAGAGAACACTGCAGTGGCATCAGAGAGCAAGAAAACAGGCACCTCAGGGGGAGGTGAAAGGGGGGACACCTCAGCCGGTTGAGTGCACAACGCCAAATCCACAAGGGGGCCACATGCCCACTGTTCAATCCCGGGGAGTGCAAAGGCACAGTCTCACAAGCCTCTACAGTGGGTGGGTTGCCCACTGTTCAATCCTGGATAGTGCAAAGCCACAGTCTCGCAAGTTTCTACAGTGGGTGGGTTGCCCACTGCCATATCCTGGGGAGTGCAAAGCCACAGTCTCTTATGTCTCTACAGTGGGTGGTTTGCTCACTGTTCAATCCTGGGGAGTGCAAAGCCACAGTGTCACAAGAGGATGACAGTCTCCAGTGGTTCTGGAGGGGGCATGGTGCCCAGAGTGCTTCATCCTGTTAAGGACAGAGGTAGTGGATGGATCTCTCCACTGGTTCTGGAGGGGGACTGGTGCCCAGAGTGCATCATTCACCCCGTGACGGACCCAGTTGCGGCAGTGCCCCTGCCGCTCATGGGCTAGCGGTGCTTCAGATGGCGGTTCCCTGTTCAGCGGTGCTTCCGATGGTGGTGCCTTTGTTCAGCGGTGCTTCAGATGGTGGTGCCCTGTTCAGTGGTGCTTCAGATGGTGGTGCCCTGTTCAGCGGTGCTTCAGATGGTGGTGCCCTGTTCAGCGGGGCTTCAGATGGTGGTCTACATTGCAGGGTCTCAGCTGCTGGCGGTCCTTCATGGCCCAACGGGTCTCAGCTCTGGTAGTCCTTCACGGCCCAAAGGGCCTTTTGCTGGAGGTCCTTCATGGCCCAACGGGCCTTTTGCTGGCGGTCCTTCATGGCCCAATGGGCCTTTTGCTGGTGGTACTTCATGGCCCAGCTGGGCTGGTGCTGGCGGTGGCCTCCTGGGCAGCTGGGCTGGGGCTGGCAGTGGCCTCCTGGGCAGCTGGGCTGGGGCTGGCGGTGCGATGGCCTCCTGGGCAGCTGGGTGGTGCTGGCGGTGGCCTCCTGGGCAGCTGGGCTGGGGCTGGCGGTGGCCTCCTGGGCAGCTGGGATGGGGCTGGCGGTGGCCTCCTGGGCAGAGGGGATGATGGCGGTCTTCTCCGCCGTGCTGCTCTTCCCAGACTTGCCAGGTTTCTTGTGGCCCATCCCCACCAGGAAGGTGTCACAGCTGACTCCACATTCCCAACGGGACCCCTGGGAGCGGCTTTGATGGCTGGAGTCTTCCCCCTCTCCGCCGGGCACTGGCCTACTTCTGATGCTTCACAGGTGGGGGGCTGTCTGTGCTGTGGCTCCGTGCCACACTGGCTGTCCTGGTGGCCGGTGCACTCCACATTCCGGTGACTACAGGCACCACTGGTCCCGGAGATGTTGTGGCTGAGGTGCTATTTCGGGGCCTATGAGATGGACGGGGTGGGGGAGGTGTGGGAAATAGGTCAAGGGTGGACAGGAAAAGTTTTTGGGACACACTGGGACGGGTAGCTGGAGGGGGTTTGGGAGTGGAGGAAGAGGTGGTGGCTGTAGGAGGTGTACGTTTGGTGACTTTGGGTGAAGGTACATGCGTTGGAGGCTGTCGTGAGGTGGATGGCTGTTGGGTGGGTGTGTGCCTGCGTTTGTGTATCTTGGGAGGGGGCGTCACAGACACACTGGGAGAGGACACAGGGGACGTGTGAATGGTAGTGGTGTGGTGACTGCACGTGAGAGAGGTGTGGTGGTGGGTGTGCTGGAGAGGGATGTAGTGGCTGTAGAGGTAGTGCATGCAGGTGTGAGTGTAGACGAGACTGGGAGGGAGGAGGGAGATGAGGAGGAGGGGGACACAGTGGAGGCAGTGGATGTTGGTGTGTCTTCATGTGTGTGATGCTTGCGTGAGTGCCTGTGGGATGTGTGGTGCTTATGTTTGCCTGAGCTTCCCTTGTGTGTTGACGTGTGTGCAGGCTGGTCTGTAGGTGTGCTTGGGATAGGCAGAGGTACGGGGATTGGGTCGGGGTGGAGCAAGTTGGAGGAGGGAGGCTACAGATGGGGACAAGGCTGCCATCAGTGCTGAGGCCAGAGTCTGAAAAGCTCGGTGAAGGGCCGCCTGACCAGACTGAATGCCCACCAGGAATGCATTTGTTTGTTGCAACTGCCTCTCTACACCCTCGATGGCATTCAAAATGGTAGACTGCCCAAAAGTGAGGGACCTGAGGAGGTCAATGGCCTCCTCACTGAGGGCAGTAGGAGCGACTGGGGCAGGGCCTGAGGTGCCTGGGGCGAAGGTGATGCCCAGCCTCCAGGGTAAGCGGGCACGGGGCAAAGGCTGAGGGGCTGCTGGGCGGGCGGTGCTGGTAGGGGGGGTGGCGGCTGTACCTGTAGATGCGAGGGGCACAGATGTTGCCACCACCACAAGGGAGCTCCCATCAGAGGACGAGTCCGTGCCGCTGGTCTCAGCTCCTGTCCCCGCCATGGAGCTCCCCTCGCCTTCCGTCCCACTGGTGAATTCTGACTCTGTAGTATCGCCCTCCATGGCCATGTAGGATGCAGCTCCCTCGTGCTCCGGTGCCACTGCTCCTCCGCCTGATGATGCTAATGCACACAAGAACAGGGAGACCAAAAAAAGGGGTAGAAGATAGAAGAAAGACATGTTGAGTGCATTCATTACCACTAACATTGGTGGACACGACAGACACAGAAGACCCCTGCACTACGCCGCGCTCTTGGGCTCCACTGTTCAATTCCTGGGAAATGGCCTACAAGGCTATGGACGACATCTGCACACATAGATGACACAGGGGCATGAATAGCTGTACTTGGCAATCTACAGAGGTGGGGTGGGGTGCCACATGGCCTGCTTTACGGAGGGGCCTTGCCTACGGAACTCGCCCTGGCCTAGGGAAACCCACAGCCCACATCCCCCACCCAGACACCTCGTAAAGCGCGCAAAGTCTGCTGAATGAGAGTGTACTCACCCCCTTGTGTCTGCTGTGATGCCCTCAAGCGCCCATCCAACTCCAGGTAGGCCACCGCCAGGATCCTGAACATCAGGGGGGGTCATGGTGCGACGGGCACCCCTCCCACGTTGGGAGGCCATCCCCAGCTGAGCCTCCGCCATCTTCTTGCTCCAGCGGCGAATGTCCTCCCATCTTTTACGGCAGTGGGTGCTCCGTCTGTGGTAGACCCCCAGGGTCCGGACGCCCTTGGCGATGGCATGCCAAATATCTTTCTTCTGGTGGGCTCTGACCTACATGAAATGTACAGGGGAAAAAGAGAAGTTATTACCAACTGCACCGTCAAACTGATTGGCCCTCATCCCTACCCTTGCCATGTGGCACATGCATTCACCGTCTTTCATGCACGCAGCACTCTGCCCCCTTCCTTCTTACATCCAGCCCTCTCCACACAGGCATAGCCCATACAACATGCTCCCTGTGTACTTACCTGTTTGTCTGGAGGACCGTAGAGTAGCTTGTACTGGGGGAGGACCCCATCAACGAGTTTCTCCAACTCCTCCGATGTGAAGGCAGGGGCCCTTTCTCCAGACACTTGAGCCATTGTCTCTTCCAGACTGAGGTCACAGCAGCGCTTGCAGTGTAGGTCCTCTCCTGTCGAAGATCAGGTATCGAGTGATTGAACAGATAGAAAATGGCGGTCACGTCCGCGGCGATGCGTACCGTCACCGCCGGCGTACATCGTCATTGGCTACTGGGACCCATAGGGTCCAATGTTAACCAATGCAGCATTGCGCTGTGGTCTTCGACTGCCTACTGCGACGGTGTACAACGCCAGCGCAGTTACCTCACATCCCTTTGTCCCACTTTAGAGGTCAGGCAGCTGCCATTTCAGGGGCCCACATGGCTTAATTTTCAACTGCGTCACACAGACCTAGGCCTACACTCAACACACATACAGGCCACCTTTTGTGTATAATAGGTGTTCTGTGTAAACTGTGGGTACGTACCTCTGAGTTGTTTGACTCTGTGCTCGCTGTTGTCCTTCAAAGGCACCGTCCGCTGGGACATGTGAGGAGAAGGCGGCATCCTCCGGTGTACCGACCGTTGGTGGACCTGTCGACAATGGAGGAGCGACATTTGATTATCACATACAGGCTTGACCGTGCCACAATCCAGGAACTGTGTACCCAGTTGGAGCCAGACCTGATGTCAGCAATCCGCCATCCCACAGGAATCCCCCCTCAAGTGCAGGTGCTGTCAGTGCTCCATTTCCTTGCAAGTGGCTCATTTCAAACAACTGTGGCCATGGCATCAGGGATGTCCCAACCTATGATTTCCAACGTATTGTCCAGAGTG
The DNA here is from genome assembly GCF_031143425.1 of Pleurodeles waltl. Classification (NCBI taxonomy): domain Eukaryota; kingdom Metazoa; phylum Chordata; class Amphibia; order Caudata; family Salamandridae; genus Pleurodeles; species Pleurodeles waltl. The sequence goes on along the minus strand of NC_090448.1, from coordinate 917,097,728 downwards.
TTGTCTGCCCTTCTGAAACACATGCGGAGCTACATCGTTTTCCCTCAGGTGGAGGATTTGCCTACAGTGAAAGGTGACTTCTATGCCCTGGGACATATCCCCAACATCATAGGTGCCATTGATGGGACACATGTGGCTTTGCCCCCCCACAGGAGTGAACAGGTGTACAGAAACCGGAAGGGTTATCATTCGATGAATGTACAGATGGTATGTTTGGCAGACCAGTACATTTCCCATGTGAATGCCATGTTCCCTGGCTCAGTGCATGATGCCTACATCCTGTGGAATAGCAGCATCCCTTATGTGATGGGGCAACTCCACAGGCACTGTGTGTGGCTATTAGGTGAGCACCTGGAAGCAAGTCATTGGGAATGGTTGTCTGGGTCTGGGGCTATCTCTACAGGTTAGTGTGTGTCTGACAGTTGTCCCTCACCATTTGCAGGTGACTCTGGTTACCCCAGCCTGTCATGGCTACTGACCCCAGTGAGGAATCCCAGGACAAGGGCAGAGGAACGTTACAATGAGGCCCATGGGCGAACTAGGAGGGTGATCGAGTGGACCTTCGGCCTCCTGAAGGCCAGGTTCAGGTGCCTCCATATGACCGGTGGATCCCTATTCTACTCACCAAAGAAGGTGTGCCAGATCATCGTGGCCTGCTGTATGCTTCACAACTTGGCTTTCCAACGACAGGTGCCTTTTCTGCTGGAGGATGGTCCAGATGGCGGTGTTGTGGCAGCTGTGGAGCCTGTGGACAGTGAAGACGATGAAGCAGAGGAAGAAGACATGCACAACAGGGACTCAGTGATCCTGCAATATTTCCAGTGAGACACAGGTAAGAATACAAACTTGCCTGCTACATGTACTTTAACACTACTACCTCTCTACTGTCTGTCGTTTTCACCCAGTGTATGGTCACTGAGTTGTCACTTTCCCTTGCGATTTCACAGATGTGGGTCCCACAGTGTGACATCTGCTTAGATTCCTCATGGACTAGAGGTGTGTGACATAGGTATGTTGACATTACTATTTAAAAAGCATTTTGTCACTGTAATTGCTAATACACTATTTCGAAATCACAGACTTACTCCAGATCATTTTGTGCTTTAGGTGTATTTATTTAAGTGCTCAATATTGGAGGGGGTAGCAAAATGGTGAGGGTTGATGGCGGAGGAATGTCCATGGCAGAGTCCAGTCTTTTAGTCACACAGGTGCATTGCCCATATGGGCATAGGAAGTGGAGGTGGGGCACTTTCAGTATGGACAGGGTGACAAAGTGGGACAGTCGGATGACAATCAGGGTGGTCTCATTTCTTGGCGGGGGTCTTGGCATCGTGCTCTTTCTTTGTCCTGGATCTCAGGGACCGTTTGCGGGGTGGTTCTCCCTCTGCAGGGGGTGGGGTGCTGGTGTGGTGGTCCTGTCCACTAGCGCCGGCGGAGGTGGTGGGCATTTCATCATCCATGCTAGTGTTAGGGGCCCCTTGTAGTGCCACAGTGTCCCTCCTGGTGTTCACAAGTTCCTTCAGCACCCCTACGATGGTGCCCAGGGTGGAGCTGATGGTTCTGAGTTCCTCCCTGAAGCCCATATACTGTTCCTACTGCAGGCGCTGGGTCTCCTGAAACTTGGCCAGTACCATTGCCATCGTCTCCTGGGAGTGGTGGTAGGCTCCCATGATGGAGGAGAGGGCCTCATGGAGAGTGGGTTCCCTTGGCCTGTCCGCCCCCTGTCGCACAGCAGCCCTCCCAGTTCCCCTGTGTTCCTGGGCCTCCGTCCCCTGGACCGTGTGCCCACTACCACTGCCCCCAGGTCCCTGTTATTGGTGGGGTGGTGGGTTATCCTGGGTTCCCTGTATTGGTGGACACACAGCTGATTGACGTGTCCTGGGGACGGAGGTATGGGCCCGCTGGGTGGGTGCTATGCTGGTGTTTCCAGAGGGTGGAAGGTCTGTAGTGGCCTGTGCCTGTATGATGGGAACCGACATATGTGTGTGTCATGGTGTGCAATGGGTGGGTGACTCCAGTGCTTGCATTCCTGTATGGGACCTTATGTGATGATGGTTTAGGGGGTTGTATGGGTATGTGCAGTGGGCATGCTTTAGTGATGGGTGTCCATGCTTTGTTGTTTCATGCAGGGCTTGGTGTTGGGATGGGTGTTTTGTGATGTTTGGACATATGTGAGGAGTTGGGGTGCTGGGGGTGAGGGTGGGGGTATGTGATAGCATGCAGGTAGGGTGGGGGTGTAATAATTGAGATTTGACTTATGATTGTGATTGTCTTGTCACCCATACTTTTCAACAACATCTATGTTACCCCTCTGATGAAACTCATTCGCTCATACAGTTTGTGGAAGGATCCTATGCAGATTACACACAAATAGTGGTATCTATATCATCTGATGTGCATGAGGTTGCCAGCGACTTTGAAAAATGTCTGGATGACATAGTCAATTGAATGCAGTAAAACTGCCTGCAGTTTAATTCAGAAAAGACAGAAATAGTTAATTTCGGTACCGACATCTCATTTTGGAATACATTGTGGTGGCTGCTAAGTCTTGGACAGCTTCCTTGTCCTGTTCAGAAAGAAAAAGACGTATGAGTGCTATTCGACAATCATTTGAGCTTCTCAGCTCAAATCCACCAGGTCACATCCACCTGTTTCCATCTCTTTAGAGTTCTGAGGAAAGTACTTCTATTCATACCAGCAGAAATGCAGACAATGGTGGTGGTGGCCTTGGTATTATCTTAATTAGATGATTGCAATGCGTTATACCTGGGTACCCAGAAATGCTTGCTACTGATGGTTCAATCCCTTCAAAATGTGACTGCCCACTTGCTCTTGAAAATACCAAAATTCACTTCTGTTTCCAAGAGTAGTAGGAATCTTCACTGGCTGCCTGTCAGTGAAAGTATTACATTCAAGGCTCCCTCTATAGCTCACAAAGCCTTGCATAGAAGTGGTCCTGCATATTTTCAAGAGATCTTTGCCTGGCATGTACCTACCAGAACTCTTAGATCTGGCTCTGCAAGACTTGTCTCAGTCCAAAAAATAAAGAAGCAAGATGGGTAAGGAGAAGTTTCTCCTTCCTAGCCTGGAAACGTTTGGAACTCTATGCCTTGAACATTGGTAGCTCAGTCAAATCACTCTTCCTTTAGAAACCTTCTAAAGACGTGGATTGTTTAGTAATCACACAGTCTTTCTACATATAAGTATTATGCCATGTTCCAGGAATGCTAGTTCCAAGACGCCTCGGAAATCATGTGCTCTATAACATTTTACATACTTACTCGCCTCTAATGTTTTTGCACTTCAGCAACATTTGAAATTAAGATGTTTTGTAACTCTTTGGGGAGTCACTGAAATTTGGAACCACAGTCCTAGTCAAGGATAAGTCAGATACACACCATAAATTAACCTGTGCTCACCCTCTGGTAGCTTGGTACAGAGAAATACAGAGCTTAATTTCATCAGTAAAACACGACCAAGATGACAAAATCCAATAAATAGAATTTGAGATATGAATTTTTAAAGATTAAAATGCATTATAGTGCTTAACAGCATGAAACGCCAACCGGGGCTATCTGGTTATGCTAAATCGGATTAAATCCTGAAGTTCAGGCCAACGTCAATGGAGCCCAGGTCAGATATAGTCCTAGACAAGCCCCGCTGAAGTTCCTGTGAACGGGAAGACGTTCACTGGAAGCAAGGAAAGCATTTGCTGGTGGTGGTCAACGGGTGCAAAGAGTCAGCCGGGTGTTGTGGATGGGCAGACTGGAGCCTCATGGTCATGAGTAGCAATGCTGTTGTTTGGGTCATTTGTGGCTGCTTGCACTGATTCTTTCTGAAAGTGTTGTGGTTCTGGTGCGAGCGGGCCCGTTCATGGTGGTGAAGAGCCCAAAAGCTTTGTTTCAGGAGCCAAAAACAACTTCGAACAGCCCAGGACTAGAGAGATGCCTCTTTGGGGTCAGGAGTCTGTTGTAGACTGGTCCAGGAGCTGTAGCAGGAATGTTGGAAGTCTTTGTGTCCCTGAGATTCAAAATATCAAAAGGCAAGCCAGCAAGCCCTTGGAGTCACTCTGGTTCTGGGTTGGAGAGATTCAGGTCCACTCCTTTTCACTACCAGGCAAGGAGGGCAGCTGGCAGCAGGTCAGCGGAGCAGGAGTCCAGCAGAATGACAGTCCTTTCAGCAGCACAGCATACCTTCTTCCTGGCAGAGTATCCACAGGTCCAGACATGTACTGAGTTGGTGGTGCCTGAGGTTCAGTTCTTATACCCAGTGGTGCCTTTGAAATGTGGGGCTTACAAGAGAGGCCTTTGAAGTGCACAGAGTCCCTGCCTTTTCTGCCCTGGCTCCAGGCTCACTACCGGGGGTTATGCAGCCCTTTGTGTGGAATAAGGAAACAGCCCATTCAAGTGAATACGTCAGCTCCTCCCTCTTATCCTGCCCAGGATGGCCCATCAGGTTGAGGATGGCCTATCAGTCACACCTAAGCTCCCTTTGTGTGTGGCTGTCTGGAGGGAATGCACAAGAGCCCATCTGTTACCCACCCAGACGTGTAGTCAGAGACAGGCAGAAGGCACAAGATAGGTTAAATAAGAAAACGCAAGCTTTCTAAAAGTCATAATTACAATTTAAAATCTAACTTCACCATAAGTTAAGACTTTAAATTGTGATTCCAGAGACACCAAACACGGGGGTGCCATATCTTCCCAATGGGAAGTTACACTTAGAAGATGTAATAAGGTAATCCAAATGTTAACCTATATGAGAGATCGGCCTTGCAGTAGTGAAAAACAAATTGAAAGTTGTTTTTTTCCTACCTGGGCATGTAAAAAGTTAAAAGTACATGTCTAACTATTTAAATACACTGCATCCTGCCTTTGTGGCTGTCCAAGGCATACATGAGAGGTGACGTATGTGTATTAAAAAGAAAGGTTTGGGTCTGGCAAGAGGTTTAACTTGCCAAGTTGACATAGCAGTTTAAAACTACACAGACAGGTTCTGCAGCGGTAGGGCCGAGGCATGTTTAAAGGGCTTCCAAAGCAAATGGCACAATCAGTGTTGCAGGCCCACTAGTCGCATTTAATTTACATGATCTGGGCTTACAAGTAAATTGAATAGGCCAGTCGTGGATAAGCCAATGTTACCATGTTTAAGTACAGAGAACAGACACTTTATCACTGGTTAGTTGTGGTAAAGTGCCCCGAGTCCTAAAGCCAGCAAACTCGAGATCAGAAAAACAGGACATCAGAAGGCAAAAAGTTAGGGGAAACCATGCAAAGGATGCCAGGTCTAACAATCTTGAATAGAAGTCATTGCATATTTTGAGCCTAAGAACAGTTCTTTTCGGAGTACGTGGATGGGCGAAACAACATGGGCCTTGATCTAAGCAGCGGGCTGTTCTGTGGCCTTCCTTACAGTCTCTTGAATCATACTTGCAATTGTATTCTCCATATTCCATTGTTGGTTCCTAGGCAACGATATCACCATTAGGGGCCATCAACAGTAGTGCAGCACTGAATCATCACATGCTGCTGTAGTATGACCAGTTTGGGGTTTGGGGAAATTTGACAGTATATGCAAAGCTTGAGTAGTCCCTCACGTTCAGGTCATAAAATGTTTTCCATGATGAGTGCCCCATCAGACACATTGCTTCTGGCCTAAGTGGAAAGTGACTTGATTTTCCATTGCCCAGTAGTCTTAGCAGTCTTGGGGATATTAATAGAATTTGGAGTCCCGGCAGAAAATGTGGTAGAGGGGCTTGAGCTCTTGATATGCCTGTTCTCTTTGTTTTCAGAAGTATTTGTGTGGTTAGTATTACAATGAGATTTTGACCTACCGGACCCGTGCCTGTTTTCGATTATACATCTCTTGAACTGCTTTGTCTTTTTGGTGCTCTTTGCTAATTGTACTTCTAGCTTAGCTAGTATTTTGCCCGAATAAGAACTAGAGAGCTGAGCCAGGGAAGCGTGCAAGGCAAGTCACATAAACTGCCGGTAGCTCTCATAAATCTTGCAGATAAAGTTCAATGTACTACCAAGAGGATTATGAACGAATCCTCTATGTCCTATTTTCATACTTATCTCTCACTTTCTCTCTTTTCCACTTCAATTGTATCATTACGTCTACTTCCCTGCATCAGCCGAGTCCACACCTAACTTAAATACACCCTTTCCCTTCCACTAAGATCTTTCAAGGGAAATGGCACAGTCACTGCTGGAGCACAAGTATCACTTAGCTCAGCAGATGCTCAATGTCATCCTCTCTTCCACCGTCCACTCTTTGATGAACAGCTTTTTACCTGGGCGAAGTCTTTTTGCCCAGTGTGCTTGGGCCGAAGGCCTGCTGCTGAGCTCTCAATAAAGGCTGACTGCCTGTGGCACCCTCTGAACGGGCAGAAGACCTAAACCCTGATTCCCTCAGAGGGAACAAGTACCTGAAGAGAATGTTTACTTGTCCCTGCCATTAAGGAGTTTTGGATGACATATAATCTTGCAGTGTCAGGTCTTGTAAGCTTCCAGTGCAATAGCGTTGTAACTGTGTGAGTGCAATGTACTTGCGCTCACAAAGGAAAATAAGAAGGGGACGAACATCGGGTCTATAACTTTTTTCCTTAAATAGTGGTCAGCTGCTGATTTATGTGCTAGTAATATTGTTAGTGCAGTATCTATGCCTCTTAGTTGTACTATGTCAACACGAATGTAATAAAAAAAGCATCAAGGCATTGTAGCTCCCAGTCCCATAAAGATGTCCTTCGTACAACAAAAAGATACACTGCGATTTATTTTCCCATTTAAGAATATACTCCACTGAAATACAAATAGTTTTGGCTGTCTTCGGGTAGGATGAAAGATACTTGCTTTGCAAAAGAAGGAATTACATTGCAAGTTGAAATATTAGAAAATGTTTTGAGATTGATAAAAGTTACAGCACTAAGGCATGTGCCGAAAAAGATCAGGTTGCTGCAAATACATAAATGCAGAGATTAAAACTATTGAAGTGCTATTTGCTCCGATTATCAACAGTGCATGCAAGTACAGTGGGACTCATTGAGCCCTTAAACGCAGACCTAAGAAACAGAATACCTTGGAAGATTAAAACAGAGAAGGCGATTTTTATACCTATAAAGTCTGGACATAAACAATCAAACTGGAGTGAGAGAACAGGCTAAGCAGGAGAGCTAATAATAACGTGAAATAAAAGGGTGTGCGTGGAAGTAGGTACTCTTTAGAACTAAGCTGATTGTATCTTTCAGAGAAGGACCAATGTGCTGATACGTAGAGATCAGGTAACCTCCTGCGCAGAGATCTCAGTAAGTTATATATAACAGGGAGTTGACCAAACTAACCCTCTCAGGTCTTGAACGCATATGCAATAATACTATAAAAATCCAACTCTTGAAGGATAAATACTGCAAATTGTTTGTCAAAAATAATATCTCAATTATCATTGGACGTATGGGTTATTCATTCAACACATATCTTTCGACTTCTTTCCACTTTTTTCAATTATGTCAAACTCTTCTAGATTGTTAAGTAGATTTTAAATCCATTATTACCATTTAAGCTACATGATTATGTAAGCATACATTACAAAACTACCAATGCCAAACACACTGTCCCGATGTCAACACTTTGCACAATTGACGGCCACTGAAATATTGCCTTTCTCATTGGGTCCGTCTATAAGGTAGTCCGTTTGTGAAACCAATTTCCTAATGTTTAAATATCTCCTACATAACGTGATAGGATGGTGATCTTCGTGTTCTCATATCGCTTTTAGGGTCGAGGGCACAAGCGCTCCGTACCTGTTGTAATCTCTCTTTGGGCTTTTAACCATGCTCATTTCTCGTCAATCACTTTCATTGGTTCGTGGGCTAGCCTTTTAAAATCTGTGTGGTTTCATTAGTGAAAGGCATGCATACGTCAGGCCTTTTCCGGTGTTTAGCCCTCCTCGAGCGCAACGGCCAACTACTGAAAACATACGAGGCTCCATGTTTTCAGCATGGTTCCGGGCTACTTCATCTTTTTATTGAAAACGTAGCGTGATAAGGCTAGGTTTTACATAGCGCGATCGCGCTCAGTTTTTTGGTTTTTAATTTCAGTGTGACTGCTCTCCGTTTTACATAGCGCGATGGCGCTAGTTTTTTTCTTTCAATTTGTGTGGCACGAAAAAGTCCGGTTAGGAGTTTTCAACGCAAATAGCTCTAACTCGAGCAATAGCAAGACCGCTTGCACTGCAAATGCTTGTTCATTTGTTGTGGACTCTTTATTAGAAAAAAGTCGGCACGTTTCGGCCTATTCACTTACAGCCTCCTCAGGACTGTATAAGAAGTGCAAAACCTTAGCTTCAAGTAAATAAACATAAAATGGACCTAAATATTGGTCGAATTAAAATTCTTTTATAAATAAGTGTACTTATTTACAGCTTAAGTGCAACACACCAAACCCTATAGTGTGAATTAAAAATCATAGGGTGTTCCCATGACATGTCAGCGCGTGCCAGATACTCAAATAATCAAACACAGTCATCATTGTCCGGGTGTTCAGTCTCTCTTCTTTTGTATTAGATCCACATGCTATAAAAAGAGATAACTGCTCTGTATGTATCAAGTACCTATAGCCTGTCTGCTCCTATAAAAACCTGGTGAAATGTGTGTCCCAAAATCGTAAGCACCAGCGTGGGAGAAATAGGGAACATGCATAACTAAGTGGCACAAGCCAACAGACACGTACCCCTGAATATTTATGTTCTCTATGGTGGTCATTACAACCTCAGCGGTCTTTTAAGAAGACCGCCGAGGGACCGCTGTGCGGAAAACCGCCAATAGTGGCGGTTTGCCGCTCGGCGTATTATGACCGTTGGCTGCCCTCTGTCGTTTTTCCGACAGAGAGCCGCCAACAGCCATACTTGCGGGCGGCAGGGAAGTGGAGGTTGCTCCACCGCCACGCCAACAGAACACAGCCGAGTTAATCACGTCCTGTGATTCTGCACGGCGGTGTTCTGTTGGCGGTGTGGTGTTGGCGGAGTTGCCCCCATGGCTCCCGTCCCCTCCCGGAGGATCGACGGAACAGGTAAGTGGATCGTCCGTTAGGGGAGGGGGTGGGGTGTTGTGTGTTGTGTGGGTGCATGGGGGTGCGCGTCGTTGTATGTAGGGGGGGTGTGTGAGTGCGTGTATGCTTGCAGGGGTGTTGCGTGTTTCGGAAATGTGTGCATGTCTGTATGTATGTCTGTATGGATGTGTGCGTGTATGTTTGAATGTGGGTGTGCGTGTCTGACTGTGTGTGGATGTTGGCATGTATGTCGATGTGTGTGTGTGTATGTGTGTTGGTGGTGCCTGCGTGAATGTCGGGTGTGTAAGTGTAAGGTAATGTCGGGGGTCAGGTGGGGAGGGGGGCCCTGCCACCTTTGGGGGGTGGCAGGGGTGGTGGGGGGTGTAGGGGAGGGAGTCGGGGTGGGGGTGGGGGTGGGGGAGACCCCTATCAGTGCCAGGGAAGGAATTCCCTGGCACTGATAGTGCTTACCGCCATGGATTTCATGGCGGTTCCTACGGCTGGAAATCCACGGCGGTAAACCGGGTCACAATACCGGCGGCGGTATTGTCACGGCCGCCAGGCTGGAGACCCAGGTCTCCAGCCCAGCGGTCGTCTCCGCCCTGGCGGGCGGAACGGGGAAGCGGCGGATGACCATGGCGGTAACCGCCATGGTCATAATACAAAAAAAAAGACCGCCAGCCTGTTGGCGGTCTTACCGCCGCTTTAACACCGTCCGCCAGGGTTGTAATGACCCCCTATGTCCCTTAACTACTAACAGCTTGTGAAGAGGCATTCCATAAGGGCCAGCGTATATCACAACATCATCACAAGAAACATACCTAATTGTGAAGCAGGGCCAAAGGCGCAAGGCTCATCCCCGTTAGCCCTCGGGGTGAGGCACACAAGTTTCTCACCACAGTCAGTGCAGGTCTCCCTGTTCAAGAATGGAACATTCATCAGAATAATATGGCGTCTCTATCCCGATCGGAGAGCAAACATACTATTTATACCAGGGCAGGCTTACACAATAGAAGCTCCCACAGCTTCCCCACTTGCTAGTGATTTCCAATGCAGTCCACTGGATTCTGTTGGGTGACTTTTTCTCGCACGGAGTGGCAGCGTTTTCAGAAGAGTAAGCATGCTTTGTCAATAGTAGGGAAGCTGCTAACCGGCTGCCCAGAAATGATGCATCCTATGCTTCTAACTAGAATTAGGAATTAATAGAACGCACCTATTGGTTGCGGAACTAGTTTTATGCAGGCGCCATGTTGGAGCGGTAACACAAATCTTCTTTGTATATTATTGGAGAATTCATGGGACTTAGCAGTTTGGCAAGTGTTACTAGGGGATGCCAGGCTCATCAAGTACACTCCCTATGTTGCTTGAATGCAGATTTACCTTAAAGAAATGAAAGAGAAGAGGCATTTGGCAAAGCATGAACAGTCAGTTTTTTTAAACGCAGTGGCCGGAGAACACAGTAAAGAGTCAGTGTCTGATGATTGTCTATCAAGCTTACAGAGTTATGAGCGTCTTTTTATACCATTCTTGAAGGGTTATAAAACAATTCTATAGATTTTTTGCAAAAAGGAACCTGGACCGAGTCGTGGAGTCGTAAGTCTGACCATCTGATAAAGTGGCATACATTGACATTGTTTTTATGCATATCAACATTCCGTTCTCTAGTTGAATCTACAACTACTTTATCCACCCCATACATCATGACAGTCACAGTGTTTGAGGTTTGACGTGTTTCTGTCGTGTCCACTACTATTTCCCTAGTTACCTGCATTCTTCCTAATTATAGAACTGTGTTTTTAAAGCTGGAAACACCCACTTGCAGGTAATAACATATAGAGAATTGGCAACAGTGACGTGCACATTCTGGTCACCCACCTGGGGAGCCAAGATACCCAATCAAATAACCAGTCCTGCTCAGGGACACCTTGAGTGTCAGTGAATATTCTGAATTCTTCCGGAATGTCCTTGTGCTGAGCCAAAATAATCAATAAAAGAAGACACCAATGGTCCAATTGGAAAAGACTCAACTTTTGAGGTAAAGTCGTAATCCTCAGCTTCCCCCACAATTTAATAGTATCCAGACCACTCTTTTTTGAGAAGTTAGTCAAATTCTATCAATGAGTATAATGTCTTCAATAGTGATCATACACACACACACAGAAACATAAAGCATTTCAAATTTGTTATATTGTTATATATTATATTCAATTTATAAATACATTATTAATACAATCTCACATATGGTTGCTCCAAACAGAAAACATCAAAAAGGGGAAAAAGTGCTCAAAGAAAAAAGTGCTCATGAATAGAATTAAATAAAAATAAATATGAAAGAAAGTGAAGCATAAATACATCATGATCAAGCCCCCCAAAAAGTCTGTCAATGACAATTCAGGGATAATATTAATATAATCTCATTAAAGGAGGGCAACTATTTTAATCAAAATCGCCCTCCAGTGGTTTAATTAACATATCAGTCGCCATATCAGACTTTAGGGGGTCAGAGGAGCAGTTGAGATGTTTGGTGGAGAAGGGATACTCTAGGAGTCTGGTAAAAAAGGCACGTAAGAGGGCATGGTTTTGCCCTAGAGACGCTTTACTTGACCGTAACAAACACAGAGACTCTAACAATAACAGAATGACATGTGTTACATTTTGCACTCTAATTAACCCTGATTTCTGATGAGATTGATATACATGATCTTCCAATGCATTCCTATAAGAGGGAAAAGAACATTAAAGATTATGTGATTTGCTCTCTTTTAGGTGTACCCCTTAACCCTTCTTTACTTTCACTATGGAATCTCCCACAGACTGTAGGACATTTTAAGTGTGGGAATTGTAGGACATATACCTTAACCTTAACTTTAGAGATCAAGACCTTGGGATAAGGGCACGTTGACTAGGCTCTGTGGCATGATGAGTTTCCCTGTGGGCAAGTGTCGGTATATAAGTTTGAGTGCTATTTGTGTGCAATCCCTGGCTAGTCAATGCCCTTTTTCATCATGAAGTGCTGTTTCCATCAATTTCCTCAAGTATGATCTTGCTGTCTCAGTCTATGTCTTGTCGTATGATGGTCCTGTCTCTATAGGTTGCAGTGAGGGGAGTATGTGTGGGTGTTTGACCATGCCATAGGTTCCCTTTTTGGGAATATGGTCAGCTAAAGCATTTCCTTGAGATATAAAGTCTTTGCCCCTGGTGTGAGCAGTGCATTTTACCACAGCCACGCGTTTAGCTAAAGTTAGTGCATCTCTTAGTAATTCTAGGAGATCCCCATGTACGACGGGGATGCCATCTAATTTTAGAGACCCTTGTCTTATCCATCTGCCTATGCTAGAGTGCACCGTGGTGGTGACATAAGCAGAGTCGGAAAAGATGGTTACCATTTTCCCTGCTCTTTGATTGAGGGCTTCAATTAGCACTGTCAGCTCCGGTGCCTGTGCCGACAAGTTGGGAGGACAGTCAGCTGTGTGGAGATGTGCAATGTCTCTGAGGCTGCGTGGCTATGAGCGGTTGCTACAGCTGCCCCCCATGCCTTACACCATCTCTTAGTCTAGTGGGGAGGATCTGTCAATGATGAAAACCTCACTATCGAAGATAGGCTCCTCCTTTGCCTGACTGGTATAGATGGCACAGTCGTGGGCCTCCTCTCCCTCCATGACCTCATGCATTAGAAAGGTGGTTGGATTCACCAGATGGCACCTATTTTTAAAACTGGCCTAGAGAGCATTAGTTCATATCCAGACACCCATTGTGTAGTCAGCGTGCTCTTGCTCTTCTGTATGACCGCAAAGACAGAATGTTCTGCATACAGTGTCACCTGTGCCCCCAACACATTGGAGGTGCTTTAGTCAATGGAAAAGGCTTCTGCTGCCAGCACCTGCTCGCATGGAAACTGACCCTCCATGCCTAGGTCAAAGAGCCCACTCTAATACGCAAGGGGTTTGTGACCCGGGGGCACTTTGGGTCAGGACAGCTGTCATGGCTCACCCATCACAGTGACTAAATAAGAAAAGTTCTTTCTTGTAGTTGGGTGTCCCTAACATGGGGGAAAGTGATATATCAGTTTTCAGTTTTTCAAAAGTCTTGTGCATCTGAGGCTTCCATTCCACTTCCTCTTGGCTTGCTTTTGTCTTCTTCATGGCCCCAAGTAAGAGGGCGATGAGCGTGTTGTAGTCAAAGACCCACTGTCGGACACAGTTACATAGTCCCAAAAACTTCTGCATACACTTTCTTGTTTTTAGGGGTGGCGGAGCCCTGATAGAGTCCATGCATTCCGGCGTGATCTGCCGGCTGTTCACTGAGAATAGCTGGGCCCAGATAGCTAACCTCTGGTTGTACATACTTCACCTTACCCTTTTCCACTTTCCATCTTTCCATCTTCTCTTGGCGACACAGGTCCTCAGAGGGGCTGCATACCGAGATGTCGTCAGCATACTGTATAAGGGTACTGCTGGATTGGAAGTTAGCAAGGACTTTTCTCAGTATTCGGTTGAAAATACTTGGGATTCACAGTACCTCTAGGGCAATTTTCAGTATAGAAGCTGGACCCCTCGAAAGGTGAATGCGATCAGTTACTGACTGTCAGGGTGCAGTAAAATGCTAAACAGGACATTTTTATGTTTATCATGGAGAAATAGCAGGCGTTTGGGGGTTTGCTAGTTAGTATGACAGATGGATCTGGTACTGCGGGGAACTCCAGTACCACAATGTCAATGGGGGATAGCTGATCCTGCACCAGGGGTCAGGTCCCCCCCTTACTCTTTTTTACTGAGAAGATAAGCGTATTGCAGGGGGAGACCCAAACATGGGGGACCTCTCGATCAATTAGCACTTGGATAGTGGGTGCTATACCTTCATCCGCCTCCTTCAAGAGAAGGTACTGGCGTACCCAGGGTAGAAGGCCCCATTCCGCAGTGTTATCCTTACGGGTTCAGCAGTGTTGATGAGCCCTACATCATAGGGCCCCTTGGCCCACAACAGCGGTGATACTGTGGCCGAATTTTGTGCCTGCTATGTTGTTAATACCGCAATGGGTGCCGGGGTCTCATTCCGTGAATTGACCCTTATCTGGATGGAGTGAGTGAAGGTAATTTTTGAGGCCCTCGGACATTTGCGAAACAACTTGTCATCAGTTATCTCCTGCATGTTGAGGCTGAGTAAGACAAAGATGACACACACCCACATTGCATCTGATCTGTCGATTGCCCGCAGGATCCCCTATCAGGGTCGTATTTACGAAGAGTGCTCCCCTTGGAATCCTGTATCATGCTGACCTTCCCGGCTGAACACAAATTTATGGGGCAATTGCAGCTCCCAGCCTGCCAGCTTTATTGCGTTTGCAATGAGAGTGAGGATGGCGTTAGTGCAGGCTGACATATCGATGGTTGCCGCTCTTGCTGATCCAACCATGCAATGTGGGTGAGTCAAGGACATGAGTCTTGCAGGGGTGACCCCAGGGGTCGAGCACATCATTGTCCTGTCTTCTATGAAATGAATGGTCATTTTTGGTTTGGCCATCAAGTCTCTTCCTAGAAGATTAGTCAGGATGTGGGGTGATATAGTAATTTTTCCTTCATGCTGCTGCCTCCCACATAGAACACTAGGGGTTTCATGAAGAGGATCCTCATGGGCGCGCCTAAGAACCCCTGCCCGTCCATGGAATCTATAGACAGGGGCACAATCACTTCTTTTAGGCAGGACTTTGTTGGCCCTGTGTAATGAGGAAACTGTATGGTATGCTATTTATCAATATCATTACGGTGGACACCTCATTGAAGTGTCGGGTCACTGATAGAACGGGACACATGACGTGGGGGTTTGGATCTCATCTGTCGGGCCTGGCGTTGACCCGCTCTGGCCAAGCTGTCTATCTGGTTCTGTGGATGGAGAAGGGAATGTGACTCGGTCCTGGACCTGGGGGCACTCTATACTGCTTCCTCGACTCCCGTCTCTACATGATAAATCCTTCCCAAACCTCTGCAGCGACACTCTCATTTGTGCCACCACCTACAGCTGTTCTAATCAGAGTTGCCTGTTCCCTATTCAGGGATTCTGCTGCATCTTCCTGGTCCCATCCTGGTTTCTTCCTACTTGCTCTCACTTCCCTTCTTCCCTCAACTTGTCTTCTCTCCCAACTTAAAAGGCATTGCTGCATGCAAGGGAATCTCAATTTGGGATTTCCTCTCCAATATCTAATGCAATCCTCCACCAACGCTAAGTCCTCTGGCTCAAAGGACTCCCCTCCTGGGCCAGAATGTCTCAACTGGTTCCTCTTTGTAATCCAATCTTCTAGCAGGTTGCAGAATGGATGGGCAAAGCTTTTCCCATCATCTCTCACTATTATTTCTCTCGGGGTCTGCTGATAGTCACCAGGTGCTTGGGTCTAGAAGCAACCAACCTTGCTATTAGATCTCATATGAGTTGGAATGTATACTCCCTGTGCTGCTGGGGTTTGATCGATGGAGCACGGCAGACAGGGGGTCGAACTTGGGGAGACCCTAGTGCCAACCCGGGCTGGGACTGGCATCCCCCCAGCCCTGTATTCAGCTTTTGCCCCTCCAGGCCCCACAATTGGACTGGATAAGTAAAACCTAGTGCAGGAGTGGCTGAGATGGCAGGTGTTAGAAATGGGGTTTCTGGTTGGCTAGGGTATGCACCTCAGCCAGGCAGAACTTACCCACTCCAGTCAGGGCTAGGGAGTTACACGTCTAAGATAATCCCTGGTCACCCCCTTGGTAGCTTGGCACGAGCAGTCAGGCTTAACCTGGAGGCAATGTGTAAAGCATTTGCACAACACACACAACACACGTGACGCAAAATGTACACCACAAAGTAAACACAACACTGAGCTATGCAAAAATAATCTGTATTGCACAAAACATAATTAAACCAACATAACACGTAAGTAATACCCTGCTACCTTAGCAGTTGTCAGAATGTTAAACAAGTTACTAATACTCTGCAAGAATATGCAGTTGTCACATTAGAACACGTAAGTACTCAGGATTCTGCAACATAAGCAGTAGTCAGGAATTATAGTAAAAGATATATGCACTTGTCATGAACAATTCCTAAATACCCATAAAAGGAACATTAGAGAATATACCACAAGTCATATAAATACATATCAGCTAGACATGCCCATAAAAGGAACATTAGCACATATATGTAGTGGCAGAAAGCAGGTAGGAAATCTAAAAACCTCCAAAAGTCTATACTAGGCTCCTGGAGCCCAGATTCCCTAGAAAGTACCTGATTTCTGTAGTAGACGCACTCCCAGTGCCTAGAAGGAGGAGTATGGGGGCCCCCGGCGCTCCTATGCATGGAAAACGGGGGCCTCGCAGGTCTCCTGGGAGAGAGCACCCTCCCTACCATAAAAAAGAACGGGCCCCTCTGGGGACCCGCAATCATTGTGGGGCCCCCCTGGCCTCTAATGGCCCTCTCCGAAGGG
Source organism: Pleurodeles waltl (assembly GCF_031143425.1). Taxonomy (NCBI): domain Eukaryota; kingdom Metazoa; phylum Chordata; class Amphibia; order Caudata; family Salamandridae; genus Pleurodeles; species Pleurodeles waltl. The sequence continues at coordinate 917,081,228 of NC_090448.1, read as the reverse complement.
GGGGCCCAAAGCGCCACAAAGATTCAAGGGGGGCGATCGTGCCCCTAGGGCAGTGACCGGGGAAAAGGGAACTCCCGTTTCTCCCCGTGTCCTGCGTGAAAGGGGGCAGCCGCCTTGTCTGCGGTGTGGCTGACAAAGGAGGTAAAGGGAGCAGGGGCCACCGTTGAGGCTCCTCCTTCTGAGGCCACAACCGGTCCAGTGCGCGAGCTGCTCTGCTGCCGTCCCTCATCCACGAGGGAGGCAGCTAAGGGAGTTGGTGCCGTCATGTGCCCGGGGGCGCTCCGTGAAGCGCGCGTCACCTGGGGGCACAATAGGAGCGGCCCAGCTCCTTTCCTGGCTTCAGCAAGTGCCCCGGGGGCACTATGAACAGCGCGGTCCTCGCGCTAAAAACAGATGCGGCGCCCGGGTGGAGCTGGTGATTGCCACAGCAACGAAGCGCTTAAGAAGGCGCGAAGGCTCACTTCCAAGCCCGGGTTGGCCAATCTGAAGGCCGGGCTGCGGCAGTGATCTTTTACAGCAAGTCAAGAGAGAGAGCGCTTTTCCCAAGTGCTAAGGCCAAACTGTAGAGATCAGTGCAGGGGTCAGGGGCCACAGCACCCTGCGCCTGGGAACAGCAAAACAACAAGGAAAGGTACAGGGCTTGGTGGGCCCAGCTACAGACCAGCACAAGGGGTGCAGATGGTGGCAGTTCCTCCTAATGACCAGGCAGGTCACAGGTCAGCACAGCCACAGCAGTCCAAGGTGGTTTCCTGGTGAGTCCATTCATCAGCGTCCTGTGTCCAGTTTCATGTTCCAAGAGTGTTCAAATTGTGGGGAAAATTCCCCTGTACTTATAGTCAGTTCTTAAAGTGTTTTACAATGGTAGGGAGAGGAGGTTCCAGCCAGTTACAACTGGTTCTGGGAGTACCCCCTCTCTCCTTTCGGCACAGGCTCCAAACATCAGTGGGGGGTTAACGACCCTATTGTGTGAGGCCAGGGCACAGTCTTTACAAATGCAGGTGTGCCCCACCTCTCCCTTCTCTCAGCCCAGGAAGGCTTTACAATATGTAGATGCACCTCTGTGTCATCTCCACCCTCCCTGTGTTCAGGCTGTCTGAGAAGCATACACAAAGCCCCAACTGTCAGTCTGCCCAGACGTTGATTGGAGACAAGCTGCAAAACACCAAAGTCATTAGCACAGATAAATGCACACTTTCTAGAAGTGGCATCTCTGTGATAGTAATAAAAAAGAGATCTACACCAGTAAGCAGCATTTCTCACCACTATCACAACCATACCAAACATGCCTACGCTACCCCTCATAAATCAGACAATACCCCTTACACATAAGGCAGGGCATCTCCAATGCAATCCTATGAGGAGGCAGCACTCACAGCAGTGAGACACCAAGTTAGGCTGTTTGTCACTACCAGGACAGGCCACGCAACATGGCACATGTCCTGCATTCTACATACATGGCACCCTGCCCAAAGGGCTAGCTAGGGCGTACCTTAGGGGTGACTTACATGTAGTAAAAGAGGGGTTCTGGGCCTGGCAAGTAAATTTAGATGCCAGGTCCCTGTGGCAGGAAACTGCACACACAGGCTCTGCGCTAGCAGGCCTTAGATAGGTTTGACAGGCTACTTCAGTGGGTGGCGCAAGCAGCGCTGCAGGCCCACTAGTAGCATTTAATTTACAGGCCCTGGGTATAGGGATACTACTTTACAAGGGACTTATAAGTAAATTAAATATGCTAATCAGGTATAATCCAATCATACCAAATTTGTAAGAGAGAGCACCTGCACTTTAGCACTGGTTAGCAGTGAAAAAGTGCTCAGAGTCAAAACATCAGCCAACAGAAAAATAAGGAGGCAAAAAGCAAAAAGTCTGGGGAATGACCCTGTAAAAGGGCCAGGTCCAACAGCAGGCATCAGAGAGAACACTTCTGTACCTACATATGGTGAGAGAGATGCAGAAACCTTGCTTGAGAGATCCGGATAGTTACAGGTTGGGCCCACCTCGAAGATGACCCATAGTTCTAACAGTGCTTCTCTTTTAGCCTTCTTTTGCCATACAATTTTGGTTTGAATATGGGTGCCTTATTGTGTTGGTGTCAAAAGATCCCCCCTCTGGTCAGGGGAATGCACATGCCTTAGTATGTGCTTGCCACTCACAGCAGTATTTATCTAGTTTGCATGTGGCTTAACAGCGACGCCATTATGGGTTGCAAATATTTTTAGGGGACTGGTACAGTTCTAACTTTCTTAAGTCTTAAATAAATTCTACTCTTATCATGGGGAAATATGTGTACACAATTATGCTGGCAATAACTACTAGTTATGAGCTCAACTTTAGACCAAGGTGCAATCGAATAGACTTTACAAAATACACAAAAATTGCATATGAAGGGTCACAACCTGAAAAAATTGCAATGGTTAATTTAAAACATTGTAAAACTGTTTTAGCAGTGTATTAGCAGACATGGAATAAATGTTTGTGAGAGAAAGATAGTGACTTCTATATATGCACATTAAAACACTTAACAAAACAAGACATATATTTCAACATGAAATATAGCTGCAACAGTTTCTGAGCACCACAGCATCAATAATGCATCAATTGAAAGCCACAATGGAAATAAAGAGAAAGAGAGGAAAAAATGACAGAGAAGAAAATGATGATTTTGATCAAAAAAGCAACCCTTAGCCCACTCCTAGCACATGCTACTGGGTGCACCGTCCAAGTGAGCCTGATAGTCTCTCAACATCAGCTTGGGGACAAAGATAGCAACAACTTATATGGAGAAGAAAGAACAAGTCGACAACTACAGGCTCTCCTTGGCCAAACACAGGCTACACCAAGTCTCCAAGATCCAAATCTTTCCGTAATGTCAAAATTGCACCCTCTTTCACACCCAGGGGCTTAGCATACCATCTGTCATGCCCAGCGGTCCAAGAGAATAACACCTCTCACTACTTTCAGACACCACCAGTGTTTCAGAGACGGGGAATACTGAGAAAACCCTTTTAGACTAGAAATAAGATTGAGATGTTATCCCTATAACACACCCAGAGCCTATGGGTACCATCTGTGTCACACCCAGTGGTCTAATCATTGAGGCCTTGTCCCTTTGTCACACTCAGGGAACAAGTGTACCATCTGTATTTTTCCCAGTGGTCCAAGCAGAGCCCTATATCACACCCAGGGTCATGCGTACCAACTGTATCATGCCCAACGATCCAAGCGGAACCCTATATCACACCCAGGGTCAGGTATACCATTTGTGTCTTGCCCAGTGGTCCAAGCCAAACCATGTATCACATCCAGGGCAGGCGTACCATCTGTGTCTTGCCCAACGGTCCAAGCAGAGCCCCAGTTTGCCATACGCCAAATGGTGGGACTAAGGATCAGATGTAGTCTTTTACCTATTGAGGGTGGCTTCAGGATGGACCTCTGCACCACAGATTCATCAGAACTTTGAATCAATTACGACATCTGCTCATCTCTCTTGTTTGCACAGATGTGAATGTGTATGAGTGGGGTCCCTTTCCTTTGGATGGAGTCTGGGCTCAGAGGACCAATCTCTCCTGGCTGGCTCGCCAATAATTTTGCTCAACTGCAGATTTCACTTAAACAATTAAAGATAAGAGGTGTTTGGCAAAGCAAGAACAGTTGGTTTATTTAAAAGCAGCAGCTGGGAGAGCCCAGTACAGAGTCGAGGTCTGATGACTGTCTCTCAAATTTACAGAGTTCTGAGCATCCTTTTATACAATTCTAGAAGGGCTATAAAACAATTCTATACATTCTTTGAGGAAAGGAATACAGACCTAGTTGTGAAGTCGTAAATCTGACCATTTGATAAAGCGCTCAGGTAGGTCTTGACCTTGCATGGACAAAATACAGGCCAGTAGGTAACATGTCCAGATGTCCAGCATGGGGATCACATGATCACTGCGTGTTGTGTGTGTGTTGTGTTCTGATTGGCTGAGTGCTACCAACTTCATGTGGAATCTGACTTTTATGTTTTTTGGGAATAGGTGCCCCTCCAACCAAATGTGTTTTATTGGGGGCCAATCTCGTAGGACCTTTGTGGTGTTGTTGCCCATCTGGGGAATTGATCTGGGTTTTCCCTGTTGGCACGTTTGTCTAAGGGTTATGTGTTACCCCACCTATGATCTGTCAATCAGTTGCTTCCGGCCTAGGTCGCAGGGCTTGCCTGACCACATATTTCTGAATAGGGGCTGATGAGGAGGTTATGTTGGGTGGATTCAACAACAGTAATGCAATTTTGTTGTTATGCTGGCACATATCATGGCGTACATTCACATTGTTTTAAGCATACCAACACCTATTTGCTAAATAAAACATATGGATTGCAGAAGAGACTGGGCCCCAGTGCACACAATATCAATGCCTGAACTACAACATTCCTCTGGAACATCCATCATGCATTTGAATTCTGATTGAAATAAAGTAAAAAAAAAACCGCACACCATAATAAACCATAATTGATATGCCCCTAGGGACCTGTTTAAAGGACCAGTGCAAACATTTAAATTACAATTTGTGTAATAAAGATAAACAGAGTTAGATCATAACCCTCCTCATTGGTTATGTATGTTCTTTATGTCTCTCACACCGGTGCTCAGCAGTTTGGTACACACATTTTACCAAGTTGTTATGAGAAGAGTCCACTGGCTTTTTTGCCTCCATATAATATAACATAAACAGAACAGTTACCCTTTTTCATAGCCTGCGGACCTAATACACAAAGAGAAGAGAATGAACATCCGGATCATGATGACTGTGTTCTATTATTTGAGTATCTGGCACGCACTGGTATGTCATGGGAAGACCCTATGTTTTTTGATTCTCACCATGGGGTTTGGTGTGTCACACATACACTGTAAATATGTACACTTATGTACAAAAGAATTTTAATTATACCTATATTGATGTAAGATCATTTTATGTTTATTTACTTGAAGATAAGGTTTCACACTCCCTTTCCTTCCTGAAGAGGGCGGAAGTGAACAGGCCAAAACGTGTCAACTGTTTTCTAATAAGGAATCCATAACAAACGAAAAAGGAATTGAGAACATGGAGATCACCAGCCTAATCACATTACATAGGAGATATTTGGATATTGCACAGTAGTTTTCACAAATGGGCTTCCTTATGGATGGCCCCAATTTGAAAGACTGCATTACAATGACCGTCGATTGTGCAAAGTGTTGATATAAGGACAGTGTTTTTTGTCTTGGTTGTTTTGTAATGTATGTTTATATAACCATGTAACTTAAATGGTAATAATGGATTTAAAATTATTTTTACAGTCTAGAAGAGTGTAACAGAATTGAAAAAAGTGGAAATATGTGTGTTGATTGATTAGAAAAATAAAATCAACAACATTACACCAACAAAAACAATATATTTCTCCACCAGAAGCGAGTAATGTGATGCATAAGTTGCTACTGAAATATTATTAAATTTGTTGAGTACGGGTGGTGATCCAAGAGTGGACCATGCCAAAGAAACAGAGAAAAAATGTATCCAGACAAGCATATTCACAACAAGAATGAGCTTTCTAGCTACAGCCCCCCCATCTTCTGACTCAAACCAATTCTACCCAGTCGCGGCCTACAAGGCCTGCAGTAGCTATCAGACCCTGGGGGCATGCCAGTGCTTGTCGTGCAGAGTTCACATATGTCAAGAAGGGGGTGCATATTCTGTCAAAGTGCAGCCTTGTGTCTCATATCGTGGCTGTCAGTTCTCCATAGCATAAAAATTCCAAATCTTGTCCCACCACACACAAAGAAATAACAGGGATCTCTGTGCCCTTCCATCGGAGGGTGATCACCAGTGTTGCTGCCAGAAAACAGTGTGTGATCAGTTTACCTGCAGGGGGGTTAAGCAGGTAGAGTCCCTCCTCATCTGGTGCCCACAGGAGGGCCTGAAGGGGGTGGGGATTGAGCATGACTTGTAGGATCTTAGAGATTTGATGAAACACCTGAACCAAAAATAGGCGACCCCCTGGTGTTCCCACCACATATGCATATATGTGCCCGAAGTCCCACACTCCCACAACAGCTGTTACTCAGTTCCATCATGTGGGACAGGTGAGCCAGTCTTAGATAACAGCACATGAGCAACTTATGAGCACTTTATTTGTATTGGACACACATAGAGGTCTTAGCCGCTCTCTGACATATTGCACCTCAGACACCCTCGTTGACTTCTATACCCAGATCCTGTGACCACTGTATGATATATCCAGCCTTTGTGATGTCTAGGGGGGTTTCCAATGTTCTATAGAAACGCAAAATTGCTTTCACCCTGTCTCCTTCTTTCAGATTATCTTCGAGCAAATGCATCTCCCATGGCCACCCCGGTCAAGTGTTGGCCTAGAGAGCCCAATGGGTCAGCTCCGTCATTCTGTACAAGCCAGTGCGATGTAAAGAGAAATTGATTGCGCACTGGTCCCTGGTCTTGGTGATTCCATCTACACATAAATCTTAAAAGGGTGAGGTCCTCACCTGTACTCCATCTGTGGAACCTCCCATCCAGTATAGCCAGTGGAAAGTCTGGTTTACCAAGAACTGTGGTGTGCAGGGAGGGGTAGAACTCAAACTGGCGACCTGTCTCCTGTGATGTTAGGTGGGCAAGGTAGAGGACAGCAAGCTGCCAACAGAGGGAAGGCTGCATAGCGGTAACCATGGTGAATCCTCAAGGGGGTGTTTGCACGTGAGCTGTTCTAACTGAAAACAGGGCTTAGCGGGGTCAGAGATTAAATCCAACACCAGAACAATTTGGGCAGCCATGACATGGCAAGCCACATTCGTAACTCCAAACCCACCCTCCTATGAGGAACGATAGAGAGCTGCTTTAGCCACCCTAGTGAGCTTATTATTCCATATTAAGGACCATAACCTCTTCTTGACGAGGGCAACCACTGCGTTTGGAATCCATAGCAGGAGAACTCTGACAACATATAGAAGTCTCAGTAAGACGTTCATTTTGAGGCAGTTGACTTTGCCCATCCTAGAAGTCTCCATCGACCCCATCCATATAGGTTCTTAAAGAGAGTGTCTAGGAGAGATGGGATGTTAGAAAGGAAAAACATCCAGAGGGTCTTGTGGGATATAAATCCCTAAATCCTGAAAATCATTAGGGGCCCATGGAAACACCCTGGACTTGACCTGTTGTCGAAGAGCAGTCCTCAAGGGACCTATCCCCACACCGACCAATTTTTTGTTATTGATTTGAAAGCCAGATACCTCTCTAGGCTCTCTCAGAGTGGCCTCCAGTGTGTCTTCTGAAGCCTCAGGGGTAGTCAGAAAACAGAGTGTGTCATTTGCAAGCATTGTGATCTTTAATTGTGTATTAACCATAGGAATACCTTGTTTGTCTGGATTTGCCTGAACTTTCTGTATAAGAGGTTCAGCACAAAGGGCAAACAACGCTGGAGATAAGGGTACCCCTGATGGATACCCATGGATAGCGTAATTGTGTCAGACATGAATTCTCAGGTCTTAATCTTCATGGTTGACGTAACTAAAGTGGCCAAGATGTAGGACCGTAAATGTGGGCCCAACTTTGTCAGGGAGAGGATCTTGGTCAGAAACAGTTGCATTAGAATCCCTTCACAGTCTTGATCACCTTTATGTAATTCTTGACCTCGACTTGCCTACTCATATAAAAAAACAATCTGTTGGCCTTATTACCTTTCTCGTAACATAGCTGTATACTTTCTAACAATGTATAGGCCGCATCCTTGTTTAGCAGGGATCCCAGTTCCCTCTTCTCTTTGTGGAGCTTTCAATAAGTAAGTCACAAGGTTGTCTGTTTATGTTCTTTTTCTAGTTTGAGGATTGTGTCTTCTAGTTTTGTCTCTTGGAGCTTATGTAGATGGAAAAAGGAAGTAGTGTGTGCTATAGACTTTCCTCTCATCACTGCTGTTGGCCATGGTCAGAAATCGTGGCCCAGGTGAGAACCTCCACAAGATTCTCATTGAAGTAACGTTCAAGCATCTCTTTAATGTTGGAACAAAGAACCGTATCGCGGAATGTGATCTAGTTTATTTCCAGAGTCAATACGACGGAGACCATGGAGGTGTTGTTGAAAGTAACAAAGTGAAAGGTGCATGGTCCTGCCCCAAAAATATCGTCCTTAATGTGGAAAAAGTGAACCAGGACCAGAACATCTGGTGTGAGTTTGTTGCAAATTTGGTATCCGTTCGTAACCCTAAGTACCCAGTCAAGTTCAATCTGTTGATCCTCCAGTGCAGACAACAGGGCATGGAACAGACTTAGGACATAACCCTGCAACTCTGGTATCTCTCGAATGCGAACATTATTTCTGCAGGTCCTGATTTAATTAGCACCTATTTTATCTTGCAGGAATTCATAGCACCTTTCGAGCTCATGGATCCTAGTGTTAAAAACATGTGATTCATGCTTCTTTTCAGCCAATAATGTCTCAAGATCAACCACCCTAAGGTCGATCTTCTGCAAATTCTGATCCGAATTAGTTACTGCGTATAGGAACTCTTTCTTGATCTTCTCCAAGTCTTTGCAGAATTCCTCCATCAGTTCATGGATGTCAGCCTTGGTCACCAAAGCTGCCCCGTCAGGCCTCACTGATTGTCTGGGTCACTGGGCTTGGGGGTATGCTGGAGGAGCTTGGTTATGCTTGGGCCTTTGAGTAGTTTTGCCCTCTTAGCAGGCATTGAGGTGCATGCCAAGCAATAGCAAAGAAAGATGGTGCAAGGGGGGGGGGGATTGCTGAACAAGTGGGACACAATCCTCCATTTTAGATCTGAATAGCCTTGCGGCGAAGACAACTCCCTATTGATTTAGCTCTAAGAGCACCCTCCAAGGATGGAGCACCTCAAACAACCAGGCACTGGCCAGTCTACCTCATTGCCCCAAAATGCTGTCCAGCGCTGATGTCAGTGGAGACGTTATATACTAAAGCAGTATCCAGATGAGCCCCAGATGGGAATCAGCCATCTTGCGCCCTTCAATGTTATTCCCTATGCCCCCCATCAATTGCTCTCCTCTACTCCATATAAAGGCCTCCTGGGATCGGGGGACCACCACTCTGGGAGCCTGCAATCATAAAGCAATGAGTGAATCTCACCGCTGGGCCCATCCACTCAATTAAGGGGCCACCTCTCACTGCTGTTGGAATCTCTCATGTATTGGGGCCACAATGAGAAGCCCCAATTCATTCCTTTCACTCACACATGGCCCTCAGTCTCAGCAGAGCGGGGAAGGATTCAATGATATCCTTTAGCGGCCCTGGCAGTACTCCATGGGACTCCCCAAATGCAGCAGCTTCGGGCTTACAGCCAAATGTGACAGCACCCTCTTGGTGAAAGGGAGCAGCCGCACCCAGGGCTCAGGAATTGCGGCTGAACTCTGCAGTCCCGGCATCCAGAGGCTCCTCATCAGTCCTTCTGTTTTTACACTGCTCCTCACCATTGGTATGGTCATTGTGACTTCTGGGGTCGTCACACCAAGAGAACTCGGCAAGGGCACGTCGACATGGGTCCTCGTCAATGCCATGCTCCCGACACCGTGGTATCCTAATACACTGAAACAGCAAATAAAATCTCAAAGCAATATTAATTTGGGAGTTTCACAGTGGGATAAGGTTACGTGTGGAATGAGCCATGGGTTATCAGTGGGAGCGTTATAATAAACGATATGCACATACGTATTTGGTTATTGAATCTATAGTGTTGTTGTATTGCTTATGACACACATAAGGAGAAAGTCATAAATGTACAAAAGCAACAACAATCTGTAGAGGGTAATGGAAAAAACTGGGTGTCTGGCCTGGAAAAAATGGTCTGAGCTTTACCACCTGTCATTTGTAATTGGAAATATGGGTGTGGTAATCTCCAAGAATATCCAGTTTTGGAAGCCAATTGGGTTCAGATGTAGTAATGGTCAGATCTTCATCATGACTACCTGACTGAGAACTCGACTCCCACCTGTGCAACGTCTGCTGGGTTCACAAGTACTCTGGAGTGGCAGCCAGGCAATATGAGATGCTCCACAGAAACCACATGGTTGGTCCTGAATGTTTTGATACTACTTATGGCTCCTGATTGGTGGGTCTAGGTTGGCTTACCACAAGCTGGGATCCTGAGCTCTGTAAAGGTTATGTAGTTCAATTGCATTACTAATAGAACTACTTTATATATTGTAAGTATAAAATTCAAACCTTAAGCCTTGCCTATGAACATATGTGACTAATACTTTGCTACTATAACTGTCAGCATATCAATAAAATGAAAAACATTCTTTCATAACCTTAGGAAAGCAAAGTCATTAATAGCGGTGCTCGAATAATCAGATACTCATTTTGTCATTTCCTTTGGTGAACATTCTCCCGATCAGTTTGTTGTCATTAGATCTGGACATAGACACAACATTGCTTTCATATCCATAAAAACACCACTGATTCCTAACTTAGGTAGCTGTGGAGGATGACTTTCTTCAAGTCCTGATGCAAACATTACATTTTGGCAATGCTTCAATGGTGCCTAGGATAGTGAGCCACTCCTACCCCTTGTTACTTAGAAAAGTGCCCCTGGTCTTACTCATTTTTTTCCTAGTTGCTCAAAATGGGGTTTCTGGTTGGGTAGGGTATGCACCTAAGCCAGGCAGAACCCACCCACTCTAGTCAGGGCAAGGGGCTTACACACCCAAGATAACCCCTGCTCACCCTCTCAGTAGCTTGGCACGAGCAGTCAGGCCTATCCCAGAGGCAATGTGTAAAATGTTTACACAACACACACAACACACTTGATACACTATCCCCACCTCAAAGGAAACACAACACCAAGTTATATAAAAATAGACTGTATTGTATACAACATTATTAGACCAAACACAACATTTCAGTGATACAATGCTACCCAAGCAGTTGTCAGAACATTACACAGTACTATTACTCTGCGAAAGCCAGCAGTAGTCACATCGAACATATAGGTTACTGGTTACCCTGCAACTTAAGCAGTAGTCAGGTAAATATTCTCAAAATAGACATATCAGGATAAAAGTACATATTACCAGAAAGGCAGAAGGTCACAGTAAACAAGTTACTAAAAATGCACTTGTCCTAGTAAACACACCATCATAAATGCCCAAAACAAGAACATTGGGGAGCACCTGGCAAGTCAAAAAAACATATCACCCTAGCAGCGCAGATCATAGGACAACACATGACCATTGTTGCAAAAACAATTTGGCAATATTCTCACCAGATCCGGTGAGTATGACTTGTCCTCTGCACTGGGGGCAAAAACGAGATGGGCAAACACGGGGACGTCCGTGTCCACACTCTCGGAGCTCCTCTGCTCTGCTTTCTGCACCCAGTAGGGACACAGTTGGACGGGCCCTCTGGCGAGGTCACCACCCCGCCTGCGAGCCACATGAACAGTAGTGGGGGCCCATTGGGAATGGGAGACCGGCGTCGAGGATTCCCACTCACCTGCGAGCCCCGCAACTGGGATGGGTGGCACGGTGGAGCGGAGGCCTCCAATGAGGCTTCCACACCTCCCGGGATATCCGCTCAACAGGGATGGGGGCCTGGTGGAGCGGGGGGCCTCCAATGAGCTTTCCACCCCACCCTGACAAAACCACCTGTACCCGCTGCAGTGTGCGAGCCTCCTCCCAGCCTCTTCCGTGCCGCAGCAGTGAAGGCACCAAAGTGGATGCCCGCCTGTGCCCTGGGGGCACTATTCTCAGCACACTTTGTCCCGGGTGCACGTCCAGGAGTGCGCTTTCTCCATTTCTCATGCCCTCATGTCCTGACAGTACTTCTGAGAGCACTTTTGGATGCGCTCCGATGTTCAGCGTTGCCCCGGTCTCGTCGGTGATTTTCTCTTCGGACGCAACACGGAAAGTGCACTCTAAGCACTTAAGCCAGCAGCAATACCAGCGCTCTCAAGCCACTAGGTAAATAAAAGTAGGAGAGCTCTCAAGGTGCTAGGGGTGCTCCTCAGGCTTAAGCTCCAGCACAGGAGCTGTTCACATGCTGGAGAGCAAATAGTTGCAGGGGCCACAGCACCCAGCCCCTGGGGATACAAGTGAAGCACAGGGAGGCAGGGCCCAACAACAGGCCACCACAAGGGAGATGCAGCCAGTGGCAGTTCCTCCTAGTGACCCTGCAGGTCACAGGTCAGCACAGCAGGAGCAGTCCAAGGCGGTTCCTGGTGAGTCCCTCCAGCAGCATTCTGGGTACATTTCTTCAAGAATGTTTCTTGTGTGTCTTTCATGCGGAAAATCCCTTGTACTTATACTGTTTTTGCATAACACTCACAAAGAGGAGGAGAGGAGGTTCCAACCAGTTACAACTGGTTCTAGGAGTGTCCCCTCTGTTTTCCAGCACAGGTTACAGACATCAGTTGGGGGTAAACAAGCCCTTTGTATGAGGCCAGGGCACAGCCTTAATAAATGCAGACTATTCAAAATGGAGATGCACCTCTGTGACACCTCCACTCTCCCTGTGTACAGGCTGTGTACAGGTTGTCTAAAAAGTATGCACAAAGCCTAGCTGTCACTCTGCCCCAGACGTGGATTGGAGACAAGCAGCAAAACACCTGAGTCATAAGCGGAGAGTAATGCTCACTTTCTAGAAGTTGCATTTCTTTTATGATAATAAAAAATCCACCTACACTAGTAAGCAGCATTTCTCATTACCATTACAACCATACCAAACACGCCTATGCTACCTCTCATAAATCAGACAATACCTCCTACACATAAGGCAAGGCATTTCCAATGCAATCCTATGACTAGGGCAGCACTCACAGCAGTGAGAAACCAAATAGGCAATTTTGTCACTACCAGGACAGGCCACGCAACCAGGAACATGTCCTGCCTTTTACATACATAGCACCCTGCCCAAAACACTAGCCATGGCCTACCTTAGGGGTGACGTACATGTAATAAAAGGGGAGTTCCAGGCCTGGCAAGTGAATTTGGATGCCAGGTCTCTGTGGCAGTAAACTGTGCATGCAGGCCATGCTCTAGCAGGCCTGAGACAGGTTTGAATGGCTACTTCTGTGGGTGGCGCAAGCAGCGCTGCAGGCCCACTAGTAGCATTTAATTTACAGGCCCTGGGGTATAGGAATACCACTGTACAAGGGACTTACAGGTAAATTAAATGTGCCAAATAGATGTAAGCCAATCCCATCAACTTTTAGAAGGGAGAGCACCTGCACTTTAGCACTGATCGGCAGTGATAACGTGCTCCGGATCCTAGAGCCAACAGCAAGAGGTTAGAAAAAATAGGAGGGAGGAGGCCAAAGTTTGGGGATGACCCTGCGAAAAGGGCCAGGTCTAACACCAGTTTATTTAATATTCATATTCATATTCTCAATATGTCTTGTTTTTCTTTTGCCTACGACCATTTAAATGTATAAACTATATCTGCCACATGGGAGAAGAAGCAGAAGGTGGTGTCGGTGCCTGAGGTCAGAAATAGTGGAGTCACCCCATCAGCTTCCAGGCCCTATGTTCTCTCAGGAATCAATTGTTTTGCATACTGAAGTATCAAACGGGTGATTGTTCTAGGACGCTTCAGGAATCATCCTGTTTTAGGTTTTCTTGGTATGTAGAGGATCTGGATAGAAGCCACAACCTTTTCATGGGAGTATGAATGGATGTATAAATTGAATGGATTCTCATATAATGGGTAGTCTCTAATTTTGCTTCTAAAAGGTATGGCAACGCTGAATACACGTACGGTTCCTAAAATATTTTGAATTGGATGTAGGATATCTGCAGAAAAGGTTTTGGCTGAGACTCTGATGAACTGAAAACTTGGATTAAGACTACACAGACTCGGGATGCATTGATGACCTCATGGAAATATTGGAATGAATGCCACATAATAATCTGACTCAATTTTATTGGTCTGGAAGAAGGTGGTTTCAAGTTGTATGAATTTCAACGAAAAAATTGTTAACGTTTTTTATTAAACGTTCACTTGTTAGAAGACTGAACGCTAAGCAAGGACATCGATTAGATAACATTAATAAATTGGCCTCCTTTTCTGCACGTGTTAGTGCTGTAACTCATCAATCTCAGAACCTTTTATATTATTTCAACTTGAAATGTATTTCTTTCTTTTGCTAAGCAAGTATCTTTAATGCTACCTGGAGGCAGCCGCAATTATTTTTATTTATTGTGGAGAATATTTCTAAAGGGGAAGATAACTCGCAAAGGGCGTCTTTATGAGGCTGGAAGCTACACTACCTTGATGTCCTGGTTAGGATCCAGTTTTACACAGTAATTCTCTTTTTAATGCCTGTGAGAAGGCGTGAAGGAGAGTGTATGAGAGAGACTTTATTTTTATGGTATTGTGTACTTCTGTTTAAGGTTTGAAAACATTTGCATAACTGTTTTTCAATATCTTTGGATATGTAGGATTTCTTCATACCCATGGCTGAGTGGAGTCACAATAGATATGGACTCTGACCGCCTAGCTGCATGAAACATTTTGCTCTGATTATGAGTAGTGGAAGTAGCTGTAGCAATAACTCTGAGTGGAATTTCACCGCCCCCAATTATAAGTGCCGTTGGGGGTCATGATTTGTGGATTCAGCGAACTCTGGACCTGCTAGATCCCAACCAGCAGGCACCGGCTTTCCTTCATGTTGCAAAAACTGCAGGCAGGATCATAGCCTGCCCCCCCAAAAGCCCTGCAGCAGCATGTGAGAAGCAAACTCACCTTGCACCTTCCAACTGCACACCAGACAGAACATGTCAGCGTTTTCTCACAGGAATGAGGGGAAAAATACACAAAAATACCTAATATCGCCAGGTCTGTGATCATTCTCCGCTCTGAAAAAAATTCATTATTGCCATTGCTGAATAGGGGGCTCCAGCCCTTCATTATCTCCACACCAAAAACTGGCAGAGTCATAATGAAGGCCTTTGGCTCGTCATACATGAGGATGGGTGGGCAGTTTTAACAATCCGTTTGGTGGCAAAACCCAGGAAGAAACCGGTTGTGAAAATGAATCAATCCCGGTGTCGGTGTGCAGGAGGAACTAACTGCAGAATTTAGCCCTCGGCGTTTGGCCTACTCGCCCATTGGGTCGGAAGAGCACCTCCATATCTCCCCTCTGGCAGATGACTGCGCACCCCCTTGAGAGGTCTTTCTCAGTTGGTCTCACTTTGTCAAAAATGCATCATTGAATGTGGCTTTCAAATTAGAATTTATCTCAGTTCTTGGAACAGGGACCTAAGTGCTTACTAAGTTTAAGTTTAAGTTTAGTTGCTGTATATTTTAGAATGATTCTTCAAAACAGAGAGGAGTGCTTGATCTGAATGTTCAAAACTGTTCTTACTGTTGTTTCTCTGTCCTAATCCATGTCTATTCAGAAAATGCAATCACACTGACTAAAAGGAGTCAAAACTGTGGGGACAGTCAGGAAAAAGCAGAATATATCAACCATTGAGTCGCTAATTGTCATAACTATCTATTTATCTATGTTTCTATAAATACACTGTATGATTGCAGGAGGTCCAGTATAGACGTAAGGGTAAAGTAGGATCTTTGATGTACTAGAAATGGGGTATAGACTAACAAAATGGCCCGTTCATTCCGATGTTACAGGTAACAGGAGTTGAGGTTCACAAGATTTCAGCAGCCGAAATCTCCACTGGAAACACTAGAGAAAACTTGCAGATAACATTACTGGAAACACCATTTGTGATTCCCATTTTTTCCTGCCTCGAAGTTACCAGAACTCTCTGCATGCTCCTTCCATGGCACAGAAAAAAAGGGATTATTTCGGGGAACTCTTAATACAGCCCTAAGTAGCTGTAGATGTCCATTACTTACCAAATCTCCATATAAATCTATAGCTATATTTATATTTAACACCTGTCAAGGAGAGGGTCAATGTCACATCTTAGGTGGGTGACTGCTGGCAGCTGAGTTCATTTGCTGCCCTTGGTCAGCTCAGAAATGCTTCCTCCCAATCACGAAGTTTCACAGAGGGTTCATTCTTTGTATATCCGAAATCCCTGAAGCACTAATCTCATTGCAGCCTCCAGACTGTTCTTGCTGGACAATTTGTAATTGTTAAAGTAAAAATCTTGACCAGTCTAAATAATAACCAGCTTACATCCAGCTGGGTGCCCTTGTACCTGCGAAAGCAGCAGGGGTGTCTATAAATTATTTTGGCTCCTGGAGGATATTAGGCATTTTTTTCAACTTTGTCAATGACTTTCACAGAAACATCCTTTGCATTAGTTTTCAAAAGAGCAAATGTTGAATCCACTGTCCAACTGTCACTGATTTTTCTATATTTTTCTTATTAAACTTATTTTTATATACGTAAATTTCAGGTGGACTTTTACACTTTTCTTCCCTTTAACAATCATGTTAGGTTTTTGAGTTACACACAAATCAAACGTTTTTCAGATATTTGCCTTGCGACTCAGCCCATGCTATCCAAGGTGATTGACAGTTCTCCATAGTGTGGTGCGGTAGCTCAGCCATCTCTGACATAAAACTGAGGGGACTCATATGCAAGAATCTGACACATCAGCCTGATGCATCATATTTCTTGCCCAGCCCTATGATCCCCTAACAATGCCATGGATGTGCTGTATTTAAAATACAGAGCTCCATGGTGCACGTTTTCACAGATGCATCAGAAATTCTGATGCATCTGTTGACACTAAACTCATGCATTGCTGGACTGGCATCACAAAAATGACGCTACTCCAGCACTGCAAGCAGGCCCCCATAGAGTAAAGCCCTGCATCAGCTTTACGCCTGCTCTGAGCAGGTGGTAAAATTCTGATGCAGTGAAGTCGCAGAATGATGCAGTGAAATGTAAATTTCACTGTGTCAGTTTTGAGTGGCTTTTCCCATGGGAATGCCTACCCTGTATACATTATACCTGGTGCAGGTATAAAGAGATGCAAGGGTTTAGAAACTGATCCATTGGGCCCAATGCATCAGTTTGTAAAACTGGAGCAGAGTAGAGCACTCCTAGCGCCACCGCTGCGTCAAACCAAAATGACTCAACAGTGGCACAAAGGCCTTGAAATGAGGCCCTGAGACTTCTCTGTCCCATAGCCTGCTAGTCAATGTTTCCGCAAACATAGTTATGGCGTGCACTGTCAGGGTGAGCAGTGTCGGGTTTGCAGAGTGAGATAGTAATATGGGATGTGCTGTATCATTGAGAATGATGTCAGAATGCGAAGTACCATCGTGTAGAGTCGGAGTGATCAATATCAATGTATGTAGTGTCATGGAATGGTGCTATTAGGTTAGGTAACGACAGTGTCGAGGTGGGCAATCCCAGCGTGTATGCGTGTCTGTGCAGCAGTTTATGTGCGTTTATGTCTATGTGTGTGTTGATGAGCTTCCCTGTGTATCAGTTCACAGTTCATTATAACAGTGTGAAACAAAGGAAGACTATTGCACATAGATTCCTGACAATCTCGTGTGTGTTTTATGGGAGGAGCATCTCTAAGACAAAATAAAAGCTAAAATAAAAGTGGCATGTAAAAATGCCCCATTTTATGGTAGTGAATATGGCACGGACTTAATTGCTTATATCTATTTCTGATGTGTTCTTTAGTCGTGCCAGTTCTGCACAGCTACTGGTCAATGAAACGCTCTGAAAATTAATTCAATATGGTTGCAAGTTTTTTATTTATCTGTATCTATAATAATGAAGGAGTGTGTCCTTGTTTTATAGCACTCAAGGATTCATACTTTCCAATTATTTTGTTTTATTCCTGTCTACGGATGGGCGGCAGATCCGTGGGTCTCAGATGCAGCCACAATTATACTCTCACAATCACCCTTTTGTCATCACTCACTAAAGTATTTTAATTGGTCACCGTGACCCACAGATATTGTCGTGTCCTCAGCTCCTGGCCAGTGAGATGTTTTGTGCATATGGGCGGTAAAGTAAACGTTCCGTTCTTAGAATTGCAAGCTTCGAGCTTCAATTACCATATTTAAAATGCTTCAAAATAAACAGGGGCATGTGGTGTTTTTATTCGCATGACTCATTTAAATTAAAGCCCTATTTAAAGCAAAATGATTAAAATATAAGCTACCATCATGAGAAATCCCGGTTGCGTTTTTATATTGTGTCTACAGCTATATGTGCTTTCATATTCATGGTGTTGGGCCAGTACACTGAAAGAGGGTATGATAATAAGAAATTTTGGGCGCAGGGGACCCCGTCGTATCGACACCCCAAGCTCTCAGCAAGTATAACACTGCAGAGAAAATCAAAATCAAAGTCAAAATATTAAGCCCCATGTGGGCAGCAAAATCAGGAGAATAACCATCAGCTTCCTGAGTAGAAAAGGAGTTTCTCTCTCACCCCCAAAAGCGACGGTTTTCATACATTATTTTTGCAAGTGAAATTAACAGAACTGCAGAATCACTGTGGTTTGAGCACATGTATCATGTCATCAGCAAATGAGAACACAGAACTGTTTAATGTAATGTTGTCTTAGTGGGGAAGCACTATCGCACTATAGGGCCAGATGTAGCAAAGGTTTTTACCCATTCTGTGTCTATGGGAAAAAGTGTTCGTACATATGGCCCTATATGAATACTTATTCTGCCGACTCTATGCTAATGCTAACCAGAGATTGTAAAACAAACTAGATATATGAACAGCTGCCTGTTATTTGAAAGAATAGAGTACAGTGATCTAGTAGGAAGACCTTGAAATGTAGTTACAGTTTGTGACTAAGGGCCAGATGTAGTAAGCCATTTGCATGTCGCAAACTGCAAAAATCGCAGTTTGCGGCATGCAAACGGCCGAACGCGATGCTCATTCCCAATCGCAATTTGGGAATGCGACTCACAAATAGGAAGGGGTGTTCCCTTCCTATTTGCGACCGCATCGCAATTCAGAGTTGCTTTGAGACAGCGAATGCGGTCGCAAACCAACTCGCAGTTACCACCAGTGTCACATTGGTGGTAACTCATTCGCAAAAGGGAAGGGGTCCCCACGGGACCCCTTCCCCTTTGTGAATGTCGAAAAAAATATTTTTTCAGAGCAGGCAGTGGTCCTATGGACCACTGCCTACTCTGAAAAAAACGAAACCAAATGGTTTCGGTTTAGTTTTCATTTTGCAACTCGTTTTCCTTTAAGGAAAACGGGCTGCAAAATGAAAAAAAAAAAACTGCTTTATTTATAAAGCAGTCACAGACATGGAGGTCTGCTGACTACAGCAGGCCACCATCCCTGTGAGTGCAGGGACTCACTATGGGGTCGCAAAAAGCGACCCACCTCATGAATATTGATGAGGTGGGTCTTTGCGACCCCATAGCGAGTCGTAATTCATGGATTTCCTACATCTGGCCCTAAGGAAAGATAATCAAGGACAGCATAAACAACGACAATGGAAATAAACAAATAATACTCTACATGACTACATGCTGCATCAATGACAGACAGTGAAGTGCAATGGAGGATAAGGGTGACATCTATTTTGGAAAACATGGCTGCTAGGCCCAAATTGAGGACTAGTTGCCTAGAGTCAGGAAAATGTACTTCTACACATCATAAGAAATTTGTTTAAAAGACAACAGTATTACATTAATGTATACATGTGTAGTCAAGTGTGAAACTGTATTCTGTACGATGTTTATGGTGTACACAAATATAAACACAGATAAATCCTTTACACAAGCGAGGGACCAAAAATGTGTTGGGGTTAATTAAAAACTGGGAATAGTCGGAGCGCCGCCCGTAAATCAATAGTGCTCCAGCTCTGCCAAAGTCATGGTTCTACTTCTCCATATAGATGTGGAGGACAAGCCCCAGCTGGCTCTACCATCAGAAACAAGTCCAAATGTTCTGCCTGCCATTTTGGAAGTCAAACCAAATGTCTATGCCTATGACTGCCATGCATGCATGCATATCAATACTTCTCTAAGGAAATCAAACAGGACCCCTAATGCATAAGGAGAAAACTCCCTGCAAATCAGGTCCATTGTAGTTTTGTTTTCAAGAAACAAATCTGTGCTTTGGAACTGTGTTTCTTGAAAACAAAAAACCCTATATGTTGCTTGCTCTGAAAAGGTCAGCGCTTTCAGTGGAGTGGGTATGATACCTGAATATTGTAGTCTGTATATTGCCTAGAGTAAATGTCTATTCCTAAATATTTTTTATAAAAATACAATCTCATTGGAGTCAATAAATGAAAATCTGTACCCAATGGGGATGATATGTTCTTAATAATACTTAGGGTGTGTTAGACCTGTCAGCTCTTGCCGTGGTTTCCCCTGTACATTTTGCTTATGACCTCCTGTTTTAGATCCTGTGCTAAATTTTGTTTTTGCTGGCTTTAGCACTCTGGGCACCTTACCACTGCTGACCAGTGCTAAAGTGCAAGTGCTTTCTGTCTACATTGGATTGGTGATTGGTTTCTCCATAATTGGCCTTTTGATTTACTAGTAAATCGATAGTAAAGTGCACTAAAACGGCCCAGAGATTATAAATAAAATGCTACTAGTGGGCCTGCCGCCCACATGAGAAGCCCTGTAAACATGTCATGGATCTTGACAGTGGATGAGGATGGGAGGGCAGACCAGGAGCTGCAGCCTGGGAAATTCCCCGGGACCTAACGGCCTTCCTGTGGAACTGCACAAATGTGTGTCCGCCAAAGCTGCCAAATATATTCTAGAAATGTTCAAGACAGCTAAACAGGAGGGCCGCCTTCTGGTGCACCAGAGAATGGCTACCATTGCCATAATCCCTGAACAAGGCAAGCACCCTGCTGAGTTTAGCTCATATAGACCGATCTCACTCCTGAATGCTGAAGCCAAGGTTGTTGAAAAGGTTTTGGCAAATAGAATACAGAAAGTGATCACTACAGTGATCCACCCGGACCAGTCTGGGTTAATGCCATGCAGGGGCACAAGACTGAATCTCCGTTGTCTCTTCAAAGTCCTACACATGACCAAGCCACCATATGACTCAGACATGGTACTGCTGTTGTTGTTGCGAGGATGGCATTCAACACGATCGAGTGGCAGTACCTATTTGTTGTCCTCGACAGGCTGGGCTTTGGCCCCCAATTCTGACCTGGGTGAGGCTGTTATACCTGGATCCCCTAGCAAGGGTAAAGGTAAATAGAGCACTGCCATGTTTATTTGCTCTTAAAAATGTTACCAGGCTGGGTTGTCCCTGATAATTTTTGCATTAGCGCTGGAACTGTTGGCAGCGTAAGTAAGACAGGACCCCCTCATATGAAGAATTCCAAGGAACGGAAGAGAGAATCTCTCTATACGCGGATGACATTGTAATATATGGGACCCCCCTTGTGACAAAATTGGCAGAATACTTCATATTTTTCATATATTCAGGAGCTACTCCGAATATCACATCAATTGGGATAAATCTCTTACTTTCCCCCTCGCTAGGAGATGGCCGGCCCTCCCACCCAGATGTGAGGCTCCAGTGGTGACAGATGGCTTCAGGTACTTGGGCATTCACATAACACTTAGTGCAGAAGAATTTCTAAGGAAAAACCTGACTCCCCAGCTGGAGCATTCTGTGGTGACATCACTCATTGGCGAACCCTCCCAGTGTCTTTGATAGGCCGAGCATTACACTTTAAAATGATGATGCTACCTCGGCTCTTATATGTCCTGCAGAATACCTCATGTTGAGTGCCAACAGACTTCTTCTGCAAGATCAATGATGAGTTGCGTAGGCTCCTCTGGGAAGGAAGCAGCTTGTGCATCTCCCATACTAAACTTCAAAGGGGATTGTTCGATGGCGGGTTGGGGGTTCCTGATGTACGGTTTTACTACTGGGCAGTGCAATTGGCCATTATTAATGAGTGGATTTTATCAGATACTGAGGAACCAGCATATCGAGTTAATAGGGCAGCCATGGGAAACAGGGGATATCCTATATGCCAGGAGACAGAAGAGTCGACTCCCATGCTTACACAGTCAGTGTGAGGGCATGGAGAAAAGCCACCAGATTCTTGGGATGGGAAGATAAGCACATGGATATTACCCCATTGTGGGACAGTGACCAAGTACAAGAGGTGGGGCACTTTCAGAGTTTCCGCAAATGAAGCCTGCTAGTAATCAAACACCTTAGGGACATCTGGAAAGGGGGGAGTATTTAAATCCTTTGAGGACCTACAAAGGGAATATGAAATGAGAGAATCAGAATGATTCTGACTAATACAGCTCCAGATAAAGTAGTCATACTACTCTCACATGCTTTTACATCAACTGGGGTTGTGCAATTTTGCCCTTAGTGTTAGAGAATGTGGAGGGATGGGATCCTTTTTCTACATTCTATGAGACTGTCCCATAGTTCAAGAATATTGTCATAAGGTGAACACACATTATGACTTAGGTTATCTGACACACAGTGCTGTTGGATGCCCGATGGCTTATCCTACACATAACGGGTGAGGGTGTGTGGCCCAGGCACAAGAAGACCTGGTTAATGTTGGCAGCAGGTGTGGCAAAGAGGAACATAGGGAGGTCATGGGGAATAAACAGGCCTCCAGATGTACAAGATTGTGCAGAGGGATATGGACTGGTGACAACAAACTGAGCAAGTAATCTTTCAAAGTCGAGACTGTCTTAGGAAATATGAAAAGATTTGGAATTCATGGACAACTTTCAGGGAAGGATGACAAATGTGGATGGTGTTGCGTGGGAGCCCAATGATCGTTAGTGATGCCCCCCCCCTAACAGATTGGGGTCAAGGGCGGGTTGGGATGGACTGCACTTTGGATAATCATCGTTACATAATAGTAGAAATGACAAGGAATGGTGCAGTGTTCTCTAGTTTAACTGTGTCGACATATTGGTTCATGATGATGTCAATTTTATGTACTGAGCAAAGGTTAAATAAAAAGATTTATATAAAAAAATATATCTTGTGTACCCATTATCTCGGGTATAGGGTCAGTGACAGAAAGAATATCAGAATATTCAGATATCTTTTTAGCACCACTGGTGTTAAATTTAGCACCCTACATCAAAGACACTAAAGATATGTTGAAAGAAATACAGGATATCCCTTGGAGTGAAACCTTTTTGCTCTATACCAGCATTAGACATGAAGATGGCCTAAAAGCACTAAAATATTTTTTGGCTTGAAATCACTAAGCTTTTATAGCCACTCAAAGATGATTATTGAGCTTGTGGTGTTCTGATTGAACAATAACTATTTCTTTACCAGGTCAAAATTTACCATCAAATCTGCAGGACTGCAATGTTTGCACAATTGTCTCCCCCTTATGCCAACCTTTTTATGGGCTGGTATGAGAGGGAGCATGCGTGGAATGATCAAGCTCATGAGAGGGAGAGGTAACAGTCTGTGACCATATGGGTCCTATATATTGATGATGTGTTGATGGTGTGGGAAAGGTTGGAAGACCATTTATTATCTTTTCATACATATTTAAATTCCAGTTCAGTGAATGTTGAGCTATTCTTGTAGCATAGTGGATCTATCATCACATTTTTGGATTTGGGATTATATGTTAGGGATAACACCCTTCAAATGCGTTCATATCACAAAACTACAGCTAGTAATAGTATCTTACATTATGGATCAGGGCATCCCATGATTCCGAAGAAAAAAAAATACCATTTGGAGAACTCATTAGACATAGAAGGAACTGTTCAAACATTGAAGATTGTAATTTAGAGGAACAAAAAACCTTAGAAAGATTAAAAGCGAGAGGTTACCCCATGAGTATTTTGGCACAATCATCTAGAAATGTTCAAGGTATGTCCCAAGAGGTGGTACTTAAGAATTCTGGAAAGACAAAATGTTGGATTTAGAAACAACAAATCAGGTTTGTGACACAATTATGTGCAGAAAATGTTGTTTTTACAATTTGCTGTGGAAGCATTGGGATTTATTGACAGTAGATAAGGATCTAAAGTAAATTCCTAGTTCACACCCAATGATAACTTTCAGAAAGGTTGAAACACTGAAAAATATTTTGAGTCCCAGCGATACCGATGGATTTGTTCCCAAAAAGATGGCTACTTGGTTGAAAGCAAAACAAGGGAGGTGCTTTAAGTGGCAAGTTTGTGTTTGTTGCCAATTTATCTTGGGCAAAACCTGTGAATTTGAGAATTTTGACAAAAGTAAAAGGTTTAGTATCAGATCTTTCATTAATTGCAATCCTAGTTTTAGTCTGTATATGACCACTTGTTTGTGCAATAAACAATACATAGGCTCAACTCTTCAGCCCCTTAAGGAAAGGATTTCAGAACTTATAAGTGCGATTAGGAAAACACAATGATGATCCCCTCTCCATAAACATTTTGAAGAACCCCATGCTACCAGTGATATCTCTAAGCTTTCTGTCATCGGTATTGGTCACATTAAAGCATACCACAGAGTTGGGGATAGCATACAGCATCTTTGTCTGAAGGAAACCTGGTGGATGGAGAATCTACTGACTGTGGAAGTTGGGTTAATTTAGATGGGGAATTTTATACCACACATTAAGTAGTGTCCAAGTTTATATCATACTTTAACTTAATACTTTTCCCTTCTACTGTTTCAATCACTTTTTGTCTCAATATAATTAAAGTGTATCTGAAGCACATATAGGGTGGAAACTTTAATATTGTGGGTTCGAACCCATAATAATGGAAGTCTAGATGTTACTACTTAATTCAAATATTATTTGAAAAATATATGGATTTTGATGTGTAGATATAAGAGGGCCTTGAGGTGTGATGTGATTAACATTATGTTTTTATGTTTGAAAGGGAAGTACGTTTTTAAGTACAATAATTTGGAGGTGTGAGTCAAAAGGAATGTTGTGTAGTTCCAGGGGAAGAAGGAGCAATGGGATTAGCGCACGGGGGGAGTTGCAGAGAACTATGAATCATATCCTTGAGGGTTCTATCCTAGGCAGACCTGGCAAAAAATGAGTATTTTGGAAATGGCGTACAACATATGAATTTTTACATAAATGTCATTTTTTAGTATCATTGGAATAAACGTGAATTCTGAGGACCATGGTGTAATGTTTTCTGACTATATTAATTTTTTTTAGAATGGAAACAGAGTTATAATGAACAATAACTTTGGAGGTGTTAGTGGGGGACAATTAATTGGTTCTGCAAGCAGAGAGCTGGAGTTATGTGATTAGCTGAATGGTGGAGAGTACTCAGACTATGAACCACATCTGTGTGGGTTTGGTCCTGGGGAACACTCAGTAAAAATATTTTCAAGAATTTGTGTTCTGGAAATGGCATACAAGATATGATCTTTTTACATATTTATATAAAATAGTTATCTGCAAATTAGATTTTGTGATAGTGAGTGTTGGTAATGTAATCAAGAGGGAAAGATATGCATTTTTGCGAAGTTGACAATAGTAATAAGGATGGTTTACAAATAGAGAGGATTTTAATGCACCTTGAAGTTTTAGAAGTGGCCATTAAATTTAAATTTAACCAATTGTATTCTGATTGGAGTATAGTCAGTATAATTAAGAAGAGTATTTAAAAAGACTGTTGGGAGAGGTAATGGCAGTATGCGGCATGAATGAGGTTGGACCGCAACGCGGTTTACTATGGTATGTTTGGGATATGGGTGAGAGTATATATGTAATGGATAGCAGTAGCAGTTATTTTTCAACTGATGTGTGGTAGGTTTTGTTTTGATTTAGAATGAGGACTAATTTCATATCCAGGGTGGAAGGAGGCGCCAACACTATTTGGTAAGTGAAAGCATTTTTACTGTGTGTGAGATTGCTCACAGTATAGCTATCAGATAGAATGCCATATCATATTGAAGATGCATTGGAGGTATATATATTTCATCTAAGGTTTAGAGTAATTAGCATGGTTTCTTGTGAAGCAGGAGTTTGAATGTGAATTGTGTATCCTCAATGATCGAAAAAGGGGAGAACCCTTATTTGGGGCATAAAATGTTGGCTCGATTTGAATGGGAGCTACAAGGTGTGTGTGTAGGATTTAGAGTTTTTTGGTATTTCCTTACCTGTATATTTATAAGGAAAGTATGAGTGGGTCACACTGGATGACTTTAGAATGTGTGCCATTTTGTTTTTTTCTTTTTCTTTTTCTTTCTCTAGAAATAGTATTACTTATGTGTCATGTCGAAACATGATGGATGAGATGCGAAATATAAGATATAAAAAATAATCACTGCATTACATTGGTCCCCCCGTGAGAGAGCTCCTTCTTTTGTTGATTTGTGCTGTGCAGATGAATTTGATACATTCATATACATATATAAATGCACATATATCATTTCAATTATGCCATATGTGTGAATGCCATGTTTTATATTGCTGTTGAATGGAGCAGGAGCATTGAACGAAATTGATCTTGTAAAAGTCTGAACCTGAATTCCCAGCAATAACCTTAATCCAAGAACTGGAGAACTCACTGGCTGGAAACAGCTATGACTACTCATTTAAGTACACCAGACTGACCCTTTGTGCTACACCCACTGAATGGGGGACAGGGATGGATAGACATTCCTTGGGAAGGGTAGGTGAAGGCAGTTGATGAGGCTGGAGTCAGTTGGTGTAGAAGACCCCCTGCAATAGATCCTGGGACCCTCAATAAAAGACCCACTATATCTGCTGCTGACCTTGATCCACATACCTGTAGATCTCTAAGACCCCAAAACCAAATACACATTGATGGAACAGACATTTGAAATATTTAGAGATATTTAATAGACTTCTGGCCAGAGATTTAATTTAAAGACCGCTGACCAAGGGATAAGGCATAGAGAAAACAAAAATAGAGCAACAAGTTGTGTTGGGCCCTTTCCAGCTTCCAAGAATTAAACCAAAATTGGCATCTTCCAAATATAGTATCCACAGGAGCAACCACATAAAAGTTATTGAAGGTAGGTTCTGAAAGAAAATGGGTTTGCTTACCAAACCAGCAAGTGTACTAGATCTTTCCTTTTCTGCAAGATGTTAAAGAGTGGCTGGAGGTCTTTAGGCAGACCCTGAGCAGTGCAAGTGGAGCCACAGCCACCTTCCTGTCTGTAAGTACAGCAAGAGAGGCATCCTCAGAAGCCAGAACTACCTGGGAAGAAAGGCTAGCCAACAAATAGTCTGCCTTGATCATAGAAATCACTCAGGCTTCTTGTACCATAACCCGTAAAAGGCATGCAATATTGTGAACAGCCATATGTACAAGAAAAGCCTCTGACTGAAAACAAGTAAAGAAATATTACTGAACCTCAGAAACAGCAGGAGGTGTAAAGCCCAGATTCTCTTGGAGATGGGGAATAATAGGTATTTAGTCCACACCCTTCACTCATCGCATTGCTGTAAGACAGCCTCTTCATGGTAAGGCTACTGGGCTTACCACAGCCTGGGCTCAGAGGCAGCATGTCGCTAAAGAACAGATGCCAATGCATCATCAATCAAAGTCAACAGTTCAGTGGGTGCCAAAGTTATTAAAGGAACAGGATCCTCCAAATCTTTCTCACTAGTATTTCAGTTAGCAGAATGTTTACCCCCGTCAGACTCTTTTCTCATCCAGATGAACCATGAAGACCAATGTCCAGGAGACATCCTGGGCATCCTTCCTGATGCCTGGCATCCTCCAATCAAGGTTTTCTAGTGCATCACAAGAGTTGGTTATCATGGAGTCAATTGCTCCTGTGGCATCACAGCACCATCCGCCATAGGAGGCTTGCAAAGTGTCCCCACACATCCTAAACTCCCAACAGTGAGCAAGGCTAGTGCAGAGGGAAAAGGCCACAAGGAACAAGCACTGAAACAATGAGCGGCTACTCCAAGTAAGCCCCACTGTGCATGTGGTATGAATGGAGACTGCTGGAGCTTGATACCCAGTCAACAGATATCATGCAGGTGGCTTTAAGAGGTAACAGATCACTCACCAGCGAAGAGAAACACCAATCAGAAGTGAAACAAAATCACAACAAAGTAAGACAACAATAAACAAGTAAGCTGTTTACACAACCATTCACAGAAGGTAGAACAGCAAAGAACAGTCTCCAAAGGAGTCAGATGAAAAAGAAGGTTTTTTGCACAATGGGAATTAAAGCTAGAATAAACGTGGCCGGGTTGAAAAAATAACATGAGCGGTAATTAAATTTCTTGTCTACAGGTAACAACTTACTCCAATTGAGGACTGTATTCAGAAAGGCAGTGATAATGGCTAAACCTCAATCTGATTAATAATGAAAACCATAGGGTCCCTGACACAATACA
Organism: Pleurodeles waltl; assembly: GCF_031143425.1. Lineage (NCBI taxonomy): Eukaryota > Metazoa > Chordata > Amphibia > Caudata > Salamandridae > Pleurodeles > Pleurodeles waltl. The sequence continues at coordinate 917,052,996 of NC_090448.1, read as the reverse complement.
GTAGCTCCTCCAGGGAAGAATACACTTACATATAAATAACAGGCTACTATGAATTTAAGAATACATAGATAAATAATTACATTTTGAATTTTGTATTACATTTTGTATTTTGATCTTTTGAAATGTAGAAAATATGGACTGCAATCATGTGTATCTGAAAAATAATAAAGAGGATTACTATTTATAAAAAAAAGGAAAGAAATAATTGGACTCGCGAGGCATTTATTGAAATATCAAGAAGGTAATTATTTATCTATGTATGCTTAAATTCATAGTTGTTATTTATGTTTAAGTGGAAACCTCCATCTGACACAATGTTTCTCAGGTGCCCCATGTAGCCATCACCTCTTTAATGATAATGCTGAGCCCCACTGCACTCCACAAGTGATGGGCAAAGCAGTCAATCAAAAAGATATAATTTGTATGCATAGGTCTCTAAATGAAAAGAATGATGAGAAGCAGTTCCGCATAGAAAGGCGAAACCTTTTCTGGAAGAAATCATGGTAAGGAAGATTTTATAGTCGAAGGTATCGAAGACAGGCCACTGAGTGATCAAGTAGTATCACAAGACAAGCATCACCTTCAGTCAGAAGATGCAATGCTTCACTTAGAATCTGATTTGCTGTCTCTGCTTTATTGTGCTCTTACATTAATTTGACTGACACAAGAAGTGAACATTTTCTACTGAAATATGATCTTGCGTTTGGGCCAGTATGTGTTTTTGCACATGATCGTTTTCTAAAAATGAGAGTTTAGATACTTGTCTTAGGTTTTGCAAAAACTGTAGAGAATTGTCCAGTCTGAAAGACTCCGAGAATATAGTGGACTAGGGAGGCATTGGCAATTTTCCGAATGATATGTGCTGTGGAAATAGACAGTCTTTTGTCCATTTTAGAGACAAAGGCTCATTTGGGAAGGAAGTAATTCACATATATTTTTAAATTTAGCTTAGTGAGATTAGGCTAATTTCTTTACATCTAACACAGGAGTGAATTTGTCTACATTGAAAAGCTAATGCTCGAATCAAGTCTTTTTGTTCATCATTGGAGATCATTACATCAGTTTTATTTCATAAAGAGCATAGAGATCTGGATGACAATTTTTTAAGGTGCGGACGGCTGGAAGGAGGTTTGGGGTAAGTACAGCATTTCATCATGACATATAGGGTCTCATTAAGAGTTTGGCTGACAGTTTAGACCATCCGCTAAACGTCTGACGGGGAAGTTGTTGCTATAGTGGCTATCTCCCCACTGGGCCCTTTATGAGTTTCCCACTAGGTCAGCGTGCGGAAACAATGTTTTCCTCCCAGTGGCCTAGCAGGAAACAGCATACAGCATTGTCTCTGGCTCGTAATCAAGGGTACTGGCTAGGGGGTCCCCTGCACTGCCCATGCCAAGTTGCACCCTTTTTTCGCCACCCTTTTCATGGCAGTGCTTCTGCCATGAAATGGCTGGCAGACAACGAGGTCGTAATCCCCAGGAAGCACTGCTTGTAGCACTGCCCTGTTGGATTAGGAACGCCAGCTACCTCCATACCACCGGGATCCCTGAACCTGGCAGAGCCACCATGGCCTGACTGCCTTGGCTAAAATATGGCAGTCAGACCACCGCATTGTTGGAGGTCCGACCGCCATCTGAGAGTCTGGCGGTCTAGTGACCTCCAGACACGAATGGGGCGCATAGTGCTTTTGCATTGTTAGGGGATTTTTTTAATTTAATTTGTGTAGTAAACGTCTATAGGTTTTGTGCCTTTTCTTGGGTGCTTTGAGGCTTGTATATCTTTGTATTGCTTTTTGGAATATTTTGAATTTGGCTTTGTTGTGTATTAAGCCTTCCACATCTTTGCACATAGGGCCAGGCATGATGTTCCACAGCAGCGGGGGCTGCTCATACTCTATTAAAATTAGCAACAAGTTGAAGATACCACTACAACATGATGCAGTAACAGTTCAGTCCTCTCTTGGAACCCAAACACACTTCCTCCAATCTCGTGCTGTCTACATATTTGCTTGGGCTGTGTACAGTGCTCCATTGTATTCTGGCTAGGTCAAGCTATCTAAAAACACCACATACATAAATGCATACGCACATGAATATGAAGCACAGTTCGTTCAGCATTACACAGGAATACAGTTGACAAAAAAGCAATAAACCAACAATAAAAACAACCAGTATCTGTAAGTGTAAGGAAATGCCTCCTTGGCATGGTTACCCCCTGACTTTTTGCCTTTGCTGATGCTATGTTTAGAATTGAAAGTGTGATTAAGGCCTGCTAACCAGGCCCCAGCACCAGTGTTCTTTCCCTAACCTGTACTTTTGAATCAACAATTGGCATACCCTGGCATCCAGGTAAGTCCCTTGTAACTGGTACCTCTGGTACCAAGGGCCCTGATGCCAGGGAAGGTTTCTAAGGGCTGCAGCATATCTTATGCCACCCTAGGGATCCCTCACTCAGCACAGAAACACTGCTTGCCAGCTTGTGTGTGCTGATGAGAACAAAACGAGTAAGTCGACATGGCACTCCCCTCAGGGTGCCATGCCAACCTCACACTGCCTATGCAGTATAGATAAGTCACCCCTCTAGTAGGCCTTACAGCCCTAAGGCAGGGTGCACTATACCATAGGTGAGGGCACCAGTGCATGAGCACTGTGCCCCTACAGTGTCTAAGCCAAACCTTAGACATTGTAAGTGCAGGGTAGCCATAAGAGTATATGGTCTGGGAGTCTGTCAAACACGGACTCCACAGCACCATAATGGCTACACTGAAAACTGGGAAGTTTGGTATCAAACTTCTCAGCACAATAAATGCACACTGATGCCAGTGTACATTTTATTGTAAAATACACCCCAGAGGGCACCTTAGAGGTGCCCGCTGAAACCTAATCCAACTACCCGTGTAGGCTGACTGGTTCTAGCAGCCTGCCACACTCGAGACATGTTGCTGGCCACATGGGGAGAGTGCCTTTGTCACTCTGTGGCCTGTAACAAAGCCTGCACTGGGTGGAGATGCTATCACCTCCCCCAGGCAGGAGCTGTAACACCTGGCGGTGAGCCTCAAAGGCTTACCCCCTTTGTTCCAGCACCGCAGGGCACTCCAGCTAGTGGAGTTGCCCGCCCCCTCCGGCCACGGCCCCACTTTTGGCGGCAAGGCCGGAGGAGATAATGAGAATAACAAGGAGGAGTCACTGGCCAGTCAGGACAGCCCCTAAGGTGTCCTGAGCTGAAGTGACTCTAACTTTTAGAAATCCTCCATCTTGTAGATGGAGGATTCCCCCAATAGGGATAGGAATGTGACCCCGTCCCCTTGGGAGGAGGCACAAAGAGGGTGTACCCACCCTCAGGGCTAGTAGCCATTGGCTACTAACCCCCCAGACCTAAACACGCCCTTAAATTTAGTATTTAAGGGCTCCCCTGAACCTAAGAATTTAGATTCCTGCAACTTACCGAAGAAGAAGACTGCTGAGCTGAAAACCCCTGCAGAAGAAGAAAGAAGACACCAACTGCTTTGGCCCCAGTCCTACCGGCCTGTCTCCTGCCTTCTAAAGAAACCTTCTCCAGCGACGCTTTCTCCAGGACCAGCGACCTCTGAATCCTCAGAAGACTGCCCTGCTTCCAAGAGACCAAGAAACTCCCGAGAACAGCGGCCCTGTTCAACAAAGACTGCAACTTTGTATCCAGAGGAGAAGATTTAAAGACCCCTGCAATCCCCGCAAGAAGCTTGAGACTTGCAACACTGCACCCGGCGACCCCGACTCGACTGGTGGAGAACCAACACCTCAGGGAGGACCCTCCGGCGACTCTGAGACCGTGAGTAACCAAAGTTGTCCCCCCTGAACCCCCACAGCGACGCCTGCAGAGGGAATCCCCAGGCTCCCCCTGACCGCGACTGCCTGACTCTAAAATCCCGACGGCTGGAAAAGACCCTGCACCCGCAGCCCCCAGCACCTAAAGGATCGGAACTCCAGTGCAGGAGTGACCCCCAGGAGGCCCTCTCCTTTGCCCAGGTGGTGGCTACCCCGAGGAGCCCCCCCCTTGCCTGCCTGCATCGCTGAAGAGACCCCTTGGTCTTCCATTGAAACCTATTGAAAACCCGACGCGTGTTTGCACACTGCACCCGGCCGCCCCAGTGCCGCTGAGGGTGTACTTTTTGTGTGAGCTTGTGTCCCCCCCGGTGCCCTACAAAACCCCCTTGGTCTGCCCTCCGAAGACGCAGGTACTTACCTGCTGGCAGACTGGAACCGGGGCACCCCCTTCTCTCCATTGAAGCCTATGCGTTTTGGGCACCACTTTGAACTCTGCACCTGACCGGCCCTGAGCTGCTGGTGTGGTAACTTTGGGGTTGCTCTGAGCCCCCAATGGTGGGCTACCTTGGACCCCAATTTGAACCCCGTAGGTGGTTTACTTACCTGCAAGAACTAACATTACTTTACCTCCCCCAGGAACTGTGAAAATTGCACTGTGTCCACTTTTAAAACAGCTAAATGTGTTTTATGTAAAAAGTATATATGCTATTGTGATTATTCAAAGTTCCTAAAGTACTTACCTGCAATACCTTTCAAATGAGATATTACATGTAGAATTTGAACCTGTGGTTCTTAAAATAAACTAAGAAAATATATTTTTCTATAACAAAACCTATTGGCCTGGAATTGTCTCTGAGTGTGTGTTCCTCATTTATTGCCTGTGTGTATGTACAACAAATGCTTAACACTACTCCTTTGATAAGCCTACTGCTCGACCACACTACCACAAAATAGAGCATTAGTATTATCTCTTTTTGCCACTATCTTACCTCTAAGGGGAACCCTTGGACTCTGCGCATACTATTCCTTACTTTGAAATAGTGCATACAGAGCCAACTTCCTACATTGGTGGATCAGCGGTGGGGTACAAGACTTTGCATTTGCTGGACTACTCAGCCAATACCTGATCACACGACAAATTCCAAAAATTTTCATTAGAAATTGATTTTTGCAATTTGAGCTATTTTTCTAAAAAAGTTTAAAGTCCTGCTAGGGCCTTGTGTTAGTCCCTGTTTAGCATTTCTTTTAGAGTTTAAAAGTTTGTGAAAGTTTGAATTAGAACCTAAAACTAGTTTTAGATTCTTAAAAGGTATTCCAACTTTTAGAAGCATAATGTCTAGTACAGATGTGAATGTGATGGAACTCAACATCACCCCTTACCTCCATCTTAAGATGAGGGAGCTAAGGTCACTCTGTAAAATAAAGAAAATAACATTGGGCCCCAGACCTTCCAAACTCCAGCTCCAGGAGCTTTTGGCAGAGTTTGAAAAGGCCAACCCCTCTGAGGATGGCAACACAGAGGATGAAGATAGTGACTTGGAGGAAAATTCCCCCCTACCAGTCTTAACTAGGGAGAACAGGGCCTCTCAAGCCCTGTCTCCAAATATAGTAGTCAGAGATGCTGCTTCCCTCACAGGAGGGACCAACATCTCTGAAATCACTGAGGATAACTCCAGTCAAGAGGACATCCAGCTAGCCAGGATGGCCAAAAGATTGGCTTTGGAAAGACAGATCCTAGCCATAGAAAGGGAAAGACAAGAGATGGGCCTAGGACCCATCAATGGTGGCAGCAACATAACTAGGGTCAGAGATTCTCCTTACATGTTGAAAATCCCTAAAGGAATTGTAACTAAATATGAAGATGGTGATGACATCACCAAATGGTTCATAGCTTTTGAGAGGGCTTGTGTAACCAGAAAAGTGAACACATCTCACTGGGGTGCTCTCCTTTGGGAAATGTTCACTGGAAAGTGTAGGGATAGACTCCTCACACTCTCTGGAAAAGATGCAGAATCTTATGACCTCATGAAGGGAACCCTGATTGAGGGCTTTGGATTCTCCACTGAGGAGTATAGGATTAGATTCACGGGGGCTCAAAAATCCTCGAGCCAGACCTGGGTTGATTTTGTAGACTACTCAGTGAAAACACTGCGTGGTTGGATTCAAGGCAGTGGTGTAAATAATTATGATGGGCTGTACAATTTATTTGTGAAAGAACACCTGTTAAGTAATTGTTTCAATGAAAACTGCATCAGCATCTGGTAGACCTAGGACCAATTTCTCCCCAAGAATTGGGAAAGAAGGCGGACCATTGGGTCAAGACTAGGGTGACCAAGACTTCCACAGGGGGTGACCAAAAGAAAGGGGTCACAAAGCCTCCCCAGGGGAAGAGTGTTGAGACATCCAAAAATAAAAATCGTAAAGAGTCTTCTACAGGCCCCCAAAAACCTGCACAGGAGGGTGGGCCCAGAGCCTCTTCACAAACCAATTTTGGGTACAAGGGTAAAAACTTTGATCCCAAAAAGGCCTGGTGTCGTAGCTGTAATCAGCCTGGACACCAAACTGGAGACAAGGCCTGTCCCAAGAAAAGTACCACTTCTAACTCCACTCTAGCTAAAACTGGAATGGCCAGTCCCCAAGTGGGATCAACAGTGTGCCCAGAGCAAATCAGGTGTCACACTGAAGCTACATTAGTCTCTGAGGGTGGGGTGGATTTAGCCACACTGGATGCCTGGCCTCCTAACATGCAAAAATACAGGCAGCAACTCTTAATTAATGGGACAAGTGTAGAAGGCCTGAGGGATACAGGTGCCAGTGTCACCATGGTGACAGAGAAACTGGTTTCCCCTGGTCAATACCTGGCTGGACAAACTTATCCAGTCACCAATGCTGACAATCAGACTAAAGTACATCCCATGGCTATGGTAACTTTAGAGTGGGGAGGCGTCAATGGCCTGAAACAGGTGGTGGTCTCCTCAAATATCCCAGTAGACTGTTTGCTTGGAAATGACCTGGAGTCCTCAGCATGGGCTCAGGTAGAACTGAAAACCCATGCAGCCATGCTGGGTATCCCTGAACTGGTGTGTGTCAAGACAAGGGCACAGTGCAAGGCACAGGGTGAAAAAGTAGAGCTGGAGTCTGGAAAAAGGGCCCAGCCTACCAAGAGAAAAGGAAAGTCAGCTGGGAAACCAGCTGCAACACAACACCAAAAAGAGAACCTCTCTTCTCAGGAAGAAGTTCTGTCCTCTTAGGGAACTGAGCCTGTGGAGTTAGAACCTTATCAGGTTGAGCTCTTAGGCCCAGGGGGACCCTCAAGGGAGCAGTTGTGTAAGGGGCAAGAATCCTGTCCCTCCCTTGAAGGCCTTAGGCAGCAAGCTGCTGAAGAGTTCAATGGCAAGAAAACTGGAACACATAGGGTCTATTGGGAAGATGGGCTCCTGTACACCGAGGCAAGAGATCCCAAACCTTGTGCCACTAGGAGAGTGGTAGTGCCTCAGGAGTTCAGAGAGTTCATACTGACCTTAGCCCATTATATTCCCCTTGCTGGGCATTTGGGACAAACCAAGACGTGGGAGAGACTAGTCAAACACTTCTACTGGCCCAACATGTCCCAGAAAGTTAAGGAGTTTTGTGTCTCCTGTACCACCTGTCAAGCCAGTGGCAAGAAAGGTGGACATCCAAAGGCCCCCCTCATTCCACTTCCAGTGGTGGGGGTCCCCTTTGAAAGAGTGGGTGTGGACATAGTGGGTCCACTTGAACCTCCCACAGCCTCAGGAAATATGTACATCCTAGTAGTAGTGGATCATGCTACTAGGTATCCTGAAGCTATTCCCCTTAGGTCGACTACTGCCCCTGCAGTAGCCAAGGCCCTCATTGGTATCTTTACCAGAGTGGGCTTCCCTAAGGAGGTGGTGTCTGACAGAGGTACCAACTTCATGTCAGCATACCTGAAACATGTGGAATGAGTGTGGAGTGACTTATAAATTCACTACACCCTATCATCCACAAACTAATGGCCTTGTTGAGAGATTCAACAAGACATTAAAGGGCATGATCATGGGGCTCCCAGAAAAACTCAAAAGGAGATGGGATGTCCTCTTGCCATGTCTGCTCTTCGCTTACAGAGAGGTGCCTCAGAAGGGAGTAGGATTCTCACCCTTTGAACTTCTGTTTGGCCACCCTGTAAGGGGACCACTAGCTCTTGTGAAAGAAGGCTGGGAGAGACCTCTTCATGAGCCTAAACAAGACAAAGTGGACTATGTACTTGGCCTTCGCTCAAGGATGGCAGAGTACATGGAAAAGGCAAGTAAAAACCTTGAGGCCAGCCAACAGCTCCAGAAGTTTTGGTATGACCAAAAGGCTGCACTGGTCGAATTTCAACCAGGGCAGAAAGTCTGGGTTTTGGAGCCTGTGGCTCCCAGGGCACTTCAGGACAAATCGAGTGGCCCTTACCCAGTGCTAGAGAGGAAGAGTCAGGTCACCTACCTGGTGGACCTGGGCACAAGCAGGAGCCCCAAGAGGGTGATCCATGTGAACCGCCTTAAGCTCTTCCATGACAGGGCTGATGTGAATCTGTTAATGGTAACAGATGAGGATCAGGAAGCTGAGAGTGAGCCTCTCCCTGATCTTCTGTCATCAAACCCTAATGATGGCTCAGTAGATGGAGTGATCTATTCAGACACCCTCTCTGGCCAACAGCAATCTGACTGTAGGAAAGTTCTGCAGCAGTTTGCTGAGCTCTTTTCCCTAGCCCCTGGTCAGACCCACCTGTGTACCCATAATGTGGACACAAGAGACAGCATGCCTGTCAAAAACAAAATATTCAGACAGTCTGATCAAGTTAAGGAAAGCACCAAGGTGGAAGTCCACAAGATGCTGGAATTGGGAGTAATTGAGCACTCTGACGGCCCCTGGGCTAGCCCAGTGGTCTCAGTCCCCAAACCTCACACCAAAGATGGAAAGAGAGAGATGAGGTTTTGTGTGGACTACAGAGGACTTAATTCTGTCACCAAGACAGATGCCCATCCCATTCCTAGAGCTGATGAACTGATAGACAAATTAGGTGCTGCCAAATTCTTAAGTACCTTTGACTTAACAGCAGGGTACTGGCAAATCAAAATGGCACCTGGAGCAAAAGAAAAGACAGCATTCTCCACACCTGATGGGCATTATCAGTTTACTGTTATGCCCTTTGGTTTAAAGAATGCCCCTGCCACCTTCCAAAGGTTGGTGAATCAAGTCCTTGCTGGTTTGGAGTCCTTTAGTGCAGCTTATCTTGATGATATTGCTGTCTTTAGCTCCAACTGGCAGAATCACCTGGTCCACCTGAAGAAGGTTTTGAAGGCTCTGCAATCTGCAGGCCTCTCTATCAAGGCATCCAAATGCCAGATAGGGCAGGGAACTGTGGTTTACTTAGGGCACCTTGTAGGTGGAGGCCAAGTTCAGCCACTCCAGCCTAAGATCCAGACTATTCTGGACTGGGCAGCTCCAAAAACCCAGACTCAAGTCAGGGCATTCCTTGGCTTGACTGGGTACTATAGGAGGTTTGTGAAGAGATATGGATCCATTGTGACAGCCCTCACAGAACTCACCTCCAAGAAAATGCCCAAGAAGGTAAACTGGACTGTAGAATGCCAACAGGCCTTTGACACCCTGAAACAAGCAATGTGCACAACACCAGTTCTAAAAGCTCCAGATTACTCCAAGCAGTTCATTGTGCAGACAGATGCCTCTGAACATGGGATAGGGGCAGTTTTGTCCCAAACAAATGATGATGGCCTTGACCAGCCTGTTGCTTTCATTAGCAGGAGGTTACTCCCCAGGGAGCAGCGTTGGAGTGCCATTGAGAGGGAGGCCTTTGTTGTGGTTTGGTCCCTGAAGAAGCTGAGACCATACCTCTTTGGTACTCACTTCCTAGTTCAAACTGACCACAGACCTCTCAGATGGCTGATGCAAATGAAAGGTGAAAATCCAAAACTGTTGAGGTGGTCCATCTCCCTACAGGGAATGGACTTTATAGTGGAACACAGACCTGGGACTGCCCATGCCAATGCAGATGGCCTTTCCATGTTCTTCCACTTAGAAAATGAAGACTCTCTTGGGAAAGGTTAGTCTCATCCTCTTTCGTTTGGGGGGGGGGTTGTGTAAGGAAATGCCTCCTTGGCATGGTTACCCCCTGACTTTTTGCCTTTGCTGATGCTATGTTTTGAATTGAAAGTGTGCTGAGGCCTGCTAACCAGGCCCCAGCACCAGTGTTCTTTCCCTAACCTGTACTTTTGATTCCACAATTGGCACACCCTGGCATCCAGGTAAGTCCCTTGTAACTGGTACCTCTGGTACCAAGGGCCCTGATGCCAGGGAAGGTTTCTAAGGGCTGCAGCATATCTTATGCCACCCTAGGGATCCCTCACTCAGCACAGACACACTGCTTTCCAGCTTGTGTGTGCTGATGAGAACAAAACAAGTAAGTCGACATGGCACTTCCCTCAGGGTGCCATGCCAACCTCACACTGCCTATGCAGTATAGATAAGTCACCCCTCTAGTAGGCCTTACAGCCCTAAGGCAGGGTGCACTATACCATAGGTGAGGGCACCAGTGCATGAGCACTGTGCCCCTACAGTGTCTAAGCCAAACCTTAGACATTGTAAGTGCAGGGTAGCCATAAGAGTATATGGTCTGGGAGTCGGTCAAACACGGACTCCACAGCACCATAATGGCTACACTGAAAACTGGGAAGTTTGGTATCAAACTTCTCAGCACAATAAATGCACACTGATGCCAGTGTACATTTTATTGTAAAATACACCCCAGAGGGCACCTTAGAGGTGCCCCCTGAAACCTAATCCAACTACCCGTGTAGGCTGACTGGTTCTAGCAGCCTGCCACACTCGAGACATATTGCTGGCCACATGGGGAGAGTGCCTTTGTCACTCTGTGGCCTGTAACAAAGCCTGCACTGGGTGGAGATGCTATCACCTCCCCCAGGCAGGAGCTGTAACACCTGGCGGTGAGCCTCAAAGGCTTACACCCTTTGTTCCAGCACCGCAGGGCACTCCAGCTAGTGGAGTTGCCCGCCCCCTCCGGCCACGGCCCCACTTTTGGCGGCAAGGCCGGAGGAGATAATGAGAATAACAAGGAGGAGTCACTGGCCAGTCAGGACAGCCCCTAAGGTGTCCTGAGCTGAAGTGACTCTAACGTTTAGAAATCCTCCATCTTGCAGATGGAGGATTCCCCCAATAGGGATAGGAATGTGATCCCCTCCCCTTGGGAGGAGGCACAAAGAGGGTGTACCCACCCTCAGGGCTAGTAGCCATTGGCTACTAACCCCCCAGACCTAAACACGCCCTTAAATTTAGTATTTAAGGGCTCCCCTGGACCTAAGAATTTAGATTCCTGCAACTTACCGAAGAAGAAGACTGCTGAGCTGAAAACCCCTGCAGAAGAAGAAAGAAGACACCAACTGCTTTGGCCCCAGTCCTACCGGCCTGTCTCCTGCCTTCTAAAGAAACCTGCTCCAGCGACGCTTTCTCCAGGACCAGCGACCTCTGAATCCTCAGAGGACTGCCCTGCTTCCAAGAGACCAAGAAACTCCCAAGAACAGTGGCCCTGTTCAACAAAGACTGCAACTTTGTATCCAGAGGAGCAGATTTAAAGACCCCTGCAATCCCCGCAAGAAGCGTGAGACTTGCAACACTGCACCCGGCGACCCCGACTCAACTGGTGGAGAACCAACACCTCAGGGAGGACCCTCCGGCGACTCCGAGACCGTGAGTAACCAAAGTTGTCCCCCCTGAGCCCCCACAGCGACGCCTGCAGAGGGAATCCCCAGGCTCCCCCTGACCGCGACTGCCTGACTCTAAAATCCCGACGGCTGGAAAAGACCCTGCACCCGCAGCCCCCAGCACCTGAAGGATCGGAACTCCAGTGCAGGAGTGACCCCCAGGAGGCCCTCTCCCTTGCCCAGGTGGTGGCTACCCCGAGGAGCCCCCCCCTTGCCTGCCTGCATCGCTGAAGAGACCCCTTGGTCTTCCATTGAAACCTATTGAAAACCCGACGCGTGTTTGCACACTGCACCCGGCCGCCCCAGTGCCGCTGAGGGTGTACTTTTTGTGTGAGCTTGTGTCCCCCCCGGTGCCCTACAAAACCCCCCTTGTGTGCCCTCCGAAGACGCGGGTACTTACCTGCTGGCAGACTGGAACCGGGGCACCCCCTTCTCTCCATTGAAGCCTATGCGTTTTGGGCACCACTTTGAACTCTGCACCTGACCGGCCCTGAGCTGCTGGTGTGGTAACTTTGGGGTTGCTCTGAACCCCCAACGGTGGGCTACCTTGGACCCCAATTTGAACCCCGTAGGTGGTTTACTTACCTGCAAGAACTAACATTACTTTACCTCCCCCAGGAACTGTGAAAATTGCACTGTATCCACTTTTAAAACAGCTAAATGTGTTTTATGTAAAAAGTATATATGCTATTGTGATTATTCAAAGTTCCTAAAGTACTTACCTGCAATACCTTTCAAATGAGATATTACATGTAGAATTTGAACCTGTGGTTCTTAAAATAAACTAAGAAAATATATTTTTCTATAACAAAACCTATTGGCCTGGAATTGTCTCTGAGTGTGTGTTCCTCATTTATTGCCTGTGTGTATGTACAACAAATGCTTAACACTACTCCTTTGATAAGCCTACTGCTCGACCACACTACCACAAAATAGAGCATTAGTATTATCTCTTTTTGCCACTATCTTACCTCTAAGGGGAACCCTTGGACTCTGTGCATACTAATCCTTACTTTGAAATAGTGCATATAGAGCCAACTTCCTACAGTAAGTGAAGAGCACAATACTAATAATGAAATTGGATTGATTCACACGTAAGTTGATGCTGACTGATGAATTGTTCTCAGCCTAAGGACAGACCAATGAGAGGTGTTAGTTTCATGCTAACCATGTCCTGACCGAAAAGCAATGAAGATGGAGAAACTACATCATCAGCGAGTTAAAAGCAGGTCTACAGGTATGAAGCTCCAAAGCCAAGGGTCAAACCTTTTTGTGTTGCTAAAGTTGCCCTAAGTGGGAAGGGTATGCCTAGACGTGGGTCCCTTGCTCACTGTGCCACTGGATTCAAGCTAGCCTGGCTGATGAAGGGTGAAACCCTGAAACCGGTCCCAGGTTGCTTGTTTTCGGTCCAGGGAGGACCTGGCTAGGCAGTTCGGGCTGGACTGTTCCCATGTGGAACAGGGTCAAGACTGATTTGCATATGGCTGGGTCCAAACTGGGGTGGCATAGTGAGCATAAGAACAATGGATTAAACCCAGATATGTGACTGGGGGTGAGTATTTGCATTGTTCAACACTCCGTCCATCATCTTTTTGTGTTGCTAAAGTTGCCCTAAGTGGGAAGGGTATGCCTAGACGTGGGTCCCTTGCTCACTGTGCCACTGGATTCAAGCTAGCCTGGCTGATGAAGGGTGAAACCCTGAAACCAGTCCTAGGTTGCTTGTTTTCGGTCCAGGGAGGACCTGGCTAGGCAGTTTGGGCTGGACTGTTCCTACGTGGAACAGGGTCAAGACTGATTTGCATATGGCTGGGTCCAAACTGGGGTGACATAGTGAGCAAAAGAACAATGGATTAAACCCACATCTGTGACTGGGGGTGAGTGTTTGCATTGTTCAACACTCCGTCCATCATCTTTTTGTGTTGCTAAAGTTGCCCTAAGTGGGAAGGGTATGCCCAGACATGGGTCCCTTGCTCACTGTGCCACTGGATTCAAGCTAGCCTGGCTGATGAAGGGTGAAACCCTGAAACCAGTCCCAGGTTGCTTGTTTTCGGTCCAGGGAGGACCTGGCTAGGCAGTTCGGGCTGGACTGTTCCCATGTGGAACAGGGTCAAGACTGATTTGCATATGGCTGGGTCCAAACTGGGGTGGCATAGTGAGCAAAAGAACAATGGATTAAACCCAGATATGTGACTGGGGGTGAGTATTTGCATTGTTCAACACTCCGTCCATCATCTTTTTGTGTTGCTAAAGTTGCCCTAAGTGGGAAGGGTATGCCTAGACGTGGGTCCCTTGCTCACTGTGCCACTGGATTCAAGCTAGCCTGGCTGATGAAGGGTGAAACCCTGAAACCAGTCCTAGGTTGCTTGTTTTCGGTCCAGGGAGGACCTGGCTAGGCAGTTTGGGCTGGACTGTTCCTACGTGGAACAGGGTCAAGACTGATTTGCATATGGCTGGGTCCAAACTGGGGTGGCATAGTGAGCAAAAGAACGATGGATTAAACCCAGATTTATGACTGGGGTTGAGTTTGTGCATTGTTCAACACTCCGTCCATCATCTTTTTGTGTTGCTCAAACAAAACTGAACCCAGGGGAATTATATCTATAAAAATTAAAGAGCGCATGTCAGCCTCGCATTACATGTGAAAAATACCAGCTTTCAATACAGATGAGCCCCCAAGGAAAGCTGAATGTACATCTAGTGAAGAGGAAGATAAAATGCATTGAAAAGTTGCTTGCTTAGGGATCTTCTATCCACAAAACGTGACCCTAAAAGCTTTCATATTTTTGGTCATGAGAAATCTCCATCTGTCCTTTCAAGGAGTTTGTTTGTTTCTTATACATTCATTTTTCAAGAGTTTTTTTTTATGTCAGTGCACTCAGAGGTTGTGATTGTTTGTAATGCTGAATTCAAAATAGGACAACACAGGCTGCTGCAAATAGTCCCTCTATAAGGTCTTTCAGGAGTAGGTCAGTGAAATGTGCCTCATGTTTGACTTGTTACTTAACACAGTTCACAAGAGTAAAATACAAGGAGTCTGACATAATGATAATAATACCCCCTTAGTCATAAGGTAGGATGAAATGAAAATTGACCTCTCTAATGGACAGAATAGGAACTTATTTGCCTCCTTTTGAAGATTAATAGACTTGACATCACCCCCTACTTTAGCATCACAGCCATTATAGAGATACATTGTGCTTGTCACACTTTAAGATTATTGAATAGAGGCCTTTTACCAATTTTGGTGGCAAAGCGAACCACAGCTGCTAGACCCAAATAAAATGTGTGTCTTTGGGAAAGTAGTCACTGTCATTTCATTGTGTTATCAATAGTCATCCCCAAATATGTAAGTTGACATTTCTTAGCAGAGGTTGCCAAACTCTCATGATCCTATTTTTTAGATTTTGTGGACTGATCTCCATGATTTCTGATTGGTTAGATTAGTTTCCAAATCCATCTCATCCTTAAGAAGACCTATTGATTTCTTAGACCTTGGAGGCCACTAGTCATCATGGAAATTAATACAGCATCGACCATGTGGAGAAAAATAGAATAACTCAGGTCCTTTATGTTTGTTGAATGCCCAGCTGAATCCAACATTCCACCATATAAGCAGTTAATATAAAGAAACATCAGGTGTTGGGCCATTACAAACCCTCTCTTTCTCCTTGTTCAGAACTCACAAAGTCAGTGCATTCTTCATGTGATCCATAACACACTAAAGCCAGAAACGAGTTGACCAGTGCTTCCCAAAACCTAGGAGAACCACAACCCTATTTTTATGACAACAAACTTTTGTGACCCATCTTGCTTTAATGGTCATGAAGCGGGCGATTTATTTGAATGTAAACAAAGTGTCATCTGGTAGTGTACAGCTTATTTTTTGTTATAATGGCCACTTAATTTCCACAGACATATAGTTTTACAGATAAAGCCGTATTACACACAACAGTGAATCATTGGATGAAGACCAACTGGTTGAAACTCAACTGTGAAAAAACTATAATGATGTGGGAATCAGATTTCAGTGAATATTGTTTGTGCGTCACCAAGTAAAGTATTTTGATTTAGTTTGATTCTATTAAAATCTTTGCTTTCATCAAACTTCAGAATTACCAAAAAATGTGGTTCATTTTTGCTTTCTTAACTGCTGAATGTGTACAGTTCATTTACAGGTATTTGCATGCTGTTGTGTATTACAAAAATGACATTCAACAGCTTTTCCTTTTACATCCTTTGTATATCCTTCGTTCACCAGCAAGATTGTCTAATAATTAATTTTACTTTTCTTTCCCTAACTGCAAAGTGAGAGGAGTTTGTAAACATGAATAGCCATGTTAAAAAAGCAACAATTTATCAGAAGACATAGCCTGACATTTGCCCTTTGTCTTTAAAGGACAGAAAATGTGACAAGATAAATGCAGACTTTGACTTTCACAACCCACTGAAAAATGTGCTCACCGCCAGTGGGTCTCAACCCACAGTTTGAGAAACGTTGTTCTAGGCCCATAACATCTAGGCAAGACCATAATTTAGGTCAGTTGACTTGGCCGAATGCCATGCTAAGTTTCATTCATCTTACAAGGATCATGCCTTCAGATATAGTTTTCTAATTCTCAGTCTAGAAATAGATTTTGTGACATTGATCATCTTTTGCTCCGAATGTCTGCCAAGATGTTTGATATGTCTAACATTGAAACCACTCTAACCCCCTGACTTTGATCAAAGAATTGATTATGGAAACTAAGTTGTATGATTTAGTGTCTGACCTGTTGCCCCAAAAAATTATTGCAAGTGATTTAGACAATGTTGTAGGCAATACACTAAGATAAATGACAATGTTTAACACTGTAGTATGTAGCTGGTCTATAGGTCGAGTTGGCTTTATATATTGGAACACATCCGGGTCTTGAGATTTCTTAGTTGGCATCAAATTAACAGCCATCACAACTTCTTCGACAGAGAGCTTTAAACTAGCGGTGACTCTAGTGAGTTCATCAGAAATTGGGACTATGAGATTTGGGGACCCTGCATGGATTGATTGGAAGTATTTCACTCATAGGGTAGCGGGAATGTTTTCAGCCAAGGGACCTGCACATAGGAGAGTTGAGGAGTCATTGGCTACCACCAGGCACAATTTTACAGAGTATCTTTTGGAGCACGTTGTGCCAAGTTTAACCTAAACAGATGCATGGTAGTTCATCTTTGGACTTTGAGGAGTTGTTGGCACAAAAATGTGGTCATCTTCCTCAGGAATGAAAGCTTTAGTTAGGTAAAGCTTGGCTTGCATCCATTTGTTTAATTAAATACCTTTCTGAGATTGTCAACTGTTTCATTATTAGTGCAGCAGGAGAGGAGGAAGGTGACACCTGATGGCTTTGTGATCATACAAACATGGGCAGCTCCTCTGCTAAGGCGGAGGAGCGTCCCCCACTGGATTTTCAAAAAAGGACAAATAAAATGATAATGACGTGCAGTACATTATTATCATTTATTTTTCCTGGGAGTGCTGGCAAGGCTGGGCTGTAGAGAGGGGGCCCGAAGAGGGCTATGCACCACAATGTGTGTGCATGTCTGCTTGGTCGGCGGTGTTGAAAATTATTTCACGATGGATGCATTCCATGCCTGCGAATGAGAGGATTCTTGCCTTAAAATGGACCAGCCCGCTATAACACTTCAACTGGCAGGTTAGTTGCTACTCCTGGTATTCCACCATTCACAATCACAGATCTGCCAAAACCCTTCTCCTTTCTACCCCTCTTTTCCCACGTATTAGGTTAGTATTCATTTTCCATCACAGACAAAATGTGAAACTCTTTGCCACTCCAACTTTCTCTAACCATCTTGTATTTTGTAAAGCACTGAAAACTTGGTTTTGCACAACTACTATCTACCTGTAACTCTCTCTTATCTGCCAGCCTGGATATCCTAAGCACCGGGATACCTAATTTATGCCAGGTGTCAGCAACAAGAAGGGATCCAGCCGAGGTCAATAGGAGTCCCCACACAAGGGCTCTCATTTCCTTGGTTTTATCTGTTCCTATGTGGGCACTTGGCCCAACCACACAAGTGGGGCAGCATTTCTATTGGCACAGGTGAGGCAATGCTGAGTGATAGGAACTTTGTGGATTCCTGCGGGTTTTTGAAATTTCCATCACAGAAATGTAAGGAAAATATGTGATTTCAGGCAAAGTTTGAGGTATGCTGGAATTGTGTGAAAACCCATCTCATGGGATCCATGCAAGTCACCAGATTTCCCTAGGTGTCTAGTTTTCAAAAATGTACAGGTTTGCTAAGTTTCCGTAGGTGCCAGCTGAGCTAAGTCTCAACTTCCAAAGCTACCCCCTTTGCAAAAAACGGGTCAGTTTTAAGTGGAAAAATGTGATCTATCAATGTTGTATTTTTGGGCTGTTTCCTGTCGCTGGCACTATGCCCCCCACACAAGAGAGGTACCATTTTTATCAGAGACATGGGGGAGCATAGATAAGTAGGATATTTGTTATTTCAACTTGGATTTCACTGCATTTGTGTGTTCCAGAGGTAAGCCAGTGTGTAAGAAAGAAAACATTATGAAAAATACTCTTTAAATCATATGCTAGTACAGGTATGCACAAATTCAGAGATGTACAAATAACCACAGCTCCAAAACTCCATACGATTGTGCTCATTTCAGAAATACATAGGTTTCCTTGATGCCCATTTTTAACTCGACATATTTCACCATATGAAGGGTCTATACTTGGTACGCAATAAAAAAAACATTCTACAATGCAGCTTAGTTGTTGGCTCTGGGTACCTTAGGTTCTTGGAAAACCTACAAACCTTATATATCACCACAACCTGAAGGGCCTAGTGGATGTAATGGTATATTGATTTTGTAAATTGGCCATTGTCATAAAAAGCTACAAATGAAAACGCTGTCACAAATGGCTGTTTTGTCATACTCATTTTCATGTTGTTCTTTATTTCAACAGTTAGTTTTCTTGTGAAAACTTTGTGAGATCTACACATATGACCCTTTGCTGAATTTGGAATTTTGTCTACTTTTTAGAAATCTATAGCCCTCTTATCACCAATGGGGTTCACACTGGTTTCCACCACAAACTGGAAGTAGGTTGAGAACACACAAAATAGAAAAGATCCTGGACCTTTTGCTGGAGTCAGAGTGTACTCCTCTTTGTGCAAATGTAGGTTCCGCGACAACCGACACAGCACAGACCAACTCCTGATTGGTGGTGCACCCGGAACTGATGCAATATGTCGCAGACTGGCGCAGGAACTTGGATCTCAGTACCTCACAGCTCCTGATCGGTGACTTCTCTGAACCAGCACAGCATGGTGCAGACCAACACAGCAACTCGTGTTGTAGCATATTTCAGAATAGCGGCTTCACCGGAACCAATGCAGTGGGGTGCAGATTGACACAGGATCTTGCATCCCAGCACCCTTCATCCCCCACACCATGGACAAAACAAATACAACTCTCAACGGGTCACAATCGGTACTGTACGCTGTCAGTGCTCCATCATAGTCGGCCTGAACTTATGACTTTATCCCAGTCCAGCCATATTTTGGGGCCTCTTGTTTGGAAGAACTTTGAATTTACTACCTATATACAGCTAAGTCAAGTCCTTGTAATAGCAAACAATTTTATATTTTACATTGAACTTTCAGAAATAGGGACACGCAAAAACAGCTGAAAGGCCAAGCTGCCCTCTCTCTGCCAGCCAAAAATATTTCTTGAACAAACATTGTTAAAATCATTTAATGTATTGTTTAGATCTGGACCAGGTGTCTAACCAGTCTGGTCTTCCCATTGTAGGAAAAACACGGCAAGAGTCACTTGGTGAACATTTAGTGGTATACTGTACATTAAAATAAGACATAAGCACAAAGCACTCAATAGTGTAGCTTTCGTTGACACATTCGTAATCACAAATATCACTTCACTACTGGCTTTTTTTTGCTGTGACAGTGAAAAGCAAAGCACTGCTTTGAGGATTGTTTCCACTCAATCCAGGAAAATCTCATACTTTTATCCTTTGTCTGTTCCCCTGCTTTGATCCTCTTTTCCTCCTTCTACCTGTACGCCTCTCTAACTAGCCAGCTGCTTCTGATTCTATCAAGTATCAAAAATGGGGCTTGGGCGGGAGTCAGTAAAAGGACCGAGAGGTGATGAAGGGGAAAATCGAGGTAGCAATACAAATGAAGTGGAGGAATATATGAGCGCCAGAAGTAAGGTAAACAGATAAAGGCGAGTTAGCCAGAAGCAAGGAATCAGAGAGGTAGTAAAAAGGAAGATGCAGACAGTAGAAAAGGTAGATACAGAAATAAACACAAAGAGATAGATAAGGTTTTACAGAAAGTAGATTTATAGAGATAATGAGTAGGACATTTTAAGGGAGGACACGGGATAATGTACACCAAAGGGTGAGAGAAGTAAGGTAGAAACAGAGGTTAGTTAAAAAAGATAAAGGCAGTGAAAGGGAAGGACTGATGGGTGAAAAGAGTAGAAAGACTTGAGGAAGAGAGATATAGGTGAGGTAGAAAGGGAGTTGAAATGAAGACAGAGTTACAGAGACAGATATGTGTGCGTGAGAGAGCAGGTTTAATGATAGAGAAAAAGAGGTAGGTAAACTGAGATGGTGAGGCATGAGTAAAATAGTGAGACTGTTGATGTCGAGACAAATGAGGTAGAGAGAAAGGGAAGCTTGAAACCTGAGGTAGCAACCAAATAGTTTACAAAGGACACAGTTTAAGTGGATGTACGTTGGAAATTAAAACAGAACAACCACTGTAATTCACAAGTTATAGGGAGCACTACAATCCGTAACTCAGAAAACAGACATACAAACCGTAACCGGCACACCAAAAGGAATGCTTATGACCTCACAAAATGTATACCAATAAAAACCTAAATGCACATCATTATTTAATAACAGTACATACTCAAACCAATAAATACTACTATATTAATAGCCTTCTCTGTCATTTTAAGGGTAATTTGATATGTATTCTCATCTTTAAGATTATTTACGACATTTGTAATTGTATCTGTCCCATCAAAAAAGAGGTCATGATTTTCCAAGTTAAATGTCCAAAATAGCTCAGGTAAAGTGTTCGAAATAGTTCAAAGTTTATTTTCCTAGCACAAATTGTCTCTCCAAATATGTTGGTGTATTCCCAAATCCCTGCAACACAATCAAAAGGAAGCAGTTGTTCTTACAACCCTGTCTCCGGCGACATTGAATCACACGTGCCTAGCAAGGATGGTATGAAGCATGAGGAAAGTTAAACTAAAATATGCAAGATGGCAACCACAGTCTACAAGGACTGCTCAAGAACATAGCTGGTCATCAGGGCACAGTCACATAGTGCATTCTCCACACGAGCTAAACCTTACATCAGATTGACACTCTGCAAGGACGATCAGCCTTTCCTTCACTGGGATGAACTTAGTGTGAGTGGAGTTGGAGTACCGCTCCTCTGTGCCTGCCAAGTGTTAAGCAGTAATCCATACCTCTAGACATACCTGACAAATTGTAACAACATAGGGCCATTGGAAGCCAATTCCAGATTTTTGCTACAGTACCTTTGAAGGACTGTGTTCTTCCCTTTTAAAGTGAATGACTTCCTTGAATTTTTAGCACCTCTAGAGATAAGTGTTTAATTGCAAAGTACACTCAGGCCCTCATTCTGACCCTGGCGGTCGGCGGAGAGACGGCGGTCGGACCGCGAACAGACCGGCGGTATTAAAAATGGCATTCTGACCGCGGCGGTCCCCGCCGCGACCGACCGCTACTTCTCCACTCCGACCGCCACGGCGGTCATGACCGCGGGGCTGGAGTTTGCGCACTCCGGCCCGGCGGTCGTCCCAAGACCGCCAAGGGTATTATGACCCTGCCTACCGCCGCGGTTTCTTGCGAGCGGGAACCGCCGTGCGAACCATGGCGGTAAGCACTATCGGGGCCAGGGAATTCCTTCCCTGGCACTGATAGGGGTCTCCCCCACCCCCCACTACCCACCCGAGTCCTCCCCCCACACCCTCCACCCCCCTGCCACCCCCCAGAGGTGGTACGAACCCCCTCCCCACCCCCACCCCGACATGCACATACATGTACCCCGACATGCACACACCCCCAACATGCACATATACACCCCCCCTACACACACATACACAACGGGGACACATACCCGCACACATACATGCCGACATGCGCACCTGCCGAACAGCACACATTACCCATAGACACAGCAGCACCCCCCGCCCGCATACACGCACTCACACACCCCCTCTACACACTCACACGCACACCCCCATGCACGCCCACATCACACAACACCCCCCCACCCCCTCCCCTCACGGACGATCAACTTACCTTGTGCGTTGGTCCTCCGGGAGGCGACGGGAGCCATAGGGACGTGACCGCCAACAGAAGACCGCCAACAGAAGACCGCCACACAGAAATGTGGGTCGTAATTCTGGGGGCGGTGTTCTGCTGGCGTGGCGGTGGAGGTTGACCAGTCTCCACTTTCCCGCCGACCGCCAGTGTGGCTGCTGGCGGTTTTCCGGCGGAACGCTCCCAGCGGTCAGAATGCGCACAGCGGCACACCGCCGCGGTCGGCGGTCTTCACCGCGGCGGTAACTCAGCGGTCTTGCGAAAAGACCGCCAAGGTCAGAATGAGGGCCTCAATTTCCTGTGTGTATAGCATTCATCATGGAGAACACTGTTTCAGTGAAAGACAAGATTCCAGCTGCAACTTGGCTTCTAAAAAGACAAAGCCATGTGCAATAACAACAGTTTAAGACTTTTGCTCCTTCACTTTACTGTAACAGTTGGTCTTCCACAATCCTTGAGTCTCGTCCCAACTTTACAGGTGGTCAGCCAACTTCCTCCCCATAGTCCAATGCTTCTGCGCTGGTGCAGAGAGATCCTAATTGAAACTAAATGTAAATATAAATATCACAAAGGCAGCTTATGTGAACAGACAGTATAGTTTACAGCAAGACCAAAAGTGAACATCAATTTCACAGAGCCAGCTTTTATACATGGGCAGTGTCATTTTCAGTCACAAATCCTCAGAACTGGTGAAAGCGTTGACATTTTTTGGGAAATCTACTGCGTTCAAGTACATTCTTCATCAGATACAGTTCATGCTACAGGCAAACATATTATGATCTTCTTAGTGCCTCTGTTTCCATAGAGAATGTTTATGTCTCCCAGAAAGTCCTCCAGTTAATAAGAGACTCTAACTGGATGCCCGCTCTCTTCTGTCAGAGGTTACCTGAGGGGAGAGAATGGGAAGCAACTCTAGCACTCATGGCCATGTACCTTGCCGCAGTCATTATAAACCTGTTTCTTTTTTGCAGGGCACTGGATAAACTGTGCAAGACAATCTGAGCCAGTGAGGTGAGCACACAGATCTTGACGGTGCCAGGAAAAGTTGGCAAAGTTTGTTAATCTAAGCCAGAAACAAAAAACTTTACTACAATGCCCTGTGCAGGGAGGAAAAAAGGAATGACTAGTTCTCTTACCAGTCAACCGGAAAGGAGAGCCACTACTTTAAATCCTATGCTGTTTAGCATGGCAACCCACCTTCTTGAAGGCAACCATACACTGGGGTTTCCCATCCTGGAGTTATACAACCCTTCATGTATACATGCCTTGTCATACACACAGCTCACATTCTGGGGGAGGCGAGGAGTCCCTCTTATGAAAAACTAAATATGTTTAGTAGGAGAGCCTGTAGGTCACATGGCCAACTTGACATGCAAGCAAATAGGCTACAGTAGTTAATGACAAATAAACAAGAAGATATACCATGAGGTACAAAAGAAGGATGTTGGGAAAAAGAAGAGAAAAAGGCAGTGAATAGAGGAGTCTCCAGCAGGAAGTAGATGAGGACATTGGCAGGAGGAGAGGGGTAAAGGGCACAAACAAGCCCTAAAAAGCCAAGGACAAGGTGGCAACAGGCATTGTGCAGCAGTAAGAGGAGTGGGAGGTGGGGGTAGGGTGCACTCCAAGTTGATTAATAAATTACAATACAGGGAAAAATAAAGAGAAAACAGCAAAACTGACTTACTGTGTGAAATAGAGAAACTTAAATAGGGCAATCCAATAACAACATGAAAAAGCATTGATTATTCATGTTACCAATCTAACAATAATGCTACTGTCTTTATTGTGTTTGGCATAAAAAAATATAGCAGGACATTTTACGCACAACACTATATTTCAGAGCATGTAAATGCTAAGATATCGATTACGAGTTCAGTGGTAAATACCAAACTTGATTGCACATAGGGTAAATACAGAAACCATGTGGCTTGGTAAATAACACGTGACAAATAACACTTATTATGAGTTTCTGCCATGCACTGAGGAATAGTTATTTAGCTCATTTATTAAATACTGATTGAGTGCTATTTAGCGTATGTGGTAAATACCTCACCCGATGAACAGCACAAGCATAAGACATTAGGAAGGGACCTGTTAGACCTGACAGCCTTAGGGTAGTCACCCCTAACTTTTTGCCTGCCTCCCTCCTCTTTTTTGGATACTGTTTTTGCTGGTTTTTAGACTCTGCGCACTTTACCACTGCTAACCAGTGATAAAGTGTATATGCTCTCTCTCTGTAAACATGGTAACTTTGGATCATACCTGATTGAACTATTTAATCTACTTATAAGTCCCCAGTCATGTGCACTCCAGGTGCCTAGGGCATATAGATTAAATGCTACTAGTGGACCTGCAGCACGGATTGTGCCACCCACTTAAGTAGCCCCTTTTCCTTGTCTCAGGCCTACCATTGCTAGGCCTGTGTGTGCAGTTTCACTGCCACCTCGACTTGGCATTTAAAAGTACTTGCCAAGCCTAGAACTCCCCTTTTTCTGCATATAAGTCACCCTTAATGTGTGCCCTGGGTATCCCCTAGAGCAGGGTGCTGTGTAGGTAAAAGACAGGACATGTACCTGTGTAGTTATATGTCCTGGTAGTGTAAAACTCCTAAATTCGTTTTTGCACTGCTGGGAGACCTGCTCCCTTCATAGGCTAACATTGGGGCTGCCCTCATACACTGTTGAAGTGGCAGCTGCTGATCTGAAAGGAGCAGGGAGGTCATATTTAGTATGGCCAGAATGGTAATACAAAATCCTACTGACTGGTGAAGTCGGATTTAATATTACTATTCTAGAAATGCCACTTTTAGAAAGTGAGCATTTCTTTGCACTTAAATCCTTCTGTGCCTTACAATCCACGTCTGGCTAGGTTTAGTTGACAGCTCCTTGTGCATTCACTCAGACACACCCCAAACACAGGGTACTCAGCCTCACTTGCATACATCTGCATTTTGAATGGGTCTTCCTGGGCTGGGAGGGTGGAGGGCCTGCCCTCACACAAAGGACTGCCACACCCCCTACTGGGACCCTGGCAGACAGGATTGAACTGAAAGGGGACCTGGTGCACTTCTTAGCCACTCTTTGAAGTCTCCCCCACTTCAAAGGCACATTTGGGTATAAAACAGGGCCTCTGCCCTACCTCATCAGACACTTGCTGGAGAAGAAACCGGAACCAGAAACTACATCCTGCCAAGAAGAACTGCCTGGCTGCTCAAAGGACTCACCTGTCTGCTTTCTACAAAGGACTGCTGTCTTGCTGTTGCCCTGCTGCCTTGCTGAACTCTTGTCTGGCTGTGAAAGTGCTCTCCAAGGGCTTGGATAGAGCTTGCCTCCTGTTCCTTGAAGTCTCAGGACCAAAAAGACTTCTTCCTTTCACTTGGACGCTCCGTGCGCCGAAAATTTCGACGCACAGCTTGTTTCGCGGCGAGAAAAACGCCGCACACCGACGCTGATCGACGCGACGCCCTCGGGACGATCGAGACTTCCACGCACAACCTCGCAAGGACAAAGCCGCTCTACTTTCCAGGAGAAATCGACGCAACGCCTACCGTGAGTGCGAAACTTTGACGCACGGCCTCGCAAGGACAACGCCGCCCGACTTCCAAGGAGAAATCGACGCGACGCCTGCCGTGAGACCAAACTTTCGACGCACGGCCTCGCAAGGACAACGCCGCCCGACTTCCAAGGAGAAATCGACGCGACGCCTACCGTGAGATCGAAACTTCGACGCGCAGCCCCGCAGAACGACGCGCAGCCGGAAAACAAGCAGGAGAATCCACGCACAGACCCGGGACATCTGGTAATCCCCGCGATCCACAAAAAGAGACTGTCTGCGCGCCGGAAAACGACGCCCGACTTCCCCGCGTGGAAAAGAA
This sequence comes from Pleurodeles waltl, assembly GCF_031143425.1. Taxonomy (NCBI): domain Eukaryota; kingdom Metazoa; phylum Chordata; class Amphibia; order Caudata; family Salamandridae; genus Pleurodeles; species Pleurodeles waltl. The sequence continues at coordinate 917,027,138 of NC_090448.1, read as the reverse complement.
CGACGCAAGTCGGTGTGTGCTGAGAGGAAATCGACGCACACCCCCCCCTTTTTCCACGCACCTCTTCACCTGTGGCCCTCTGAGGAGATTTTCCACCAGAAACCAGGTACTTTGTGCTTGAAAGACACTTTTATTACATTCTAAAGACTTAAGACCCTTTATATCACTTTCCTGTGATAGTTCTACAATTTTCCATTGCATCTTTATTCTTTTTGACCTACAATTATCCTGATAAATATTATATATTTTTCTAAACACTGTGTGGTGTATTTTTGTGGTGCTATATGGTGGTATTGTATGATTTATTGCACAAATACTTTACACATTGCCTTCTAAGTTAAGCCTGACTGCTCGTGCCAAGCTACCAGAGGGTGGGCACAGGATAATCTTGGATAGTGTGTGACTTACCCTGACTAGAGTGAGGGCTTTTGCTTGGACAGGGGATAACCTGACTGCCAACCAAAAACCCCATTTCTAACATTGGTGATCAGCGGTGAGGATAGGACTTGTATTTGTGCAGTGACATACAGTAGCTAAGTATTTCACTACCTACCCACAGTTGAAGGTCAACTTGGTTTTTATCTCTTTTTGAAAATCCGTTTTTTCTTGACAATTTTCAAAAACTAAATCCTCACTCAACATGTCTCTGACTGGGTCTCAGACAGGGGACTTTGACCTAGTCCAGTTGGATACATACACGATCAAACAACTAAGAGGATTCTGCAGGGCATTAAGGGTACCCACCCAAGGGGCCTCCAGAAAGGAGGACTTTCAAGTGGCGCTGAGGGCCTGGGCAGAAGCCCATTTAGAGGATGATGAGGAAGAGGAGCCAGAAAATGGCCCCTCAGAAGGATTTTCACTATCTATGGATGGTGTTACCACTGCAATTGTGCACCCTTCCAGACCAGGGAGCAGTGTCTCCATGCAAAGCCTGACCGCAGAGGAAAGGAGAGAGGAAAGGGAGTTCCAATTGCAAATGGCAAAACTGAAAATTGAGGCACAACAGGAGGAGAGGAGGGCAGAAAGAGAAGCCAAACAAGCTGAGGCTGAAAGAGCAGCCAAACAGATTGAAGCTGAAAGAACAGCCAAACAGATTCAAGCAGAAGCTGAAAGGGCAGCCAAACAAGCAGAAGCTGAAAGAGCAGCCAAACAAGTGGAAGCTGAAAGAGCGTTGGCTGAAAAGAAACTATTGTTGGCTCATGAACTGAGTCTCAAGGAGCTGGAGATCAAGGCAAGACAGTCTGAATCCAGCAATAATGGTGGCAGCATACAGACAGGACCTGCTGGAGAAAAGAAGGTTCGTATACCCAAAAATGTGGTGCCCAGTTTTGTGGTGGGAGATGACATAGATAAATGGTTAGCTGCTTATGAAGTTGCACTAAGGGCTCATGAGGTTCCTGAAGGGCAATGGGGGGTAGCTATGTGGGGTTATGTGCCGCCATTGGGGAGGGACACACTTCTCACATTGGATCCACCGGATCAAAACACATACCCACTCCAGAAAGCCACTTTACTTGCCAAGTTTGGGCTGACCCCTGAGGGATACCGTCAGAGGTTCAGGGACAGCACCAAACAAACCACACAAACATGGGTAGATTTATTTGATTTCTCTAGTAAGGCACTGAATGGATGGGTGCGGGGCAACAAAGTAGCAGATTATAAAGGTTTATATGACTTGATCCTGAGAGAGCATATGCTTAATGTTACTTATACCGATTTGCGCCAGCACCTAGTGGATAGTAAGCTGACTGATCCCAGGAAGCTTGCTGAGGAGGCGGACCTCTGGGTTAGCACCAGAGTGTCCAAAAAGGTACCTGGGGGGGACTCCTACAAAGGTGGTCAGGGTTCCCAACAGAAGAAAGAGGGGGGAGATAAACTTACAGATAAGGAACTCTCTAAAGGCCCCCAAAAGAATTCCCAGGGAGGGGGTGGCAACCCTTCCTTTTCCAAATTTGGGAAGAAGCCAGGGACATTTGACAGGTCAGGAAAATCTAGCCCCAAATGCATGGAGTGTTACCAATATGGTCACTACAAAGGCGATCCACAGTGCCCCAAGAGGGCACCGTCCACTACCGGACAGGCACCTGGGTTGACTAGTGTAGCACTCGGGGGGGAGATGGACCCAACTAGCTTTGGGGAGCAGGTAGAGATTTCCCTAGTGTCCCTGGGAGAAGGAGAAATGATGTCCAAGGTCCACATGCCTAAAAATACTTCCAAGTACCGGCAGTGGGTCCTCATTGATGGGCAGAAGGTGGAGGCTCTGCGTGACACAGGAGCCAGTATGACTACTATCAAGAGTCAGCTGGTGTCCACAGAGCAGATAATCCCTAATACATTCCACCAGGTCATAGTCGCTGACAATCGCGAGAGTCACCTACCGGTGGCTCGGGTTCCCTTTGAGTGGGGGGGGGTCTCTGGTACTCTGAAAGTAGCTGTGAGTCCTGCCATGCCTGTAGATTGTCTGTTAGGCAATGATCTAGAGCATACTGCTTGGAAAGAAGTAGAGCTCAGATCTCACCTGGAGATGTTAGGGTTACCTGAGTGGGTCTGCATGACCACCCGGTCCATGGCTGACCGAGAGGGAAGTCAAGGGCATCTGGAGCCTGGAACGATGGCCCAGGGAGCTGCCAAGAGGAGGGACAAGGGGCGCGGGAAACCGGCCCCAGAAGTTCCCACAGTGGCTGACGGGGCTCCTGAGGAGGAGACTCCCGAGCCAACTGGGGAAGACATTGCCACCCTAGGTGACTTACCTGAGCTTGCTGGCTGGCAAGTTGAGGGTGGACCCACCAGGGAGGAATTCTGCAAGGCGCAGAAAGAGTGTCCCACTCTAGAAGGGTTGAGGAAACAAGCCTTAAACCAGGCAGCAGGTGACGCCTCTGGCAATCACCACCTATATTGGGAGAATGATCTCCTCTACAGTGAGCCTAGGGTTCCGGTCTTTGGGGCAGCACGTGTGCTGGTGGTCCCCCAATGTTACCGAGCCTTCCTACTGGGTCTGGCTCACGACATTCCCCTGGCAGGACATTTGGGACAAGACAAGACCTTCAACAGGCTTGTCACCCACTTTCACTGGCCCAAAATGAGGACACACTCAGACAAATTCTGCAGGGCTTGTCCTACCTGCCAGGCTAGTGGTAAAGCAGGAAAGAGGGTTAAAACCCCCCTGATTCCACTTCCTGTCGTTGGCACCCCCTTTGAAAGGGTGGGCGTCGACATTGTTGGCCCCTTGGACCCCAAAACTGCCTTAGGCAACAGGTTTATCCTGGTTTTGGTGGACCATGCCACCCGGTACCCAGAGGCAATCCCTCTGAGGACCGTAACTGCATCGGTGGTAGCCAGAACCCTGATGGGGATATTTACCCGTGTGGGATTCCCCAAGGAGATAGTGTCGGACAGAGGCACTAACTTCATGTCCGCGTACATGAAGCATCTGTGGGATGCATGTGGTGTAACCTACAAGTTCACCACACCCTATCACCCCCAGTCTAATGGGCTTGTGGAGAGATTCAACAAGACCCTGAAAGGCATGATTGGTGGCCTCCCTGAGGCCATGAGGCGTAAATGGGACGTCCTCTTACCATGCCTTCTCTTTGCTTACAGAGAGGTCCCCCAGAGGGGGGTAGGGTTCAGTCCCTTTGAGCTTCTCTATGGGTACCCCGTCAGGGGACCCTTAAGCATTGTCAAGGAGGGATTGGAGAACGCTCCAAAGACACCCCCTCAGGACGTGGTCAGCTACATGTTGGCCCTCCGCAATCAGATGACCCGCTTCTGGAAAGAGGCCCAAAGTAACCTGGAGGCCAGTCAAGAGGTGATGAAACAATGGTATGACCAGAAGGCCACTCTGGTAGAGTTTCAACCTGGAGACAAAGTGTGGGTAATGGAGCCAGTAGAGCCCAGAGCTCTCCAGGACCGCTGGTCTGGCCCATTTGAAATAAAGGAGCGGAAAGGGGAGGCCACTTACCTAGTGGACCTCCAAACCCCTAGGAACCCCCTAAGGGTGCTCCACGTGAACCGACTAAAAGCTCATTTTGAGAGGTCGGAGATCAACATGCTTCTGGTCACAGATGAAGGAATGGAAGAGGAGAGTGAACCTCTCCCTGACCTCCTCTCTGCCCAAGAAGGTGATGGGTCCGTAAGCGGGGTCATTCTGTCTGACTCCCTGACTCTAAACCAGAAAGGAGACTGCTATGAGCTGTTGGAGCAGTTCTCCCCCCTCTTCTCCCTTACTCCTGGACTGACCCACCTCTGTGTTCATGATATTGACACCGGTGACAGTCTCCCTGTGAAGAACAAAATTTACAGGTTGTCAGATAAGGTGAAGGCCAGCATCAAGGAGGAAGTCTCCAAGATGTTGACGCTAGGGGTTATTGAGAAGTCCAGTAGTCCCTGGGCCAGCCCAGTGGTGTTGGTCCCCAAGGCTACTGCCCCAGGCGCGAAGCCAGAACTCCGGTTCTGCGTGGACTACCGGGGTCTCAACTCAGTCACACGGACTGATGCTCACCCCATCCCCCGAGCTGATGAGCTCGTGGACAGGCTAGGCGCTGCCAAGTTCCTGAGTACGTTTGATCTTACTTCAGGGTACTGGCAGATCGCCCTGACTGAGGGGGCTAAGGAAAGGTCCGCCTTTTCCACCCCTGACGGCCATTACCAGTTCCGGGTGATGCCGTTTGGATTGAAAAATGCCCCCGCTACCTTCCAACGGTTGGTTAACGGGGTCCTGGCTGGCAAGGATGCCTTCTGTGCAGCCTACCTGGATGACATAGCTGTCTACAGTTCCAGCTGGGAGGAACACCTGCTCCACCTCAAGGAGGTGCTTCAGGCCCTGCAACAGGCAGGCCTGACCATCAAGGCTAGTAAGTGCCAGATTGGGCAGGGTTCCGTGGTGTACTTGGGACACCTAGTAGGTGGTGGCAAGGTGCAGCCACTCCAGGCCAAGATCGAAACTATCAAGGCCTGGCAACCACCTCGAACCCAGACTGAGGTGAGAGCCTTTTTAGGCCTCACCGGATACTACCGCAGGTTTGTCAAGAGCTATGGTACCATTGTGTCCCCCTTGACAGAACTCACGTCCAAGAAGCAACCTAGGTTGGTGAATTGGACAGAGGCTTGTCAGAAAGCCTTTGACGCCCTGAAGGAAGCCATGTGCACGGCCCCCGTGCTCAAGGCCCCTGACTACTCCCAGGAATTTATCGTGCAGACAGACGCTTCAGAGCATGGCATAGGGGCAGTCCTAGCACAGCTAAATGAGGAGGGCCAAGATCAACCGGTAGTCTTTATTAGCAGAAGGCTATTACCACGGGAACAGAGGTGGAGTGCTATTGAAAGAGAAGCTTTTGCTGTGGTCTGGGCACTGAAGAAGCTGAGGCCCTACCTGTTTGGGACTCACTTCCTAGTTCAGACAGACCACAGGCCCCTCAGATGGCTCATGCAGATGAGGGGTGAGAATCCAAAACTTCTGAGGTGGTCCATTTCCCTACAGGGGATGGACTTTACGGTGGAACATCGCCCAGGGGTTGACCACGCCAATGCTGATGGTCTCTCCAGGTACTTCCGCCTTAGCGATGAGAGCTCCCAGGAGGTCGGGTAGCTCTCCCCACTTTCAGCTGGGGGGGACACATGTTAGACCTGACAGCCTTAGGGTAGTCACCCCTAACTTTTTGCCTGCCTCCCTCCTCTTTTTTGGATACTGTTTTTGCTGGTTTTTAGACTCTGCGCACTTTACCACTGCTAACCAGTGATAAAGTGTATATGCTCTCTCTCTGTAAACATGGTAACTTTGGATCATACCTATTGAACTATTTAATCTACTTATAAGTCCCCAGTCATGTGCACTCCAGGTGCCTAGGGCATATAGATTAAATGCTACTAGTGGACCTGCAGCACGGATTGTGCCACCCACTTAAGTAGCCCCTTTTCCTTGTCTCAGGCCTACCATTGCTAGGCCTGTGTGTGCAGTTTCACTGCCACCTCGACTTGGCATTTAAAAGTACTTGCCAAGCCTAGAACTCCCCTTTTTCTGCATATAAGTCACCCTTAATGTGTGCCCTGGGTATCCCCTAGAGCAGGGTGCTGTGTAGGTAAAAGACAGGACATGTACCTGTGTAGTTATATGTCCTGGTAGTGTAAAACTCCTAAATTCGTTTTTGCACTGCTGGGAGACCTGCTCCCTTCATAGGCTAACATTGGGGCTGCCCTCATACACTGTTGAAGTGGCAGCTGCTGATCTGAAAGGAGCAGGGAGGTCATATTTAGTATGGCCAGAATGGTAATACAAAATCCTACTGACTGGTGAAGTCGGATTTAATATTACTATTCTAGAAATGCCACTTTTAGAAAGTGAGCATTTCTTTGCACTTAAATCCTTCTGTGCCTTACAATCCACGTCTGGCTAGGTTTAGTTGACAGCTCCTTGTGCATTCACTCAGACACACCCCAAACACAGGGTACTCAGCCTCACTTGCATACATCTGCATTTTGAATGGGTCTTCCTGGGCTGGGAGGGTGGAGGGCCTGCCCTCACACAAAGGACTGCCACACCCCCTACTGGGACCCTGGCAGACAGGATTGAACTGAAAGGGGACCTGGTGCACTTCTTAGCCACTCTTTGAAGTCTCCCCCACTTCAAAGGCACATTTGGGTATAAAACAGGGCCTCTGCCCTACCTCATCAGACACTTGCTGGAGAAGAAACCGGAACCAGAAACTACATCCTGCCAAGAAGAACTGCCTGGCTGCTCAAAGGACTCACCTGTCTGCTTTCTACAAAGGACTGCTGTCTTGCTGTTGCCCTGCTGCCTTGCTGAACTCTTGTCTGGCTGTGAAAGTGCTCTCCAAGGGCTTGGATAGAGCTTGCCTCCTGTTCCTTGAAGTCTCAGGACCAAAAAGACTTCTTCCTTTCACTTGGACGCTCCGTGCGCCGAAAATTTCGACGCACAGCTTGTTTCGCGGCGAGAAAAACGCCGCACACCGACGCTGATCGACGCGACGCCCTCGGGACGATCGAGACTTCCACGCACAACCTCGCAAGGACAAAGCCGCTCGACTTTCCAGGAGAAATCGACGCGACGCCTACCGTGAGTGCGAAACTTTGACGCACGGCCTCGCAAGGACAACGCCGCCCGACTTCCAAGGAGAAATCGACGCGACGCCTGCCGTGAGACCAAACTTTCGACGCACGGCCTCGCAAGGACAACGCCGCCCGACTTCCAAGGAGAAATCGACGCGACGCCTACCGTGAGATCGAAACTTCGACGCGCAGCCCCGCAGAACGACGCGCAGCCGGAAAACAAGCAGGAGAATCCACGCACAGACCCGGGACATCTGGTAATCCCCGCGATCCACAAAAAGAGACTGTCTGCGCGCCGGAAAACGACGCCCGACTTCCCCGCGTGGAAAAGAACGACGCAAGTCGGTGTGTGCTGAGAGGAAATCGACGCACACCCCCCCCTTTTTCCACGCACCTCTTCACCTGTGGCCCTCTGAGGAGATTTTCCACCAGAAACCAGGTACTTTGTGCTTGAAAGACACTTTTATTACATTCTAAAGACTTAAGACCCTTTATATCACTTTCCTGTGATAGTTCTACAATTTTCCATTGCATCTTTATTCTTTTTGACCTACAATTATCCTGATAAATATTATATATTTTTCTAAACACTGTGTGGTGTATTTTTGTGGTGCTATATGGTGGTATTGTATGATTTATTGCACAAATACTTTACACATTGCCTTCTAAGTTAAGCCTGACTGCTCGTGCCAAGCTACCAGAGGGTGGGCACAGGATAATCTTGGATAGTGTGTGACTTACCCTGACTAGAGTGAGGGCTTTTGCTTGGACAGGGGATAACCTGACTGCCAACCAAAAACCCCATTTCTAACAGGACCTTTTTGAGGCATTGGAAGTTCCTGGAGTGTGAAAATTAATCCTTACAGAGCAGAAACAGATAGAGCCACACACAAAAGGACCTTATGACACCCCAAAAGTACACCAACAACTCCTTCCTATGCAGGAGTGTGAAGACATTCATTTTGTGTGAACAAAGCACCTTGAAGCAAGACAAAAAGAATCCACTGTCATCATCTGATATCAGTCAGTCAAAACCTACTAAACTCTTCTATCGGGGCCGTAGGCAGGAAATGGAAGTACAAATTTACAGATCCTGAGGTGAGGTCTTGGCCAAGGAGTTGGTAAAACATTATGACTGTCTAATGTGTCTAATGTGACCTCTCATGCTGATGATGCCATCAAAACAAACAAAAATAGACTTGTAGAAGGTAATGGTAAAAATTAATACAGAATCAACATATCCACATGATTTTGAGAACATTGAAAACAGGATCTAAACATTTAAATTCTAGGTAATGAAGCAAGTTGCCAAGCACCGCGCCAAAGCATGGCATGGCAAGTGGTTGTAGTTCTCCACCATAACTATGCCTCAAGCTGTGGGAAGAATCAATTATGACCAACCTTAACATAACTGGAGGGGAAGACATGAAAGAAGGTATTGAGGTCGTTGAAGTCCAAGGTAATAGTCATGAGAGTTTTAATGGAAGCACTGTGGTTGCTAAAAAGTTGACTTTGCTGAGAATCATCATCATTGTGAGGAGTGGCTCATGTAATTTGTTACACATATTCACAATGAACCATGTATTTGTCATAGGGGCTAACAACTCTCTATTTATACAGCTGACATATATTGAGGTTGGACTACAATAATCTCAATGCACTGTAATCTTGATGATGAAGGATTGATTTGTCTGCCCAGTACTTTAAGGGTGATGTGCTACCACAGTATGACTAATGTTGCCTCTCGTCAGGATCATAACATTTTGGTTTTTTCCACAGCACCCAACACACTAGTTCATTATATGCACATTTACATCACACAGTCAGTACAATTGTCCCTGTCTACCTGATTTCACCATGTGTACATGTGTGCAGCCAATTGAACCTAGGATTTCAGGAAACCCTGCTGTAGCACAGATGCTTGCTTTGCTGGCATTAGCACTGTGGGTGGCCAAGAGGAATAATATATGCTGCCCATACACTCTCTGCAAAGTTTCCATCACTTAGCAGAGTATTTTGCTAAAGGGTGACCTAGAAATGCCACACATTTATCTTACTATCTGCTGTGCTTCTAGCATTTTCAGCATTTGAGGCAGCAGGTGGACCCTATGTTGAGCTCCAGGTTATCAGTAATCATGAAAATATGTTTTGTATGGTGCCATGTTGAGCCTGTGTATGCTCTGGATCTAAAACTGACTCACATTTATGGGTTCCAGCATTCCACTGTCAATCCAGTCTCTTTTCTTGTGTAGCTGCACCATTTGGGGTCATTGATTGAAGACCTGGTTCTCATTGTTATACTACATGGTTTGTTGTAGGATAACATGGATCTGGCAAAGCAAGTTATAGTGGCCTAACAGGGCTGCATACATGGTGGTGTACTGCAGAATATAAGTGTGAGCTTCTGCAATCAACCTGTGAATGCTTCACATGTCCATGGCTGATGTGTATGAGATTGTATTATTTTCAGTTTAAAGAGTGAATGCACATTATTGTTTTTAATTTTTGTGTTGGTCTTTGAAAATGTCGGATTTTTTACAGTTTTTCTTTCATTCCCTGCACTTTCATGAGTTTTTACCATCTGCATTTAACTGGTCATATTTTAAGGTGGTATTTCCATTGGCTTTTTTTACGACCTCATGAGTGTAATTGGGTGCTATTTACCACATGCATTTTTTTCTCATGTGGTAAATATCACATGTGGTAAATAGCACATGAACTACGTGAGGTATTTAGCACATATCTGATTAACACATGAAGTTTTTACTTGCGATCAGAAGATTCTTTAAAGTCTTGCAATTTAAACCCCTGCACGTGGTAATTACCACTATGCCGAACTCATAATCAAGGCCTAAATGTTAATATTTATGTTTTAATTTCAGGAACGTGTTAACATTAATATTGCAAGCAGTTTCACAAAAGGACATATGCAGGTAGTAGCTAATGCATTGCCTCTATAGACTCCTTTATGTTCACTGATAAGTGCACATTGAGGTGCCTACCTATGGGTGATTCTGGGCAACTTCCCTATTCATAGTTGTTGGACTTGGCCCTTTCTGCAAGGTCACTCCCACAATGTTTTGCCATCACCCCTCCTGATTTCCGAATTTCATTTTTGTTGGCATTAGGACTGCTAATCAGTGACAAGGTGCTTGTGCTCACTCCTTTAAACCTAGTAAAAGTTGCTTACTTCCAATTGGTTCATTTAATTTCCAAGTAAATCCCAATTAAAGTGGTACTACATGTACTCTGGGCCTATAAAACATGCTACTAGTGGGCCTGCAGCACTTATTGTGCTACTCACTTAAGTAGCCATTTAAAATATTACTCAGGTCTGCCATTGCAGCTTGTGTGCAGTTGTAAACTGTCAATTTGACTTAGCAAAATAAACAGTTTGCCAGTCCTAAACCTCCCTTTTTAATACATAGAAGTAATCTCTAAGGGAGGTCCTAAACAACCCTTAGGGCAGGGTTCGCTGTATTCAGAAAGCTGGACACATACTTTTAAGTTTCTTACTTCCTGGCGGCAAAAAACTCCTTCATTTGTTTTTCACTACTATGAGGCATGCCTCTCCCATAATAAAATATTGGGTTGCCTTATTACATTTAGTATGTGCTAACTTTTGATTGGGACCAGGTAGAAGTGCCATATTTGGTCCTCTTTAGGTCAACTGTGAAAATGGCACCGTTAGAAATTTGGCATTTTCTTCTTCTAACCATTTGGTGCCTGCAGCCTGTGTCCGGGGTCACATGACTGTGAATAGTTTGCAGTTGGCCTTTGTGTATTCCTCCCAGATAGTGAAACAAAGGGGGACTAGATGTAGGCAGGATGGGCCATCCTGCCAGGATGGGTAGGAAGAAATGGCTCCCTGCACGAGATAACTTTCAAAGGGGCTGCCTTCAGCACATTCACAAAGACCATACCACCAGTCTGTTGTCACCCCAGACATCTTATAACCTGGCAGGGGAAGGGGGAAATTTCCAGAACAAGATGTATGAAGGCCTGGAAGTTTCTCCCACTTCAAAGGCTGGCACCTGGTATAATTATTGGACCCTCAGACCAACTCTGCAGTTCATTACTGGACCTGTAGAGGCTCCCCAGAAGGGCTGCCTTGTACTTCGGAGGACTGCCATGCTACTGGAAGCCTCATTTGTACCTCAGAGGAATGATCTGTTGTTGCCAGAGGACTGCCTTGATGCTTGAACCATGCCTTGTACCCTCAAAGGACTGCCCTGCTGCTTGAGGCCTGCCTTGCTGCTTGATCTCAGGATTATCAGAGTGACTCTAAGGGTTACTTGGCTGGCCTCCTGTTATGAGCTAAAGGGGGGCCAAAAAGCTCCAACATCCTTCAACCCACTCCTGGAGCCTGCCTGAAGTGAACCTGCAGGAAACCGGTACCTAGCTGCTTGTTAATCGGCACGAGGTGCATTGCCAGTTGCCCTGACTTTGCAGAAGCTCCTGGTACGTTCTTCTCCACAGCAGCAAATCCTGTTTAGTGGTTTCTCTCACAAAGGGTATCCGACCTTGTAGAGCCCTCATCAGCTGCAGCCTGCAGTTTTGTCTCGCTGGAGATTTTCAACTTCCAAAAAAAGTGACTAAGGCCCTAATTTAGAGTTTGGTGGATGGCTTACCTCATCACAAACATGACACATTTCCCATCCTCTGTATTACGATCTCCATAGACTACATTGGGGTTATAATAAGGTGGTCATGATATCGGTCAGGTTTGTGATTGAGTAATCCCCTCCACTAAACTCTAAATCAGGCCATAAGTCCAAAAGTATAAATCTTCACGGCGACTTCATCCAGTGGCTCACCAATGATGATGCTTCCTCCTGAGACACAGTCAGCTGCCTTGCCTTGCTAAACATTACCTTCTCTGACATTTTTTTTTTTTTATTTCTGCTAAGTCCGAAGGTAAGTGGACCCAAAGCATGCTTTATTGTGGTCACCTATAGCTCTATTTTTCTGAATTGGTGCCTAAATGCTTTTCACATTGCCAAGATAAGGTTGTTTGCATTTGTGTCTATCTACCAGAGGGCTAAAGACAGGTTAATGTAGTGACTTTTGGGGTACACCCTGACAGGGATTGTGGTTGTTGCTTGAGAAGAGTCTTCTCCTCCCTCAATCAAAAACCCAGTTTCCTACAATAACCATTTCATAGTTTTGGGTGGAATTGCAAACACATACTCAAACATGAATCTCTTAACTGTAACACTCATGATAAAATGTGTTTGCATTTAGGGGTCTTTTCCAAATGTAAGATTGCTGTTAATATGAGGAAAATCATATATTCAATTACATATCCAATTAACTTAATGATCTATTCCCTGTACTATAGAATATTTTTGGTGTAAACCCTCTAATCTAATTTTAATCTTGTTAGTATCATGTTCTTTCTTCATCCAGATCAGGTGTTTCATGCTACAGTGCATATTCCATTCTAACTAATTATTGGTCACTGAATATGAAACAATGAAAAATATATGTTTGTCTACTGGCCATGATGTGTACCTATTCCATTCTAAGTAATTTGTGGTCATTGAATCTGGAACAATGGAACTATATGTTTATGTCTACCGGCCATGATGTATGTTTTCTATTTAGGCAATAGTTATGTCATGCATAGTTATATCAAGGTCAGATGTGCACTCTGTGATGTGTATAATCATCCTCTAGTTGTCTTCACTATTAATTTTGGGAAGTACAAGTTACTTTAAATTAAGGAACTCGGTTATCAAGTAAGGCATCTAATGGTGAATTGTCAATGGAGTTATTTGGTGTTGAGGCTGTGATGGTTCAATGACTTGGGTAGATATAAAGAAGTGTGTATGTTTGGAACATGTTCCCAGACCCTGTATATTTAAGGGTGAGGTGGAGGACTTAATAATGAGGGAAGTGCAAAACATTCTACAGTTACATGCAGAGAGCAGATTCCTTTCTGCCTCACTTCACAGTTGGGCGTATGCAATCACTGGATTCTTAAGGGACATTCGATCTAATCACATTGGCCGAATTCATGTAATGCATCAGCTAATCAGAACAGCACAAAACAATAATTGTTTAAAAGTTTAATATTCTGAGTTCATAGCAGCATAGTTGGTCAAAAGATTGGGCTCAAGTACTGATGAATCATTATGTAAAAGGAGATCTGTTATTGTTCTCCATGAACTACTCTTAAGCTGTTCATTTGTGTCGTGGCTCTTTCATGTAGGGAGCTGGTCCCTGATGAGTGGGGTTTTCCCATTAGATATAACTATGTTCCTAATGATGATCGTCAGACTCTTCATGAAAGCTGTGAATCTACCTATAGTTCGGAGAGATGGCTTTAACCATTTTGGAAACAGGAATCTAGTACATTTATGGTTTTGCTTCCTTCTGTGATCTGTTTAATTTTGCTACATTTATTCCACCATGAAGGACTGGATTCCATGTTTCTGCCTGGCGTATTGTGCAGCAACAAGCAGTGCAGCTAGGCAGGGTATTTTCCTAAGTATTATTTGTGAATAGTTCAGGTTTAGAGGCTTAAGTGTGTGTTTGTGTATGGTCTGATGTGCCCAAACCCAGAAAAGCTCTTGATGCTTGCTTCTGAATTCGGTTCAGGTTGTGTACCAGTTCCTTGGGTGGGATCATGTATATAATATCACAGTAGCTCAGCTCCAGCAGCACCACTGAGCTTATGATTCTGGTTGATGGTCTATTTCTAGAAGTGGAGGTTAATGTTGAATAAGATTATAGCTTCTTTGGAAATGGCTTTTACCTGTTAGCTTGGGGGGCCTTTTTTGACTTTTGGATCCAAATGCTTATTCTGTATTCTTATCCTTAAATGTATTGATTGATCACAATCGCTCCTGGATATATATTTATTCCAAAAATTGCTTTTTAGTCCACAAGCAGAACCGTACGTATTGACATCATCCTTTGTCAAATTTGTCTTTTTTTTAAAGAAATTCTTGCAAGGAAAATGCTAGATTGTATCAACATGTTTTTGCTTGAGGTGTGAATCATAAGGTCCTTGACAACACAGTTAGGCTTTTTTGCAGCAGGCTGAGTACAATGTTGTTCATGTGCCAGAATATGGGTAATTTACCAATACAATATTGATCAGTGGTTCCTAACCTTTTGACTTATGTGGAGCCTCACTTAATCATTACTTGACCCCCACCGAATCATTATTGGAATCCAGCACCCCCACTTAGTCATTTCTGGAAGCAGGGGACCCTGGCCTAAGCATTTTTGATGATTGAACTGCAAAACAATATACAGTGACTACTCATTGTCCATTCAATATTCTGTTTGTTCACTTTCACTGCTCCCACAAATCAATCTGAGAAAACTAATTTTATTTATAGCCTCCAATTTCAAATTATTACAATTTACAGAACGTTTTTAACATTATCAATTGTACATTTCTTCTTAGTTTATATTCACTTTATTAATCGATTATTATTTTATTTTCTATGCAGTCACGGACCCCCGAGTTGGCTTCGCGGACCCTCAAGGGTCCCCCGGACAACAGGTTAGGAACCACTGATGGAGAGAAACGCAATATAACCCCAGTGACATTGGAGCTTATTTAGTCCTAAATATAAAATACCTACCTAAATACTAATGAATGCTAAATGCCAACAGACTTTAAATCAACTTTTAACGCTCCCTCTATGGATTAGGACAACAAAATATTATTTCATTACAAACGTTATATGCTTTCTTTTGAGATAGAATATTCCTGTCACCTCAGTACATCGTGAAGTTTTGGACATACATTCTCAATGGAAAATGACATTTTCAACCACAGCCATATACTATATTTGCTGAAACAGGAACACTTATTTACATGTACATTCAAGTATTTAGATATGTATTCGATTACCAGAAGTGTATATATTTCTCAAGTTTAGACTTGTTCTCGAAAATATCTATCATATCGACCATCAAACAACGGAATCTGATAGCAAGTTCAATAAATGTATGTTTGCAAAGTAAAACCGGACTCTTTCCTTGTAAATATCTCATTGTTTGTGGTTATTGTTGCCTTTAAATTAATGCTTATGTATCTCTCAGGTTTATTGCTGTAATTTAAGTCTGTGTTTAGATACTTCATCATTTAGAGTGAGCAATTGCTTTCTGAGTCTCTCAGTTTTACCCATTTGTATCTATCGTTTATAGTGTATTTAAATGTGTTTGTTATGGTAAAGAGCTAGAGGGAACAGCCACACTCTCTTCACCCCAATTTAGATTAAAAAGCATTATGTTAATTTGTATCGCTGCATGGTCAAATTGTTTATTGGTCCTTAGTTTACTCGATTAAATTACCTTCAGACAGCACTCTAAAATAGAGACTTAATGCACAGTGTATTCAGCTTCGTGGGGCTGTGTTATCGAAGTGCACCGGGCCTCCAACGATGGAGTATACTCTTTTTAGCTCTTGCGGAGCACTTCAGCACTACAGAGAGTGCTGCAGTTGTTTGTGCATGCCTTATGTAATAGCCATTTTCTATTGCACAATGTGGTGTTCCCTCATTTGCATGGAACATATCCTCTTGTGTAGCAACATGCACTTGAGGAAATGCCTTTATCCATGCACTTGCTCCATGTTAAAGAAGCAAACAGCCTAGCAAATAACACTAGAGGGACGTGGTATGCGCCACTGCCATAGTGGACCACAGTCAGTAGGCCATCCCAGAGCATGTTTTGTTAGGAGACATTAAGGTCCATATTTATACTTTTTTTAGCGCCTCATCTGTGATGAAGCAGAAAATGAAGGTTTCGATTTATTAACGCTTAAACGTAGTGTGAAATAATCATGTGTGACTTTAACCGAACTAATAAAGATTGTACGGGGACAAAATGTGCCCTCAGAGTAGTTTGCCAACGTTTATATGCGTGCTTTATATAACATGGTATATTAGAATTTCACTAATCCGACATAATCACATAATCATAGACGTGTGCTATGATTTGCTTGTTTGACATGTTTTAGCTTAACATTACTTTAGCGGAGGCTTTGGCCTAGTTGCCTGGTCTCACGGTTTAGATGCTCGTATTTTTCCACTGTGCTAATAAACGTGTATTTTTGCTTGAAGCTGTACTTTTCCACAGAAACTGTTCACATGCTTATCTTAAAGTTAGTGCCAGCCTGGCATATTTTCTCTTTAATTCAAGGTCGACTTGCAGGTGCGGACAATGGAGGCTCTGAAAGTGAGCTAATTGGTAGACAATGTTACAACTTGCGTACCCATCTCCAAGGATAATGTATGCTTAAGTAAAAGCTTGAGAACTGTCGTTTTTGATTGGTCAATTTGAAGCTAACCTATGAACCCTCCAATGGAAGACCCTACTGGACTTGAACTGTTGTCTATAAAAAACCAGGTGCACGAGAAGAAAGTAGCCATTACCAGCTCGATACCCGCCATTTTGACTTCGTAGCTATTATGGCCCACTTTGCTGCGATGCCATTTTGAAAGAGACTTTGATGCTTTCTCTAATCGAGAGAAAGAGACTTTGATGATTCTTGCCCTAGAGACTTTAACTTTGATTTGTCCCTTTGCATGAAGTAGTAGTTTTACCTTGCCGCCGTGAGGCATTTGCCCCGTCCACCCCTGCCCCTTTGTCCCGTCCCATGCTGATCAAGAAACGGTACCCATGATGATCGAAGAACGGTACCTGTGAGACGAAGACTTCCTTGTATGCTGATCGTAATTGGTAAATATGAAAAGAAATTGTAAAATTGCATTGTGTTTCTTTTAGGTAACCAACTGCTGATTTTTGGTAAGATCCCTAGTTAAGAGTTTTTCTAAATTAATGTTGCTAAATTGTTTTTGCATGAAGTCCCACATGCTGATGCTAATTTGAGGTTAGACGAGGATTCCATATGTCGCACGATGCAATTTGAGATCTTGTTATGCTGACTAAATGTATGCCATTAGTTCATTACAGATTATCGTATTAGTGATTTGCATTGCCATTATCGAATGCCTCGTGATTCAAATGCTTCATAGATTGCACTTGTTTCGACGTTATGGACAGCTATTAATGTTCATATATGTTTATCATTTGGTGTTGAGACACATTTATATTGTGCTAGCTTTGTTAATATAGGGAAATAAAATTCACTAACTTTGCAATAAACTGGTGTGGTTATTCCTGGCTGAGAGGTCAGGTTCGCCGAAATGTATTCTGGACTAATTGTTAAGTGTTATGTTGATCAAGGTGTGGCTTATGTTCGTTATTGATTATTGATTTTTGATGAGACTGATCGATTAAGAGTACAAAGAGTTCCCACTAAGTCAAAAGATTCATCGGCCTAAAGAGCGTCCGAACACAGGTAAATTATTACTACGGACCGCTCTATCAGTTGATGGTAGCAGAGGATGGTTACGTCTTTTGGGACCCTGTACTCTTAAAGTACATGGTGTTGAATTAACGGTTACGCATTTTGAGACCCCACTCGAGAAGTTGAATTAGATTTTTCTTGGATAAAATAGATTGACAAAATGATGATGGGCTAGGTCCACCGCGACTTTCCCGGGATCTCGGAGCTTGCGAATGGAGAGAACGGAGGTGTGGAATCAGCGCTGGCGGTACTAGTGATGGTATGAGTGAAGTTAGGGTTTTGCGCTTGCACAGCTTATTGCCGCAGGGTGTGTGAAAAGGTTGCGAGGATTTTTCTTTTTAGAGGATAGCGGAGGTGCGACTCCGAGTGTAGAAGTAGTGAAGTCGTCGAACTTCATAGAGATAGCGGAGGTGCGGCTCCGAGTGTGAGAGTAGGGAAGTCGTCGAACTTCATGTGCGTGTGGCGCTTTGTGCATAAAAAAGGTCCACGTGGTTGTTGTTGTTGAGACGGGCCCTGCGAGGTCAAGAGACTCCGGAGTATGTTGATCCATGTTGTGGTCTGGGCGGTTTAGTAGGTTGATCGTGCGTGGTCAACAAGTCGGTACGTGTGTTAGGGAGTGAAAGAAACTTCGACTTCGGGCTTTGACAAGATTCTAAGTGCACTAGAACAGATCATTGACAAGTTGAGAGTAGGTCTGCGGGTCAGATTTGCTTGCGAATGTGGGGACTGAGAAAGACGGAATAGCGGCCGAGGCTAGTGAAAGGTCCCGAGGCTAGTGAAAGGTCCCTAAGGTCCTGAAGCGACTGTGTTACCCTTCCTATAGTAAACCGACAGATCTGTTTTATTTTTTGGTAGCTCGCAATATATGCAAGAAGTTGTTACGAGAGGAGGTGAGTGAAGGAAGACTAGCCGCGAGGCTTTGTCAGCCGCAGTGTGTGTGAGTGTGACGTCACTAGAAGCCGCGCTGGGATAGGTTGGTTGCAGGGAAGGGTCGCGCACGGATTGGACGCAGTCCGTGGGGCTCGATTGGAAGGGGAAAGGCAGGTGAAGAGTATTCCGGGAATTAAAGTCACCTATTGATTACAAACTTTGTGAAATAAGAGACGGGGAAAATGAAATTCTTTAAAGCATTTAGGAGCGCGATGAAGGGGGAGTCTTACATTAAAGCGAGCGTAGGAGAAGAGACGCCGCCCGAGGGTACACCAGCTTACATTGTAATGGAAGAGAAGGGGGTAGCTCCGTGTCTTTGGCTAAAGCAATGGCACAAGTTGACAGAGAAACATGGGAGCGTAGCGTTCCTGATATATGGGACATTCAATATAAAGATTCTAGAGAATTTGAGATTCACGATGTACGACATGAAGGTGCCTCCAAGGCCAGCACAGTTTGAGGCTCTAGCGATTTGGGAACTAATGGCCAGACAGCAACAGCAGAAGAAGTTTGAGACCAGGATGAGAAAGGTAGAAAAGACACTAGCGGATGCTAGGTGGGATAATGCACAGAAGGTGTGGAGGTCAGATGTATTGCAGGGGATAAAATTATTCCCCGCAATTACTAAGGAAGGAGAGGAGACAGGTAAGAAAGCCACCTGTAAGACAGACAGGAAGTGTTCAAAGGATAGAGAGGAAGAGGAAAAGTTGAGAAGAGAAGAGGAGTTAGAGGATGAGGAGTTGATAATGCAATTGCTGAACGACCGTCCACCGCCTTATGCAGAGAATGGACAAGGTCCAAGTACCAGTTCTGCCCCTCCGGCACCGGTACAGAACAATGAAACCGAGAGTTCAGGAGCATCATCGGGACCAAAGGACCCGAGTCTGCTGTTCACCCCGCAGATCAGGAGAATATATCCAGATGTGCCCGTGTTGAAACCAGCAGAAAATTATCAGCCGCAGATGCCAGGGTACTACAACAGTGATAACAGTGGAGGAACAATTCTAGAACCGACCGTAAGGGGAGGACAGAATGGTTACAACCAAACAATGGCACAAGCTGAATCAACTCAGTTTTTGATGCCTCAAAAGCAGATGCAGGGAGGAAACGCACATGCTCAGATGACGGGGAGCCAGATGGGCATGCCGGCAATGATGACCCATGGTGTGGGAATGAACATGCCTCAGAACATGGGGAATGGACAGAACCCGGACGCGATATCACTACCCATTACTGTAGGTCCACCGGTACCTCTGTATAGTCAGCCTAACTTGGGTCTGAGCAGTCAGGGATCAATGCTGCAGAATGGGACCGAAAGGAGGTGCATAGAAAACACTCCGGGGATAACTCCGATAGCGACTCAGCCAAATGGGTCTGGGTCCTTGATGGAGTTTAGTCCCATATGTGCTCAGTCAACACTGGTGAGGTCGAGCCCCCCACTGATAATACCCCTAACATCGAACACTGAAAAGTTGCCTCAACCATCGATGGCAGTCGATGTGAACGCCACGCTGATGGGGGTGAATGCGCAACAGTTGACACAATGGTTCAACAGTTTAAATTCCACACAAAATTCAGCTAGTGGGAAAGGAGAAGACTATATGAATAGGGTCAGGTTGAACATGGAAGCACAAGAATTGGTGGAAGGGACTATGGGTGTGAACAGGTTAGAGTCCTACACGGAAGAAGAGCTGAGGTATCTATGTCCCAGGATTACGAAGGAAGTGAACAAGGTACATAAGAGTCTGCAAGAAGCAGCTGACAGAAACGGGGTTGACATAGACAAGATGAAACACTTAAGCAGAAGCTACAGGTTAGATTTTGGGACCACAGATTTTGAACACATGAGGTCAGCAGGCATGAAGACACACCTTAGAGAATTGTTGCAGAGTGCCCAGGTGTGGAGGTGCTTGGACAAGTGGGAAAGCAGATGGGTAAAGAGGAAGGAAAAGAGGAGGGATAGTGCTACAGAGCACAATGAGAAAAGACCGCAGAGTAGTGATACAGTAACAATGTTACCAATGAGGGAGACAGCAGGGGGAAAATTAGTACATTTACCATGGCACAGAAGCGACATTCAGTCTTTTACGGACGATTTTCCCAAACTGAGAGAGAAACCAATTGAATGGTACCAACAGACTGATAGGTTTGTGAAGCTTGCAAAGTGTCTCTGGGAAGACCTGAACACTCTGTTTGAGATTGTGGTTCCGGCAGATTTGTGGGAGGATTGCAAAAGAGCTGTAGGTTGGCCGACAAGTGAACCAGAGAGAGACAGGGAGACAGGTGCACCATCACCTATGGTGATGAGCTTGTACTATAAGGTGATTGAGCATTTGAAGACTA
The DNA here is from genome assembly GCF_031143425.1 of Pleurodeles waltl. NCBI lineage: Eukaryota > Metazoa > Chordata > Amphibia > Caudata > Salamandridae > Pleurodeles > Pleurodeles waltl. Next base: position 917,006,464 of record NC_090448.1, on the reverse strand, counting down.
AGGTACCCGCGAAGAATGTGGATTGGCAGAAGATTGATCGAACTGCCCAAGAGGCCAAAGAATCGATTCATAGTTACTATGAGAGGTTGTTGAAGGCGTTCAAGAATTACAGTGGCACGGAAACAATTGAGGCTAAGGACATGCTCCATTTTGTGTTCAGATTTGTGGAAGGGCTGAGACCAGAAATAAGTCAAATGATAAAGTCACATTTGATTTGTTGGCAGTCTAAACCGATTGACGAAGTCTTGACTTATGCGAAATACTGTAGCGACGAAATTGAAGTGAAACAGAAAAGGCTGAAAGAGAAGGTGATGATGATGCAGCTTAAGGCAGCTCAGACAGGTTTGCAAGGTCTGCAAGGCTTGCAAGGGATGCAAGGGTTCCAACAGCAGGTACCGCAACCGCAGTTGCAGTTGCAGGGAAACATGGCGTTTCAGCCACAGGCCAGAGGCAGAGGCAGAGGAGGTTTTGTGAATAATGGTCCGGATTTGAACACTGTTGTGACGGGTGTGCAGGCAATGAAGAAGGTGATGCCGTGTCACGTGTGCGGAATCGTAGGTCATTGGAAACGCGAGTGCCCGATGGTGGTGCAGGAAGGTGCAGGTGCAGGTGCAGGTGTTGGTCAGCAAAACAATTATGTCAATGCATTTCAGACAATGAGGGGACCGAAAATGAGAGGTCCAAGCCCAAATTTTCAGACCGTAAATCAATTGCAGGGATTGCAACCTATGCAGCCGCAGCAGATGCAGATGCCTCGTATGCAGATGACGCAAATGCAGCCAATGCAACAGCAGTTACCTATGGTACCTAATCAGCAAATGCAAATACCCTTGGCACCAATGAGTCAGCAGCAAGTGATGGTTCCTCCACAGGTAACGGGTCAGGTAATGAGTACAAACGGCACAGTACAACAGTTCCCATTACACAGTGAGAGTGGAATAAACAACGTATGGGAGAGTGAAAGTTCAGGAGAAGAAGGAGATTGTGTGCTTGCGGCATCCTTGGAAGTTGATCAAAGGGGTCCGTACGTAGAGGGAAGAGTAATGGGGCATCGTGTCTCATTCTTGGTTGACACGGGAGCCACACGTTCAACAGTTAAGAGCAGTGAAGTACCAAATTTGCCACTCTCAGGGAGGACAGTTCAAGTGGTGGGAGTAGCAAACAGACATCTGACGAACCCAATAACAGATCCGGTACCAGTCAGCATCGGTAACTATCAAGGGGTACATCAGTTTGTGGTATGTGACTCAAGCCCGATAGCACTGTTAGGGAGAGACCTGTTGTGCAAATTGGGTTGTTCGATCATGTGTTCAAACGAAGGGATAACAATACAGACGAGCAGTGACGGGGAAGAAGAGGACAGTGTAGAGGGGGATGAGGTGGAAACTGTAGATGAAGAGTATCCTCTGATTTGTCTTTTCCCGATGATAACTGAAGAAGACATCCCAGCTGAATTACGGGAAACCATCGGAAGGGAAGTGTGGGACATGACAGGGAAAGAGGTGGGATTGATGAAAGGAGTGGAACCAGTGAAAGTGGCTGTAAAGCCCAATGCAATCTTTCCCCAGACCCCACAATACCACATGCCACAAGATACCCTCATGAAAGTTGCTCAACTTATTGACGAATTTGTAAAACAGGGAGTACTGAAAGAAGTGTTAAGCAGTCCATGTAATTCACCAATAATGGGACTAATAAAGCCGAGTGGAAAGGTCCGACTCGTGCAGGATTTGAGGAAAATAAATGACATCATAGTGAAGTGCTGCCCTGTCGTACCGAATCCAGCTGTGATAATGTTTCAAATTCCTTGCGATGCCGAATGGTTCTCAGTCATCGATTTGTCACAAGCATTCTTTTCTGTGCCTCTTCATGAGGACAGCCAATTCCTCTTTTGTTTCAAATTCTTAGACAGAGTGTACAGTTGGTGTCGAATTCCTCAAGGGTTTTCTGAGTCACCGTCAATATTCAATCAAATTCTAAAGAAAGACCTGGAAGCATTAGAATTGCCATTCGAGTCAACCCTAGTACAGTACATTGATGATTTACTGGTTGCATCAAAGACAGAAAGTGGCTGCACAGCCGATACCATTGCTCTGTTGAATCATTTGGGAAGGAATGGACATAAAGTGTCCCCCTCCAAGTTGCAGTTCTGTCAGAAGAAAGTGAAATACTTGGGTCACCAGATAGAGAAAGGGTCACGGAGAATAATGAAGGAAAGAATAAGAAGCGTACTACAAATGAGTCCACCAAAGACAAGGAGGGAGGTGAGGAAGTTTTTGGGAATGGTGGGCTACTGTCGCCAGTGGATTCCCAACTTCTCGACTCTAGCAAAGCCCCTACTGAAACTGACCCAGAAGGATGCCTTGGATCAAATTGAACTGAAAGGAGATGAGATGGATGCTTTTGTTGAATTAAAGGAATGCATGTGCAGGGCTCCAGCTTTAGGTATGCCTGATTACACGAAGCCTTTCACATTGTTTTGTCATGAACGTGATGCATGTTCTCTGTCTGTCTTGACTCAAGCCCATGGTGGCGTAAACAGACCAGTAGCGTATTTTTCAGCTACTTTGGATCCGGTCGCAGCAGCACTCCCAGGGTGTTTGCGCGCCGTAGCAGCAGTTGGTATCAGCCTCACTCAGAGTGAAGGAATAGTGATGGGACACCCAGTAACAGTCATGGTCCCTCACTCAGTTGAGATACTTTTGACCCGCTCCCGAACGCAGCACATGACAGGAGCAAGACTCACAAGGTATGAAACGATAATTCTGGGCTCACCGAACGTGCAGCTGAAAAGGTGCACTACGTTGAATCCAGCAACCTTGCTTCCTGGAGAAAATGCCGAAATTGAGAACGCTGAAGACGTCGAGCATGACTGCCTTCAGGTGACTGAATTTTGCACAAAACCTCGACCAGACATCAAGGATACTAAACTTGATGAAAACGACCAAATTCTTTTTGTTGATGGTTCATGTCTAAGAGACGGGATGGGGATTTTGAAAGCAGGATATGCTGTATGTACTGTAACAGGAGTCTTGGAAGCGGGATGGCTTCAAGGAGTCTATTCTGCACAAGTAGCAGAACTTGTAGCCCTTACAAGAGCATGTCAACTGTCTGCATTGATGAAAGTCACCATTTACACTGATAGTCAATACGGGTTTGGGATTGTGCATGACTTTGGACAACTATGGTCACAGAGAGGTTTCCTGACTTCTTCAGGATCCCCAGTGAAGAACGGGGAGAGGATAAGGGAATTGTTACATGCCATTCAAGTACCAGCTGAAGTTGCAGTGGTAAAGTGTAGTGCTCATACGAAAGGACAGGACTATGTTTCTCTGGGAAATGCATATGTGGATCAAGTCGCAAGATTTTGTGCCTTGAACTGTATATTACTCAGGGATGATTGGAATACGATAAATGAGCCAGAACTCGAACCAGCTGAAGCATTTGCCTTGAAGGTCGTAGATACAATAGATGAACTAAAAGCATTACAAAATAATGTCAGGGAGGATGAAAGAGATTCCTGGATTAAATCACAATGTATAAAGAGACAAGACGAGTTATGGGTTTCACATGAGGGAAAGTTTGTTTTGCCAAATAGTCTCTTATCACAGCTTGCGCGGTTCTATCATGGGCAAGCTCACCTAGGGAGAGATGCCATGATAAGATTGTTCAAAACTGATTGGTTTAACCCCAGATTTCGTCAAGCTGCAGAAGCAGTTTGCCATCGATGTGTCACTTGCCAGCAGATGAACCCAGGAAAGGGAACGGTTGTGAACGCGAGTCACATTGGTAGGGCAAGCGGGCCTTTTAGTCGAATGCAGATGGATTTCATTGAGATGCCTGTGCATGGGGGTCTGAAATATGTGTTGGTGATTGTGTGCATTTTTAGTCACTGGATTGAGGCATACCCTACACGTAGAAATGACAGCCTTACAGTTGCGAAGCTACTGTTGAGGGAGTTGATACTACGTTTCGGATTCCCGATCTCTTTAGAATCAGATAGGGGAAGTCACTTCAATAACGAGGTGATAAAGTTACTTTGCGAAGCGCTGAACATTGAGCAAAAGCTGCACTGTAGCTATCGCCCTGAAGCCTCAGGACTGGTGGAGCAGATGAATGGTACGCTGAAATCGAGAATGGCAAAAATATGTGCATCGACAAATTTGAAATGGCCTGACGCATTGCCCTTAGCGCGAATGTCAATGAGAAACACTCCTGATAGAAAGACTGGATTGTCTCCGCATGAAATTGTCATGGGCAGGGCTATGAGAGTTCCTGCAGTTCCCGCAAACATGCTTTTGAATATTACAGATGATATGGTGTTAGACTACTGCAAAGGACTGGCTGACGTGGTTCGCTCTTTCTCTCACCAGGTGGAAGCGACCACCTTGCCACCGATCCAAGGTCCAGGACACGCACTGAAAGCAGGTGACTGGGTCGTGGTAAAGAAGCACGTGAGAAAGTCGTGTCTGGAACCCCGTTGGAAAGGCCCTTTCCAAGTGATCCTGACGACAACTACCGCTGTGAAGTGTGCGGGGGTTCCCAACTGGATTCACGCCAGTCACACAAAGAAGGTGTTGTGTCCCACAGATGAGGAAGTTGAAGCGCTGAAACTACCAGTGCCTGATAAAACAGTGCTGAGTGCTGAGACAGAACAGAACCGAACTGAAAGCGAACAGGCAGAAACTGGAGAAAAGGAGATATTCTCTGACGACGAAGACACCAACTCGCTTGGGGGAGACCAAGGAGAAGGTTCAGACAGCGACGAAGCAGCTGAAGGTGACAAAGAACCTGAAGAAGCTGAGGGTAGCAAAAAGCCTGAAGCAGCTGAAGGTGATAAGGAGCCTGAAGCAGCTGAAAGTGATAAAGAGCCTGAAGAAAATAACGGTGACGAAGGGCTCGAAAAAGGTGAAAAGGCAGGAGAGCCTGATCAGAGGAGGGCTTTCCCAGAAGCAGACGATACAGAAAAGGAAAAAGAGAATGTGATTGATTCCCCAGAAGGAGGGAACGAGGCAGAACAAAGGGAAAAGGTTCAAGTTTCCACAGAAAAGATCGCAGGTCCATCAAATGGACATGGTGCAAAGAGAAGACATAGGTGGTCATTCTGACCTAGGCGGGCGGCGGTTGCCGCCCGCCCGTCGGAAGCCGCCTGAATACCGCCCCGCGGTCAATAGACCGCGAGGGGTATTCTGACTTTCCCGCTGGGCCGGCGGGCGATCTGATTCAGATCGCCCGCCGGCCCAGCGGGAAAGCGCCTTCCACAAGGAAGCCGGCTCGGAATCGAGCCGGCGGAGTGGAAGGCGTGCGACGGGTGCAGCAGCACCCGTCGCGCTTTTCAGTGCCTGCATCGCAGACACTGAAAAGCCTAGTTGGGCCCTGTTAGGGGGCCCCTGCCGTGCCCATGCCATGGGCATGGGCACGGCAGGGGCCCCCAGGGGCCCCGCGACCCCCCCTACTGCCATCCTGTTCATGGCGACTTTCCCGCCATGAACAGGATGGCGGTAGGGGGGGTCAGAATCCCCTCGGCGGCGCAGCGAGCTGCGCCGCCTTGGAGGATTCTAAGGGGCAGTGGAAAACCGGCGGGAGACCGCCGGTTTTCCCGTTCTGACCGCGGCCAAAGCGCCGCTGTCAGAATGACCAAGGGAGCACCGCCGGCCTGTCGGCGGTGCTCCCGCCCCCGTTGGCCCTGGCGGTAGAGAACCGCCAGGGTCAGAATGAGGGCCTAAGTATCTCACCAATAAAAGAAAAGGGTAAAGAAAGTTTGGGCGACGGAGGAAGGCCAAAAGTGAAAGAGAAAAGAAAGGAAGTGACTGTCGTGGAACAATCGTCAAGTGAGGAAAAGGACTTGACAAAAGAGGAAAGTGCCAGCGAAGCAGAGTCGAAAAGGGAAGCAAAATTGAAAAGGAAAAGGATACCAAACAGGAGATATTCCGGTCCTGAATGGGCATATGCAGTCAATGATGATTGGACTGACGAGTTTGTATCTCTAAGCATCGAGAACGAAGAAGAAGAAGAGATACCAATAGAAAAGAAAAGTTTCATAGACTCTGTCGATTGAATGAGTAATAAATGATATTGCTTGCTACAATCTAACGTGAAAGAAACAACCAGCTGGGACATTGTTAAACCGGACGAGACTTGCTAAACTGATAAAGACTGAGTTATTGCCGAATTGAGACAAATGCTGCTAACCGAAAAGTGACTGGCCATTTGAAGAAGACGGTGTGAACATTGCGCTCGTTCAGCTTTGTAACTGAATTGCTAAATAGTTTCCTTTATAGGTGCTTCTAGCTCTCTGATTCTATACAGATCATGACTAGGTACGCTACGCAAAATAATAGAAAGAAATATTGTAAATATGTGTGTATAGGCTTGGTAATTACATGTGTAATAATAATAATGGCAATTGTGTTTGGAATGCATGGAAAGGGTGAAAGTGAAAATATCGAGGCTTCTACTATTGCTCCTGTTACTGTCACTGAACTAACCCCATTGAAAAGACTAGCATTGGATGAGAGGCTCTTGCACGATAAGAAAGAGCTTTCGTATAACGTTTTCTATCGCTTGCTAACAGAGTATGTTGAAACTATGGATGCAAAAGATTGTTATGTGTGTACACAGATACCGACATCAGTAAAGGAAGGGGTGACTTATCACCACATGCCTCTTACATATGGGATTACATGTAGTATAGTAATGTCTAGGTTTTATGGTCAAACTAACATACAGTATTTTTACTCAAATTATGATGTTACCTTTGCTTATGTTCCTATAATAGCACAGCTAAGCCAGATTGCTAAAGATTGGGATGCTAAAATAATGAGGGAATTTTTCGAGCCAATGCAACCTTTTGAAACGGCTCATGCTCATAGGGAGAACCTTACTTGCTCAGTCTCTGCTGTAGAAATAAGCTTTTTAGATCGCACAGATGATAGAAGGGCACAAATGAAGGCGAAATTAGAAAAAGAGCTACATAAGAGGACTTCAGTAGATAATTATGATTTTGCTGCTATAAAGACACAAGGGAAAATAGCTTTGGATGCTTGGCATGTAGGGAAATTTTGTATATATCGAGGAGAATCTTATTATGACAATATTTTTGTAGGAGCGAGTGAATGCAAACATACGTTTATTTTTAAGGCCAAATGGACATTCATGATGAACGGACTTGACCCTGTCATTCCAGGGGTATATTACATTTGTGGGCATAATGCCTATTATCGTCTTCCAAAGGGATGGTGGGGGAGATGTTATTTGGGTATAGTGTTCCCAAAGGTTTATCAACTGGATGACGTATCGATGATTCAAAAGACATCTGGATCCCATCGTATCCAGAAGAGAGAGACCGCAGTTGCTGTGGTAGGTGATATATTTGGAGCCATGATTCCTTCATTGGGAGTTGTGTTGAATTCCATCAAAATAAGAAAGTTGTCTACTATAGTGGATAACATGCTGACAAAGTTTTCAGGTGCTATAATCCTGATAGATGCTGAACTTGCAGCGGAAAGAGCCATGACTCTTCAAAATAGGCTTGCTTTAGACATTCTTTTAGCAAAGGATGGAGGCGTTTGCAAAATGATTGGTGCCCGACACTGTTGTACCTATATACCCGACAATAGTGTGAAAATTAAAACTATGCTTGCTAATCTAACAAAAGAAAGTGCAGATTTGAAGGAACTGAAAGAACCAGGAGTGTGGGAGAAGGTTGGAAAAGGACTTGCTTCAGTGGGGCATTGGATTGGGGGAATTTGGAATGGAATATTATTGAAAATAATAGAAGGAATATTAATAGTAATAATTTGTGTGTTTGGAATTTGGGGAATAAAAAGGGGAATAGTAATGATTATGGAAAGAATTAAAAGAAGAAAAGAAGAGAAAATTATGAAAAGAATGGCAGAAGAATACAAAGCGCAAACTAGGGGAACTAAAAGGAAAAGAGAACTGACAGAATTTTAATGGAATAAAATTTGTGGGCGTGGTTTGGTGTGATGACAAGTAGTCATCAGAGGAGGGATTGATGAAGCAGAAAATGAAGGTTTCGATTTATTAACGCTTAAACGTAGTGTGAAATAATCATGTGTGACTTTAACCGAACTAATAAAGATTGTACGGGGACAAAATGTGCCCTCAGAGTAGTTTGCCAACGTTTATATGCGTGCTTTATATAACATGGTATATTAGAATTGCACTAATCCGACATAATCATAGACGTGTGCTATGATTTGCTTGTTTGACATGTTTTAGCTTAACATTACTTTAGCGGAGGCTTTGGCCTAGTTGCCTGGTCTCACGGTTTAGATGCTCGTATTTTTCCACTGTGCTAATAAACGTGTATTTTTGCTTGAAGCTGTACTTTTCCACAGAAACTGTTCACATGCTTATCTTAAAGTTAGTGCCAGCCTGGCATATTTTCTCTTTAATTCAAGGTCGACTTGCAGGTGCGGACAATGGAGGCTCTGAAAGTGAGCTAATTGGTAGACAATGTTACAACTTGCGTACCCATCTCCAAGGATAATGTATGCTTAAGTAAAAGCTTGAGAACTGTCGTTTTTGATTGGTCAATTTGAAGCTAACCTATGAACCCTCCAATGGAAGACCCTACTGGACTTGAACTGTTGTCTATAAAAAACCAGGTGCACGAGAAGAAAGTAGCCATTACCAGCTCGATACCCGCCATTTTGACTTCGTAGCTATTATGGCCCACTTTGCTGCGATGCCATTTTGAAAGAGACTTTGATGCTTTCTCTAATCGAGAGAAAGAGACTTTGATGATTCTTGCCCTAGAGACTTTAACTTTGATTTGTCCCTTTGCATGAAGTAGTAGTTTTACCTTGCCGCCGTGAGGCATTTGCCCCGTCCACCCCTGCCCCTTTGTCCCGTCCCATGCTGATCAAGAAACGGTACCCATGATGATCGAAGAACGGTACCTGTGAGACGAAGACTTCCTTGTATGCTGATCGTAATTGGTAAATATGAAAAGAAATTGTAAAATTGCATTGTGTTTCTTTTAGGTAACCAACTGCTGATTTTTGGTAAGATCCCTAGTTAAGAGTTTTTCTAAATTAATGTTGCTAAATTGATTTTGCATGAAGTCCCACATGCCGATGCTAATTTGAGGTTAGACGAGGATTCCATATGTCGCACGATGCAATTTGAGATCTTGTTATGCTGACTAAATGTATGCCATTAGTTCATTACAGATTATCGTATTAGTGATTTGCATTGCCATTATCGAATGCCTCGTGATTCAAATGCTTCATAGATTGCACTTGTTTCGACGTTATGGACAGCTATTAATGTTCATATATGTTTATCATTTGGTGTTGAGACACATTTATATTGTGCTAGCTTTGTTAATATAGGGAAATAAAATTCACTAACTTTGCAATAAACTGGTGTGGTTATTCCTGGCTGAGAGGTCAGGTTCGCCGAAATGTATTCTGGACTAATTGTTAAGTGTTATGTTGATCAAGGTGTGGCTTATGTTCGTTATTGATTATTGATTTTTGATGAGACTGATCGATTAAGAGTACAAAGAGTTCCCACTAAGTCAAAAGATTCATCGGCCTAAAGAGCGTCCGAACACAGGTAAATTATTACTACGGACCGCTCTATCATCTGTGTCATTTTTTTACGTAAAAGCAGCGCAAACTTGCAAAATACAATTGTATTCTGTAAGTTTGCGCCGATTTTACGTCAAGAAACGACGCAAATGCGGCGCTAAAAAAGTATAAATAGGGGCATAAGTGTCCCAAGGATCAACAAACACTGAGGGATATGTGTCCCACTCAAAAGGAAGACTACAGCTGCCCTTGCACTCTCTCCACCATGACCCATGATGGGGACCTTAAAGCCCCGGAAAGGGTGATTGCAGTGGTTGACTGCACTCACTCTTGTTGAGGGTCTTCAGAGTCTCTCTCAATGGCTGGTGGCAAGAAAGAGAAATAGACACGGGCAAATGTTTTATTTGTAATAATGACAACTATGGCGACAGTCAGCCCAAAATATTAGGAGTGAAAATGCTCACCGACTCTGCCAAGGGTGGTGTGCATATATGGTAAAGGAGCGCAGGAATTTGTTTTTTGATAAGCGAAAAACAGTGACCAAGGAAGCCTTGAGCCAGAGAGGGATTTTCTTACTATGGGACTAATCATGAGTTGCATGGCTATTTCAGGGAGACTACTCCCAGAATTACCGGTACTGTGTGGCATCTTCCCACCTTTACCATGGCACTACTAGATGATGGTCCAAAAACGGGAACTAACATGCCGTAGTAATTGTAGCCCAATACAGGGCAATTTTTTGTCTTATTGATGCAGGGGCAACCTTACCCTGGTTTCACCATAGCCAGTATTTACGACAGCAGTGAAACAAAGGACTCGGAATCAGCAATAATGGTATTTCCCAATGAGAATCCACTTCGCTCAACTTGTGATTGAGCCCTACCGAGTAATGAAAAAGTAAAAATGTCACAATGCCATTTACACTAACCACCAGAAAGAGTTAAAGACAGCTGAGTAAATACAGAAAACATGTCACTTAAACACTTTATTCAGTGTTAGCCAACTTAGATTCCAACCTGTCTCCGGCATGTTGAAAAACAGATCACTACAGTAAACGCATCAAGCAACCAAAGTATGTACAAGTATCGGTCTGTGTTGTATCATTATGACAACAAATAATCCCCCAATCATTTTTGTATGAAAAAATGTAGGAATACATACATTTGATAAACACAGCAAAAAGCGTGTCTCTTTTTAAGTTCTCTGCTTTACTGGAGATACACAAGAAACTTAAAATCAACCTTAAATTGGTGGACCTCATTTAGAACTGGCTGATAATGGTACTTTGGACAAACAACTGTGTAACTCCGTCGGCCCTCCTTTTCACGTCCTATTATGAGGGGCGCAGAAAGATGAACGACCCAATGGAAAAGCTTCGCCGAGCTCCGCATCTGCTCTGTCATTGTTAACCCCTTAGCTGCTGGGCCTTTTCCCCCCCAGTGCTGAGCCCTTTTTTGGCTATTTGGGGTAGTTCGCGCTTAGGGCTTCATAACTTTTTGTCCACATAAGCTAACCACGCCAAATTTGCGTCCTTTTTTTCCAACATCCTAGGGATTCTAATGGTACCCAGAGTTTGTGGTTTACCCTGGAGGAGACCAAGAAAATAGCCAAAATACAGTGAAAATTTTGTTTTTTCCAAAAAAATGGGAAAAAAGGGCTGCCGAAGAAGGCTTGTGGTTTTTTCCCTGAAAATGCCATCAACCAAGGGTTTCTGGTGCTGAAATCACTATCTTCCCACCTTTCAGGAACGGGCAGACTTGAATCAGAAAACCAAATTTTTCAACACAAATTTGGCATTTTACTGGGACATACCCCATTTCTACTATATTTGGTGCTTTCAGCCTTCTTCCAGTTAGTGACAGGAATGGGTGTGAAACCAATGCTGGATCCCGGAATGCTAAACATTTCTGAAAACTAGACAAAATTCTGAATTCAGCAAGGGGTCATTTGTGTAGATCCTACAAGGTTTTCCTACAGAAAATAACAGCTGAAATAAAAAAATATTGAAATTGAGCTGAAAACAACAGCCATTTTTCTTTATGTTTTACTCTGTAACTTTTTCCTGCGATGTCAGATTTCTGAAAGCAATATACCGTTTTGTCTGCTGGACTCTTCTGGTTGCGGGGATATAAAGGGCTTGTAGGTTCATCAAGAACCCTAGGTACCCAGAGCCAATAAATAAGCTGCACCCTGCAGTTGGTTTTCATTCTATACTGGGTATACAGCAATTCATTTGCTGAAATATGAAGAGTGAAAAAGAGGTATCAAGAAAACCTTTGCATTTCCAAAATGGGATCAAGATAAGGTTTTGAGGAGCAGTGGTTATTTGCACATCGCTGAATTCCGAGGTGCCCATACTAGCATGTGAATTGCAGGGCATTTCTCAAATAGACGTCTTTTTTACACACTCTCTTATATTTGGAAGGAAAAAATGTAGAGAAAGATAAGGGGCAATAACACTTGTTTTGCTATTCTGTGTTCCCCCAAGTCTCCCGATAAAAATGATACCTCACTTGTGTGGGTAGGCCTAGTGCCCGCGACAGGAAATGCCCCAAAACACAACATGGACACATCCTATTTTTTTTATAGAAAACACAGCTGTTTTTTCCAAAGTGCCTACCTGTAGATTTTGGCCTCTAGCTCAGCCGGCACATAGGGAAACCTACCAAACCTGTGCATTTCTGAAAACTAGAGACCTAGGGGAATCCAAGGAGGGGTGACTTGCGGGGCTCGGACCAGGTTCTGTTACCCAGAATCCTTTGCAAACCTCAAAAAGTGGCTAAAAAAAACAAGTTTTCCTCACATTTCGGTGACAGAAAGTTCTGGAATCTGAGAGGAGCCACAAATTTCCTTCCACCCGGCGTTCCCCCAAGTCTCCCGATAAAAATGATACCTCACTTGTGTGGGTAGGCCTAGCGCCCGCGACAGGAAACGCCCCAAAGCGCAACGTGGACACATCAAAATTTTTGGAAGAAAACAGAGGTGTTTTTTGAGAAGTGCCTACCTGTAGATTTTGGCCTCTAGCTCAGCCGGCACCTAGGGAAACCTACCAAACCTGTGCATTTCTGAAAACTAGAGACCTAGGGCAATCCAAGGAGGGGTGACTCGCGGGGCTCGGACCAGGTTCTGTTACCCAGAATCCTTTGCAAACCTCAAAAAGTGGCTAAAAAAACAAGTTTTCCTCACATTTCGGTGACAGAAAGTTCTGGAATCTGAGAGGAGCCACAAATTTCCTTCCACCCGGTGTTCCCCCAAGTCTCCCGATAAAAATGATACCTCACTTGTGTGGGTAGGCCTAGCGCCCGCGACAGGAAACGCCCCAAAGCGCAACGTGGACACATCAAAATTTTTGGAAGAAAACAGAGGTGTTTTTTGAGAAGTGCCTACCTGTAGATTTTGGCCTCTAGCTCAGCCGGCACCTAGGGAAACCTACCAAACCTGTGCATTTCTGAAAACTAGAGACCTAGGGCAATCCAAGGAGGGGTGACTCGCGGGGCTCGGACCAGGTTCTGTTACCCAGAATCCTTTGCAAACCTCAAAAAGTGGCTAAAAAAACAAGTTTTCCTCACATTTCGGTGACAGAAAGATCTGGAATCTGAGAGGAGCCACAAATTTCCTTCCACCCGGCGTTCCCCCAAGTCTCCCGATAAAAATGATACCTCACTTGTGTGGGTAGGCCTAGCGCCCGCGACAGGAAACGCCCCAAAGCGCAACGTGGACACATCAAAATTTTTGGAAGAAAACAGAGGTGTTTTTTGAGAAGTGCCTACCTGTAGATTTTGGCCTCTAGCTCAGCCGGCACCTAGGGAAACCTACCAAACCTGTGCATTTCTGAAAACTAGAGACCTAGGGCAATCCAAGGAGGGGTGACTCGCGGGGCTCGGACCAGGTTCTGTTACCCAGAATCCTTTGCAAACCTCAAAAAGTGGCTAAAAAAACAAGTTTTCCTCAGATTTCGGTGACAGAAAGTTCTGGAATCTGAGAGGAGCCACAAATTTCCTTCCACCCGGCGTTCCCCCAAGTCTCCTGATAAAAATGATACCTCACTTGTGTGGGTAGGCCTAGCGCCCGCGACAGGAAACGCCCCAAAGCGCAACGTGGACACATCAAAATTTTTGGAAGAAAACAGAGGTGTTTTTTGAGAAGTGCCTACCTGTAGATTTTGGCCTCTAGCTCAGCCGGCACCTAGGGAAACCTACCAAACCTGTGCATTTCTGAAAACTAGAGACCTAGGGCAATACAAGGAGGGGTGACTCGCGGGGCTCGGACCAGGTTCTGTTACCCACAATCCTTTGCAAACCTCAAAAAGTGGCTAAAAAAACAAGTTTTCCTCACATTTCGGTGACAGAAAGTTCTGGAATCTGAGAGGAGCCACAAATTTCCTTCCACCCGGCGTTCCCCCAAGTCTCCTGATAAAAATGATACCTCACTTGTGTGGGTAGGCCTAGCGCCCGCGACAGGAAACGCCCCAAAGCGCAACGTGGACACATCAAAATTTTTGGAAGAAAACAGAGGTGTTTTTTGAGAAGTACCTACCTGTAGATTTTGGCCTCTAGCTCAGCCGGCACCTAGGGAAACCTACCAAACCTGTGCATTTCTGAAAACTAGAGACCTAGGGCAATACAAGGAGGGGTGACTCGCGGGGCTCGGACCAGGTTCTGTTACCCACAATCCTTTGCAAACCTCAAAAAGTGGCTTAAAAAACAAGTTTTCCTCACATTTCGGTGACAGAAAGTTCTGGAATCTGAGAGGAGCCACAAATTTCCTTCCACCCGGCGTTCCCCTAAGTCTCCCGATAAAAATGATACCTCACTTGTGTGGGTAGGCCTAGCGCCCGCGACAGGAAATGCCCCAAAACAGAACGTGGACACATCAAAATTTTTGGAAGAAAACAGAGGTGTTTTTTGAGAAGTGCCTACCTGTAGATTTTGGCCTCTAGCTCAGCCGGCACCTAGGGAAACCTACCAAACCTGTGCATTTCTGAAAACTAGAGACCTAGGGCAATCCAAGGAGGGGTGACTCGCGGGGCTCGGACCAGGTTCTGTTACCCAGAATCCTTTGCAAACCTCAAAAAGTGGCAAAAAAAACAAGTTTTCCTCACATTTCGGTGACAGAAAGTTCTGGAATCTGAGAGGAGCCACAAATTTCCTTCCACCCGGCGTTCCCCCAAGTCTCCCGATAAAAATGATACCTCACTTGTGTGGGTAGGCCTAGCGCCCGCGACAGGAAACGCCCCAAAGCGCAACGTGGACACATCAAAATTTTTGGAAGAAAACAGAGGTGTTTTTTGAGAAGTGCCTACCTGTAGATTTTGGCCTCTAGCTCAGCCGGCACCTAGGGAAACCTACCAAACCTGTGCATTTCTGAAAACTAGAGACCTAGGGCAATCCAAGGAGGGGTGACTCGCGGGGCTCGGACCAGGTTCTGTTACCCAGAATCCTTTGCAAACCTCAAAAAGTGGCTAAAAAAACAAGTTTTCCTCAGATTTCGGTGACAGAAAGTTCTGGAATCTGAGAGGAGCCACAAATTTCCTTCCACCCGGCGTTCCCCCAAGTCTCCTGATAAAAATGATACCTCACTTGTGTGGGTAGGCCTAGCGCCCGCGACAGGAAACGCCCCAAAGCGCAACGTGGACACATCAAAATTTTTGGAAGAAAACAGAGGTGTTTTTTGAGAAGTGCCTACCTGTAGATTTTGGCCTCTAGCTCAGCCGGCACCTAGGGAAACCTACCAAACCTGTGCATTTCTGAAAACTAGAGACCTAGGGCAATACAAGGAGGGGTGACTCGCGGGGCTCGGACCAGGTTCTGTTACCCACAATCCTTTGCAAACCTCAAAAAGTGTCTAAAAAAATAAGTTTTCCTCACATTTCGGTGACAGAAAGTTCTGGAATCTGAGAGGAGCCACAAATTTCCTTCCACCCGGCGTTCCCCCAAGTCTCCTGATAAAAATGATACCTCACTTGTGTGGGTAGGCCTAGCGCCCGCGACAGGAAACGCCCCAAAGCGCAACGTGGACACATCAAAATTTTTGGAAGAAAACAGAGGTGTTTTTTGAGAAGTGCCTACCTGTAGATTTTGGCCTCTAGCTCAGCCGGCACCTAGGGAAACCTACCAAACCTGTGCATTTCTGAAAACTAGAGACCTAGGGCAATCCAAGGAGGGGTGACTCGCGGGGCTCGGACCAGGTTCTGTTACCCAGAATCCTTTGCAAACCTCAAAAAGTGGCTAAAAAAACAAGTTTTCCTCACATTTCGGTGACAGAAAGTTCTGGAATCTGAGAGGAGCCACAAATTTCCTTCCACCCGGCGTTCCCCTAAGTCTCCCGATAAAAATGATACCTCACTTGTGTGGGTAGGCCTAGCGCCCGCGACAGGAAATGCCCCAAAACAGAACGTGGACACATCACATTTTTTCATAGAAAACAGTGCCTACCTGTGGATTTTGGCCTCTAGCTCAGCCGGCACCTGGGGAAACCTAGCAAACCAGCACATTTTTGTAAACTAGAAACCCAGGGGAATCCAAGATGAGGTGACTTGTGGGGCTCGGACCAGGTTCTGTTACCCAGAATCCTTTGCAAACCTCAAAATGTTGCTAAAATACCACGTTTTCCACACATTTCGGTGACAGAAAGTTCTGGAATCTGAGGGGAGCCACAAATTTCCTTCCACCCAGCGTTCCCCCAAGTCTCCCGATAAATATGATACCTCACTTGTGTGGTTAGGCCTGGTGCCTGCGACAGGAATAGATCACACAACGGTCAATGTTGGTCCTTACGTGAGGCAGCTGTTGACCCTGGGGTGATCCATTCCTGACACAGGCACTAGGTGTAGGCACTCAAGTGGGGTAGTGTTTTTATCAGGACAGGTGAGGAGTCACTGGGTGGTAGGAATGTTGTGGATCCCAGCATATTCCTGTAGTTTGTGTGACAGAAATGCGAGAAAAATAGAGTTTTTTCTCAACATTTCAGCTTTGCAGGGTATTCTGTGTAAGAAAACTTTGGGGAATCCACACAAGTCACACCTCTGTGGACTCCCCCGAATGTCTAGTTTCCAGAAATGTTTGGGTTTAGTGTGTTTCTCTATATGGCCACCGAATCCAGCACCAAAAACACAGGTGCCTGCCTTACAAAACCAGTTTGTTTTGCCATAGACAATTTTGATGTCTCCACAATATGATTTGGGTGGTGGAATTTGGGGCTGAACTAAATTGGTGAGCTCCCAAGAGAGCACTCTCTCTCTGCTTGCCGCCGCATTCACCTGCTCTCTGGGTTGGCCTAACCCACTATTACCCAGTTGCACGAACAGCTTGCGAAGGGACAGCAGGACTGTCCTCATCACCTCCCTCATAATGTACTGGAAGAGGAGTTTTCGAATGGGACTCCTCTGACTGAAAAATCACTCCCAGAGTCTGCGCCATTGTCCTATCCCTCAGATGCTGTCTCAGTATCTGATGTCTCAGTCTCTGATCCTATGTCAGAGCGGTCCTCTATAACCCGAGTGCAGGCAGCAGTCATCCATCAAGATGCCATCTCTGCTATTGGCTAAACTGTTGCTCTAAAACACTAGCCTACGTAGACAGTCACAAAATCGATGGTGTGTGTGAGATACGTGCAACAGTAGAGGCCACCTTACCTGCGCTTCTTCCCTCAATCAGCACGTACTTTCAAGACACTCAAAAAACACCTTGTCACATACCATTCGTCACAGTCTTTAGCACCTCCTGCGCCCAGTCCAACAATCATTATTGGTGCTCCCAATCCCTCCTCCTCGGATTCCCTCATTACCACCCAGCAAAAGTGCCCTTCATCTCTCCATAGACTTTACTAATGTACTCAGCTATTTACATAAAATACAGATGTGCTCTTTGCAGTAGGCATATAAACCTTCTGCGCTTCTTTATGGCACTAAAACTGCCACTAGACAAGTCGGACCCTTTTCCCCCCAGGGAAACCACACACATATTGACAAAAGTGATGTATATATGACAGCCAACCACCTGAAACTCAACTCAAGCAAAACCGAAATAATCCTCTTTGGCCCTCACCAAAAAAACCTGGGACCCCCCATGGTGGCCCACCACGCAAGGCCCTGCACCCACCCCCGCCAACTACGCACGCAACCTCAGCATCATCCTAGACTCCTCCCTCTCTATGACCCAACAAATCAACGCTCTTACCTCCTCATGCTTCAACAAACTCCGTATACTGAAAAACATTAAAATGGATCCCCACAGAGACCAGAAAAACTGTCACTCACGCACTCATCAGCAGCAGGCTTGATTACAGAAACGCCCTCTACGCCGGCACCACTCTAAAACTCAAGTGCAAACTACACGCATCCAGAACTCAGCAGCACGACTCATCCTCGACCTCCACCGACACGAACACATCTCTCCACACCTCAAATCCCTCCACTGGCTCCCCATTGACAAAAGGATCACCTTCAAGATCCTCATCCTCACACACAAATCACTCCACAACACAGGCCCTGCCTACCTCAACGAGAGTCACCTTCCACACCCCCACACGAAACGTCCGTTCAGCTGACCTCTCTCTCGCCTCTGACCCCCGCATCAAACACACCACCACCGGGGGCAGATCCTTCTCCTACATTGCACCCAAAACATGGAACGCACTCACAACCCACATTCGCAAGACCCAAAACCTACTTCTTTTCAGGAAGGGCCTCAAAACCTGGCTTTTTGAACAGTGAACCTCCTAGCCCCTTTCCCTCCCCCCCGTCCCCCCCCCAGCGCCTTGAGACCCTCACAGGTGAGTAGCGCGCTTTATAAATCTCTTTGATACAGATCTACCAATATATATATATATATAAATATATATCTACATAGATATATCTATAGATATATCCATGTACCTAGATATATCTATCTACATAGATATATATATATAGATATATACATATATTTTTTTTTAGTTGTTGTATGGTTTCCTTGGGGGCCAAAATGGCCCCCAGGGAAACCCTACAACATCTAAAAAAAAAATTGCCACGGGCGACCCCCTGTCATTTCATTGTTTTTTTTTTTTTTTTAAATCCCCTGGGGGGGGGGGGGGGCGCGATCGCGCCCCCCCCCCCTCCCCAGGGGGCACCTACCTTTTTATTTTTTTCGGAAAATTATCCGGGGGGGGGCGGCCCGTTTTCCGGGGGGGGGGGGGCTGCCCCCCAAAAGTGAAATCCCTGGTGTCTAGTGGGGTTTCCTGGCCCCCGATCGCAGCTGTGCTGCGATCGGGGGCCAGGAAACCGTTTCAGAAGGCCTCATAAGAAAGGGGAGACTCTCCCCTTTCTTACGAGGCCTTCTGAAACTGTTTCTGGCCCCCGATCGCAGCTGTGCTGCGATCGGGGGCCAGAAAGAGTTTCAGAAGGCCTCGTAAGAAAGGGGAGAGTCTCCCCTTTCTTACGAGGCCTTTTCAAAATGTTTCCTGACCCCCCCGATCGCAGCTGTGCTGCGATCGGGGGAGCCAGGAAACCTGAAAGTGTTTCCTAGCCCCCGATCGCAGCACAGCTGGGACCGGGGGCCAGGAAACACTTTCAGGAAGGCCTCGTAAGAAAGGGGAGTGTCTCCCCTTTCTTACGAGGCCTTCCTGAAAGTGTTTCCTGGCCCCCGATCGCAGCTGTGCTGCGATCGGGGGCCAGGAAACACTTTCAGGAAGGCCTCGTAAGAAAGGGGAGACTCTCCCCTTTCTTACGAGGCCTTCCCGAACGTGAAAAAGGCCGTTTTCCCCATGAAAGCAGGAAGCGGCCGCAAGGCTGCTTCCTGCTTTCATGGGGAAAACACCTTTGCAACGTCAGCGCGCCTCGCGGCGCGCTGATGTCACAAAGGGGCGGGTGGGGGGCGGGGGGAGACACGGTAGCTTCCGTGTCTCCCGGGGGGGGAAAAAAAATAAAAAATAAATCCTCGGGTGCGACGCACCCGAGGATTTATTAATGCCCTTCCTGGTGTCGGCCACTGGTCGTGACCCGCACCAGGGAGGGTGTGTGGGCGTCGGCCAGTGGCCGACGCCCGCACCTAAGCGGTTAATGCCACCAAAAATAATAGCCCGACCAGTCCACCACCATTTCCAGTGGGTTTGAAAGAGAGAAAGACTGATATACAATTCCTTTCTTGTAACAGGCTTTGAAGTGTCGCTTACAAGTTAGGGCACTTAGAATGTGGATACTACTAGTATGTATTTCTTTGGGGTCCATTTTAAGTGCCCACATATTGTGGCAGCAATTACTCTATACTGCACTCATGGTGGAATTGTGGCTGCAGTGTTTCTTTATCCCCCAGTGGCTACTTTTCCATTCTAAAACATTCCCAGATGTGTGACTTGAAAACTGCGCCAAGTACAGGTTTTCAGGCATATTTCTGGGAATATTGTGTGACTTTTTTGTGACAGCAACTATACAACTCCGCACACAGAGGCTGGTGCCTCCTGTGAAAATTTATGTTTTTTTTCTCTGCTGGGAAAACATTTTTCCTCATGGAGAAACACCACTCTCCTTGTCCCTCACCAAATCTGTGGATGATTCGTTCCCTTTCCTGTCTTGGAAGGGGAATTACTCCAGTCATTGACTGGAGTAAATCTATCATTTCCAGAGTGGGAAGCAGTTGGAGAGGAGCTTGGAAATGCCCACATGCATGTTTGTGGGCAATGCCAAACTTTCAAGACAAAGCACGGCTTGGAATGGCCACTTCTAAACCCCGGAAAGGGTTTTACTATTGAGTATTTCTCAACTGGGGCATCTGTGGTGGTAAATGCATGTACACCTGCCAGGAATCCCTATCTGAATTCATGGCTGGTGTAAAAAAGTTCAATTCTGTCTTAAACATATGCTTATGCCCAGTTTAGCTTTTTAAATGGGGCTCATATTTAGTAAGGGTAGATATATGAGCGGATAAATCATGCATGTAATGAAACAAAAGTCACAGAAAACGTAAGTGAGATAGAAGTGAAAGAGAAGGTAGCAATGCCACATAAAGGTTTTCTGCAATACGGGAAGAAAACACAACTTTTTATGATCAAGATGGAGAAACAGTTGAAGATCATTTGCAGGAGCATGAGAGAACAGAGGTTGAGGGCCCATATGTACTAACACATTTTCCCATAGACACCAAATGGTGAAAAGCCTTTGATAGATCGGGCCCTAGACGTAGAGAAGATCCATATAAGATAAAATGGGTAAGAGAAAGGGAGCTTTGGTTGCATGTAATGCATGAATTGAATGTACCTTACAAAGGGTATACTACAGAAAACTGCATGGCCGTGGTTTTTTAGTGAAAAAAAGAAGCAGAGCTAAGAAGGAGGGAAGAAAAAGCTAGGTGAGTAATGGGAGAAATGAGGATACCGTATAGATAGGAATATAATTTCAGTTTTAGAGACATCACGCTGGAGAGAGGAAGAAGATGTTCTATAGTTCATTGAATGAATACAGATGAAAAACATACAATGAACACAGATGAGAAAGCAAACGCAAATGTACGTTTGATATTCAACAATAACCAAGTGATGTGACAGGCATAAAGAAAGAAAATGAATAATGATTAAGTATAGATGATGAATCCAGGAGATCCAAGACAGAGCAATAGTTAACGATGTACTGAAGAGGAAAATACAAGAGGACACAGAACTATAGATCCATGGAGCAAAGTCTAGATAGAATGTGGCAGTCCACATTGTCTAAATGAGATGAAAGATCTAACAGAGTAAGGAGTGAGGATAGGTTGGCAATGTCAAATTATTTTGGGTAGCCAGCAGAACTTTTTTTCATTTCAACGATTTTTTATTTTAAGATTGAAACGGTATTTAGAAGAGTAGTACAGTGCTTTAGCATATGGAAATATATGACACATCAGTTCAAGGTATATTGCACAGCTGTTCTTGGAAGATCCAATAAATTAAGAAGGTAAGTGTCAACTTATTTACTGCTAAAGAGAAGAGGGGAGAAAAAAAGAAGATGAGGTGGCAAAAGTGAAGGGGGAAGAGAAAAAACAGAAGAGATAGGAGGGGCAGGGACTGCATAGGAATCCAAACCTAACTGGAATGCTAGTTGAGTATAATGAATGATTGGGTAAATTAAAAATTTGCATGTATGTGTCTAATTTAGATCATAGTTGGTGGGAGGAGATGTTGCTTGAATTAGTGTTGTGTAGAATATTGTCACGCTTCGAATAAATCAAACCCATGTCCGCCATGTAAGATATGAGATATTAATCTAGTTTTTCCGGTTGAAAAGTATGATTTTGATGCTTGCAGTCAACAGGAGGTCAAATAGCATTCTGTCCCAGTAGGGTAAGGAGCTAAAGACATATTTGTCAGTATCTGCATAGATGCTTAGTGTGACTAAAGTGTGTTAATGTAACAACGTTAAAAATACTACACAGTGTATTTTTCGTCTCATTCCACAAAGGGTGGGCATGTTTGCATGAAAAATGTAGGTTGCAATGCCATCAGACGTCCGAAGTTAAAAGGCCTCGTTTATGTGAATGGTCAGGAGTCCAATATGTTCAGTATACTGTCCAAAATGTTCATTCTGATGGCACAAGGG
Organism: Pleurodeles waltl; assembly: GCF_031143425.1. Taxonomy (NCBI): domain Eukaryota; kingdom Metazoa; phylum Chordata; class Amphibia; order Caudata; family Salamandridae; genus Pleurodeles; species Pleurodeles waltl. The sequence goes on along the minus strand of NC_090448.1, from coordinate 916,984,354 downwards.
AGATTTTCTATTTTAGCATGGAACTGCATTTATTGTTCCAGTTGTCTGGTGGGATATGTATCAGATTATGCTTTGAGCAGGATTCGTTCCATGTTCTTTGTATGATCACGCATTCTTGTTCAGATATTTTTTGCAGTGTTTTATAGATAATAGAATCTGTGTGAGACTTAAGTATAAGATTTTGGAGGAAACTTAAGTCAGCCTTATGTGACTCTTTGGAATCACAGAGCTCTACTTCGAAAGTAAGGAAATAACAAAAATCTATAGGTTGGAGATTAAACTTTGCCGCTAGTGTAGAAAAGGGTATAGGATGACCTGGGAGGATATCTTTAACAAAAAGTACTCCTGCTGATGCCCAGCATCTCCAGAAATTGAGGGACGGGTCTAATTTGATTGATTTGACAAACCATAAGGATGAGGACTCAGATCCTTTCAGTTTATTTGTAAAAATATTTGTCCAAGTGTTAAAATTGAGTCTTTAATAATGTGTGTGGAGTGAGAAACTTTGATTTGTTTAGAAGTTAAAATACTGATGAGGGAGAAAGGGAAGACTAATTCCAACTCAATGCTAACCCAGGGGGAGTGGTTTATAGTTGTTGTTGGAACCACCAGATTGTTTGTCTAGCACAAAAGGCTGTTTGACGGTATGTGAAATTAGAAAAGTGTACTCCTGCTGAGGATTTGTCAAATTGACGTTTGAGGAGGGATATTCTTGCTTTTTTTCCTTTTCATATGCATGTTGATCTGATGGTGTTAAGGGATCTGTGAAATGATATGGCGCGGTTAGCAGTGAACATGTTGTGGAAGAAGTTAATTTTTGGAGTGAGTAATGTTTTAACAGCTTCATCCACCCCTACCATGTAATGAAGTTTGATGACCATGAATCTGTAAGTTTCTTTGCTTTGTCAAGTAGGATGGTTTCAATGTGGGTTCTGTTCTCCTCAATCGTGCTGGCGAATTGGACCCCTAAATAGTTTATTTTATGCTGTTGCCAATTTAATATATAATTCAGCGCAAACCTAACTCCATATTTATACTTTGGTGCTAGACACGTCTAGTGCCAAAGTTATAGAGTTTCCACCTTTTTCTGGAGGGGAAAACCTACCTTGCGTCAATGAGATGCAAGGTAGGCGTCTCGTCCAGAAAAGGACGATATGGCCTTTGTACTGTATTTATCCCCATGTGCTAAAATCCAGCACGGAGGATGGGGCCCTTAAATAATGCAGCTAAGCTTGCTTAGCACCATGATTTAACGTCTGGGTCTGGGCAGGCATTAGGGGACCTGTAGGCAGATTTCCATGGTCACAGACCATCGAAATTGACCACAGGTGCCCTTCCCTGGCCCCAGGGACACCCCCATCCACCCCCACCCACATCAGGAGGACACCTAAGGATGGGGGACCCATCGCAGGTAAGTCGGGGTGAGTAAATATTTTTTTTATCCAACACCGCTCGGGGGCCCTGACCAGGCGACCCCTGCACGGCGCTGGCCCAAATGGCCATGCCCAAGGGACAATTGTCCCCTGGGCATGGCCATTGGGGTGGTGGACATGGCTCCTGTCTGTCTTTACTAAGACAGGAGCCATTGTGTGCCTGAAAATGGCCCTACACTGCTTAGAGGCAATTATTTTGCCTCTAAACAGTGTTGAGCCATAATTTGGCACACAAGCCCCAGTTCCCCCTATGCCTCCCCAGCCCTGTTAGCATCCTTTCTGGCCAGCGCTGTACTTTTTGACGCAAAAAGTATAAATATGGGCCTAATTTTTTGCTCACAAAGATATAGCCTATTCAAGATAGAAAATTGTGGGTGTGTGAGTAAAAAGTAAAGTCACTCCCTGTTGGATTGTGTAATCTCCAGATATCGATTAAGTTGTAATCTTCTGACGATTTATGTAGTTTTGAATGAGATATATTTGGTTTATATCTGAACTGTTAAAGTCTATCTAAAGTGGCGTCAAACAGTAGGTGGAAATATCTCACTAGAATTACTTTAATATTCTGGAGGAGATCTTTTAATTTCTGGTTCAGAGAAGACCAGAAAGAGGGGTCATCAGCAGTACGGATGTAGGTTTTGAGAATAAAAAACAAGAAGTTGTTTTTTATAAATTTAGAAAGTAACCATGAAGGCTCAGGTCAATGGAGCAGTTGCCTTTTTTTGCAATTAGAGTGGATACTCTGTTTATTTTCTCAGTAGTTGGAGAACTTATACAGTCAGTGATCCAAGAATGTTGCATACTACAGGCTTCTATCTCACCTGCTTTGGTCTCTTGAAGCAGTATGATATCGCTTTTCAATTTATAGCAGTAATATAGTACTTTTTAACATTTAATAGGATGATTGAGATCTTTAGTGTTCAAAGATACAATTTTAAGTGATGAGTTGGCCATTATCAGGTGTTTGATGCCTGGCTGCTGCAATATCAAGGATGATGGCATCTCTCGGGTGAGGAAAAGGAGTAAGCTGATCAAAGGAGAAGGAAAAGGAAGAACTAAGGGCAAGAAGCCTCCAAGAGGACAGTGGTGACTTTTCGTTGAAGGTGGAAGAAAGGATTATCTTTGATAACCACATTTTATCAACAAATAATAAGAAAAGTTCAAAAATCCCCCAAAATCCCAAACCATCCCAACCCTTATAACCCTTCCCCCACAACAAAAGCCAACAAGGAAGCCATGTAAGCCTCAGTGGGGAGAAAAGTGATCCCCAATGCAACATCCAGGCCAAAGTGGGACCTCATCAGAGATCAAACACAAAAGGATAAAGTGACAACAGTGAACACCTGCATAATGAACATCTTATGTTATAGAATGATAGACTACGGCATTTTATTTATGTTTTTACTTATATTTTTGCTGAGTGCAGTCAAGAAATAACAATACATAATAGTACTTATATCAGCAGAGCCTAAACAATATTAACTACTTCACATACTCCTGATGGGGCATTCACAATAAATGATCAAATAAATAACATCATAAACAATCCATAGTCTGACATCATATACATTCGAATTTCAGGGTGAATCCTCTGACCTTAGCTATCTGAAGTTCTAGTTTGTATGCCTCCATCACATCTTTCCATAACTCCTCAAATTTTGGTGGGAGTAAATAATTTCAATTCCATGCAATAATAGGCCTGGCTGTAGCAAGAATATAAATCACACAGTCAGTAGCACATGTGCCCAGCAGAATCTTTTTAAGCATAGTTATCCATGCCTGGGGTTGAACTTCAATTATTTGGCGTTGGACCAAAGACGGTGTCAGTTTTGGACATGTGACAAGCATATGAATATTATCAACTGCTTCAAAAGCACAGATAAATAAGCTATTACACCATTTGCACAGTTTTTGAGAGCTAATGTAAAAATCAAACATTGTGCAATAGGTCTGACCACTTAGGGCCTGATTCAGACCTTGGCGGACGGCGGAGGCCGTCCGCCAAGGTCCCGCCGACAAATGACCGCACCGCGGTCAAAAGACCGCGGCGGCCATTCAAACATTTCCGCTGGGCCGGCGGGCGCTCTCCAAAAGAGCGCCCGCCGGCCCAGCGGAAATGCCCCTGCAACGTGGACGCCGGCTCAGAATTGAGCCGGCGTAGTTGCAGGGGTGCGACGGGTGCAGTTGCACCCGTCGCGTATTTCAGTGTCTGCAAAGCAGACACTGAAATACTTTGTGGGTCCCTCTTACGGGGGCCCCTGCAGTGCCCATGCCATTGGCATGGGCACTGCAGGGGCCCCCAGGGGCCCCGCGGCACCCCCTACCGCCATCCTGTTCATGGCGGGTTTCCCGCCATGAACAGGATGGCGGTAGGGGGTGTCTGAATCCCCATGGCGGCGGAGCGCGCTCCGCCGCCATGGAGGATTCAATCGGGCAGCGGTAAACCGTCGGGAGACCGCCGGTTTACCCTTTCTGACCGCGGCTGAACCGCCGCGGTCAGAATGCCCTTGGGAGCACCGCCAGCCTGTTGGCGGTGCTCCCGTGGTCGGTGACCCTGGCGGTCACCGGCCGCCAGGGTCAGAATGACCCCCTTAGTCTTGTAGGAGTGACAATTTTACAATAGCAAAAAAGAGTGTTAGAAAGGATTTGAACCCAAAACCCTTCCTTAAAATCAGCAGTACATTTATCAGACCAGTTGCTCAGATAATTAGGAGAGTACCGGATGAGACAGCCACATTTTTCAGAGATACTGCATGTCTTCTTACCATAGATCAGTTGTGCCATTTTGGACTGTAACAACGGGGTATCAATATTGCTACTCTCACACAGTAAGGCAGACCGAATCTGCAGGTATTTTAAAAAGTCGCTACGATGAATAGTAAATTCTGCCTGCAAATCTATAAAAGTTTAACCCCAGAGTCATCAAACAAATCACATAGCTTAATTTCCAGCTGCGACCAAGTGCCAAAATAGGGAGAGGTAAAGCACTCCGATAGATCCAGATTGTCCTACAAAGGCGTATGGGTATGGAAATTTGGAATTTTCAAAAACTACGTTAAACCAGGTTTTTTTCAAGAACTATCTCAGTTTTCAATGTAACTTTTTGAAGAATTTGCAGCCCTTAAATGTAGTGTTTCTGCTGCGAGAATATTTTATATCTAAAATAGTAAGAAGCCAATTATATGGATAGGACTTGTAAAGCATACAATATGGTCAGCCATACTAGATCGGTAATAAAAACGCCAGTCAGGGAGTGCTCAACCACCCTCAATTATTGGGAGCTTCAGTAGTTTTAACGATCTTCGCTCTTTCTTTTTTTGCCATATAAATCTAGTAATTATAGACTCCCGCATTTTGAAATATCTACAAGGAACATACAGGGGGAGTGAATGAAAAAGGTACAGATTCTTGAGAAAAATGTTCATTTTATTTAAATTAATTAATTCAATAAAAGAAAGGGGTAAGGGAATCTACTTCTCAAGTAGTAACCTCAGAGACCTTAATTGTGCAGTGTAATTATATGCATAGCACAGCTTTATCGTGGGAGCCAGAAAAAAGCCCAAGTACCTTGCTTGAGTAATCACCATTTGGTCAGAGCTTGTCGCGATCCCCACAAGAATCAATTGTGTTTTATGTGCATTTATCTTATAAACTGAGCCCTGGCCAAAATCTAAACCAACCTGGTCAACGTTCTCAATCGTTGACTTAGAACAGTGAGAAAATATTAGAACATCATCTGCATACGCAGCCAACTGGTAAGGGAGTGACACATATGGATTGCTGGGAGCATTTCTGCATAAAAGACTAATATATGGTTCCATATAGAGTGCATTAAGAGCAGGTGAAAGCGGGCAGCCTTGTTGAGTGCCACACAAAATAAAAATAAAGGGTGTTCGTGTCTGTCGTATGCTGATCTGAGCTTTGTGAGCCTTATAAATGGCTTTAATCACTTTAACAGAGCTAGAGCTAGAGCTGAAAATAAAATGAGCAAGCACTTCCCAGAGAAACTTTCAAGATGTGTGGTTAAAGGCTTTCACAGCATTGAGTAGCATGATGTTAAGCAGTTCGTGGAGAGTTTCAGGGCGGTCTATTAATGTCATGATTAAATTTGTATGGGCAGTCGTATCTTTTCCTTGGATAAAGCCATGCTGTTCCAGTGATACAAGTTTTGATATAACCAGATTTACACGATTATTCAAAAGCTTGGTAAATATTTTAGAATCAACATTGATAAGTGAAATTGATCGATATGAACTACATTCATTGGATCTTTATCTTTTTTCAAAAATATTGTAATAATGGCTTCCTTCCAGGAAGTAAGGACTTCACCAGTGCTTGAGATTTCTTTAAGTACCTGTACAAAAAGTGGGATAGTTATAGATGCAAGAATCTTATATATCTCTGATGGAATAAGATCTGGCCCTGGCACTTTTCCTGTAGGCAGGCTAGTAATGAGCCTTCTAATTTAATTCACCGTAATCTCAGCGTCCAGTAACTCATTGTCAGTCCTTGCTAATTTGAGTAGACCTATGGGATCTAAATAGTCCTCAATGTTTTTTTCTAGATTGCACTGCATCTCGTCTTGATACATCTGAGAATAATACGCCATAAATGTAGATAGAATGTCAGTGTTGGATGCAGACTCTTCCTGTGAGATCTTTAATGTGTGTGATATCAGTTTTGGGTGTGCCAGCCCAACCAAGACAAGCCAGTAGTTAGCCAGACGTCTTCCCTATCTCACAGTTCCCAGCTTGTAATTGAAAAGCTTTCCTATTTATGTGAGCCTTTAATAGGGCGGAGATGTGCCCTCGCAGTTCCATAATTTGTATGTATGTGGCTTGAGCTGCACTAGACTGAGATTCAATATGTGTCATATTCAACTGAGTAAGACTCTTCAATTAATTCCTAATGGATTGTTCTTCATTATCCGCCCTTGAGATCTGGGCAACAACTGATTGCAAGATGCCCCTGATATAAGCTTTAAACGTGTCCCGGACCACAAAGAGGTGAGCTGAGCCTTGATTAGTTGCAAGAAATTTCTGCTGCAAAAATCCTAGCTTTTTTCCTCACCCTTTTTAGCCCATTTGTGTTCCACGCTATGATATTAACCATTTTGTTTTATTTACATTTTGTACCTCCTAGGCAACTCACATACCAGGTAGCATGCATACGCCCTCCTTTCAGCATAATCTAAAGAACGTAAATTCCTAGAAACCATATTACTACCATAACAGCATGTCTGCACTCTTTTCCCTTCTTCCTCCTTCCCCCTTTCACCACTCCCCAACCCTGAGAGCCTTGGGTGCCCAGCATACCTCTAGCTCAGCATGGTTAAGGAGCTGGACATGCCCATACCCGTGTGATGCCACTAAAGACATCCAGGCAATATTAGAGTGCCACCACCCACCACCAAAAGTTAATACCACCCAGTAAGGCAATGAGGTCTACCACCACCTATTTTGGCATACTTCACACCAAATTCAGATAAGAATCGGACAGCATGCCAGTACGACCATTCAGTGAGGAATACCCTCAGAGTCCAAAAACTGCTTGGCTTGTTTTAGTTCAGAGAATGTTAGAAAGGAACTCTTCCAATTTATTTTTAGAGATGGGCCACCTACGAATGAAACTGGAATGGATGCAGCTTTAAACTTGGGTATAAGCAACTGCATTTCTCATATCCTCTTTGCTCTCTCCCAGGCCAGATCCTGAAAAATTGAGAATGAACCTTCTGCGTTCCCTGGGAATTGACAGAACTGCTTCCTTAATCTTATAAACCTGGAAGAAAATAATAATAGTGCGATGCCTGTTCCCAGACATTGGTGGCCCGGTTGGAATCCTGTGTGCAGATGCAATAGACAGCGTGTTGTCTATGCCTGAAGAATTACCCATGCTACCCAATAATAGATATGTTCAAAGAACATTGCTAGTCCATTTAATCATCACAGCATCAGATCTGGCAACATCTGAGTCTTGAGAAGGTTAATTTGCTGCGTAATCACTTCCTGCTTGCCCTCCATCCGAATCATCTGTGTTGCCAATCTCTGTAGCTTAATGTCAGTTACTTTATGTATATCTGTGAAGTTGCTGCTAAATGGAAAATACTTTAAGTTCTAAGTTATCAACTGTTTTAGCCTGTGCATTTAACAGATCACATTTCTTTTAGAATAATTTTCAGTAGGGATTTGGTGGACAGGGATGCTGAGGAGCAGGTGGAGGCTGCCTTTGATTCCTCTGTCTCAGAGACAACAGATACGTATGGGATATCTGGCTGACCAAGCTTATCATAGCCCCCTTTCTGACATTATTATGTTGTCTTCTATAGTGTGGGTGAGGTAAGCATTACCAGTGGAGGCTCTTTGGGAGTCATGGCTGAAGGGTCTGGCAATCTTAACATCTAGAATTACAGTGATACAGCTGTCTGCTAATATCCTTGAGATAAATGAGAGCCTGCAAGAGGAGCTGTACAAAAGTTACCAAACCATTAAACATTTGACAAGCATTTATCTAAGGGAGACAGTAATAAATTCCAACTTGAAAAACATTTATAATAGAAGAATACAGCACGTAAATTAATGTATCATTGGGAGTCTGCTACTGTCCTCAGAAAGAACTCTAAGACCCTGGTAGAAGATCTTCATTTTGGTAGAACCTGGAAAGGAAAATGTGATGTTCAGCAATTTGAGCTCAGGGCACAGTGCAAGGAATCTTTTCCTTCCATCAGATGTAGGTTTGACAAAGTCTTGGCAGATTCTGATATTGTGGCATTCTATAAGGTAGTTCTGATCTGTTTCATTGATTCAAGAATCATTTATTGTGGCGGTATCGGAGCAGATGAAAACTTAGGGCCTTATTACAACTTTGGAGGAGGTGTTAATCCGTCCCAAATGTAACGGATATGCCACCAGCCGTATTATGAGTTCCATAGGATATAATGGACTCGTAATACGGCGGGTGGTATATCTGTCACTTTACCGTCACTTTTGGGACGGATTAACACCTCCTCCAAAGTTGTAATCAGGCCCTTAGTGCCTTAGGTCAGTTGATTGAGGTAGCGATGGCGTGCGTTGGGACCCTATAAGCTCTTTCAATTTTGAAAGTACAATTAAATGTTATTTCTAATATCTGGGGGATACAGGATTCAAGAAAGGTTACACAGGACTTCTCTTTGGTTTCTGAGTTCTCTGCAAGGCCAAAAATCTTCAGAATTCTCAGATTACCTCTTCTGTTTCTGTCTTCTAATGACGTAAGTTCTTTTTCCAGTGCTAGCACTGTACATGATAGAAAGTCTGAGTTCCTTGTGAGTGAGTTTTGTTTATCCTCTAGGGTACTAATTCTTGATTCTGCCTCGTGTAGTCAGTAAGCGAGAGCTCTTATGTCTTGTCTAAGACCTCTCATTTCAATTTGAAGGTTTTTAGTGTTGACTTTGGTCAATTCAGACACAATCTGTAAGACGTTGAGTTTGAGGAGGATAGTTTCAAAGTTATTGGCTAAGTCCTGTTTTCCTTTGATTGGTGAGTCTGGCAATGAGGGGTCTTGTTTGGTTAATTTCTGAGCAGGTTTCGATTCTCCCTGTTACTTTGAGTGTCTAAGGTCCTCTCTGGTTGATTTTTCCTTTGTATCAGCCATGTTTGCACTCAATGTGTAGACTCATTGAAGATAAGGTATTTAGGTGTGGGAATAGGAGTATTTCTTAGAAGTGAATATTTAGCAAGCTAGGTGTTCATCAGCAGTTGTTGCTACAAAGCACCCACTTTAAATTGGATAAGCCTTTGTTGCAGGCTTTGAGGATCACAACTGGTGTAGTGGTGCCATACTTGCGTATATCCTTGAAGGTCTGACCTTTTCTAGTACTTATAGTGAACTAGGAAATAAAGATTAGGTATTGCTGAAAGATTTCTGCTGCATTCTAGATTAGCCTTTGTTGTAGCCTCTGAGGAACATAATGAGTGCAGTGACATCAAGATCCCACTTCACCTACTGATTACTGACCTTTACTTGTAAGAGCATGGCATGCAAGGTTGTAACATTAAGATGGAAACCTGAGATGGATGCTGGTGCCCTTGTGCAGCAGTGTTGTACGGCTGTGTTCGCAGAAGATTGATTCAGGGAGTGATGGGGAGTCGGAGCTGCAAGTAAGCCGTCTCATCACTCAGGGTCAGTTCTTTAATGTTCAAGTGTTTTCAATTTTAATGGACAAGATAACAGTAATACACTGTGGCTGTGGTGCTGCAAGGAAGACATCAGCCACTGAAGGCTAGTTCTTTATCTGTCACAGGAAAGCATGTTGCATGAGGGGGATTGCAGTGCGAGCCTGACTTACTGAACATGCATGAATGAATTTGTGCAAGCAGTTAGTGGCAAACAATAGTCTAGAGAATGAACAGGTATTTACTCTTTAAGCTTCAAGTGTGAGCATGTGGCCCGTATTGTATGTAGTCAGAGCGGAGGCTGCCATTTTGTGTGTTGTGCTAGCCATTGTAAATATGCACTTTGCTTATAAGTGCACAAAGTCTCTGGAGGCTGCTTTTATTGATGAGGGCAAGAAATAAGTGCTCCTAACTTTATGGCAAGCAGAGTGGCGAGGATTGTAGAGGTAAGCTCTTTCCCGTTTTATTAGGTCATAGGCTCTGCGCTCGTCCATGATGTAGTGGGCACTATCTTAGGGCTGCACAGTTTTTCTGTGATCCCATCAGTGATGGAGTCTTCAGAGGGAAATCCCCACTTTGCGCCAGGCTCAAAAGAGCCCATCAGAGTGACAGGGATTTAAAGATTGTTGTGCTGTCTGTGTTGTCTCTATGTGTTGGTGTAGTCTGGTGTAGATATTAGTAACTCTCATCCAGATCTCTGCAACTACACCACCATTTCCAATAGGTGCAAGCCACACCCCAGCCAGCAGAGCTTTTTGAGTGTAAGTATAGTGAAAACCCATTGAATGGGGTGAAGAAGAGTTTGAGTGTCATGAAAGGCTCAGAGTTGGTGATCGACTATGTGTTGTGTTGTTTAGACAAGTAATGGTTGGGGAAGCAGTGGTGGAAAGGTTGAGAGATTGCTTCTTTTGAAATAGGAGAATAACAACATGCTAAAATGAAGTAGGGTTGAATCTAAAGGAAGGTTATGGGGAGCCTTAAGATCTGGTGAAAGAATATGATAGAGCTGGAAGTAAGTGGAAAGGCAAGAGATCAGAAAGACTGTTCAGAGTTGGCAGATGGACATGAGAAAAGTATCAGGTGAGTTGAGCTGATTGTTACAGATGATGAGGGGAAAAGTTGAATGTAGAAGATCAATTTTAGAGCAGCAGTTAACAAATTTAGAGACCAAGAGGAGAACATGGGGTGAAACATCATAAGAATGAGGGTAGAGGAGCTAACTGAAGTTATTGAATGAATGAAGATGGTGGAGGCATAAAAAGTGATTATGTTTTAAATATATTATTTGGCAATTTGGAAGCAGCATCTCAGCTAGTGTAAATATCAGCTAGGTGGAAGAGTTCAGATGCAGATTCAGTTTTTGATTACAGATGCTCCACTTTCTATTGAATGGAATAGGGTTTATAAAGAGCTGGTGATAGCTAAGCCAACTGGTTAGAAAAAGGGCACATGGAGCAATAGTTCAATAGGGTTATCCTTTTCATGCTATATTAATGACTGTCAATAGGATCCAGAGACATTCTTACATAGAAGTGTGTTAAATATGTTTTTTCCATCATCATCAACATTACGAGTCTGGTGGTTTGGCTGAAGCCAACCGCCACAACGCCGCCAGTCCTGCTGGGCCGGTCGAGCCATGGCGGCTGTGGGTGAGCTCCGGTGGCAGGCCTAAAATCGCCAGCCGTTTTCGGAGGCAGCAAACCACCAGGCTTTTCACGGCGGCCACCCTGCCACAAAAAACTTGGCGGTAACACATCTGGTGACAGGAATCTCCATTCCTGTCACCGCCACATGCACCCCCACACGTCCACACACTTGCAAATACCCCCCACCTGTCAACACACTTGCAAACATCCCTGCACCCGTCCACACAATTTCAAACACCCCCACCCACCCATCCACACACTTGCAGACACTCCCCACTCAACTGCAGGCATACATACAAACACCCCCACTCGCTCTCACACTGACATGCACGCACCCCCACTCGCTCCCACACTGACATACGTGCACCCCCACTCGCTGTCACACTGACATACATGCACCCCCACTCGCTGTCACACTGACATACGTGCACCCCCACTCGCTCTCACACTGACATACAAACACCCCCACTCGCTCTCACACTGACATGCATACATACAAACACTGCACTTGCTCTCACACTGACATACACGCACCCTCACTAGCTCTCATACTGACATACAAACAACCCCAACTTGCTCTCACACTGACACACAAACACCCAAACCTACTCTCACACTGACATACATGCACCCCCACTTGCTCCCACACTGACATACAAACACCCAAACTCAATCTCCCACTGACATACATGCACCCCCTACTTGCTCCCACACTGACATACATGCACCCCCACTCACTCTCACACTGACATACACTCTCCCCCACTCACTCTCACACTGACAAGCACGCACCCCCACTCATCCAAACATGCACCCCACTCATCCGCACACCTTCATTCACACACCCCAACTCATCTGCACACCTTCATATATGCACATCTGTATACACGCTGCCCCACTCATCCGCACACCTTCATACATGCCCCCATTCATCCACACACCTTCAGACATGCACCACCACTCATCAACACACTCCCTGACATACACCCCTACTCATCAATGCACTCCCTGACATACATCCCACCCGCTCGCATGCACCCATACTCTCATGCATATCAATACACACACCTACTCACTCGCACCCCTACGTCCCCTTCCCCTCTGTTTCCTTTCAGACATACACACCCTTCATGCATACATACACGCACACACACACACCCATACCGCTACACATACACATACACGCACACACCACACACATGCACACAGCACCCGCCCCCCTTTTGGACGGTCCACCTACCTGTCTGGGCGAGGTGGTCATCTGGGAGAAGATGGGTGTCGGTGTTTTCACTGCCAGCACCACAACACCATTCCATATGACGTCTCATAATACGGCAGGCAGAGTCCTTTTGTTGTGGTGGTGCTGGTGGTGGAAACGCCTCTCACCCGCCATTGGTCAGGCCAATCGTATCGGATTTCCACCCTTAAATGGGCAGAAATCCTTGGATGAGTCCTAATACGGTAGTCTGAGGACCACCAACAATGGTGTTCTTTAGGTGTCCACGATGACCGCAGTCTTTCCAAAAGACCACGGAAGTTGAAATGAGGGCCATAGTTAGTAAGCTAGATTCTGAAAGGCAAAATTCACAAGTGGGGAAAGTATCTTGAAGTCCTTGAGCAATCGTATTCAGCATCTTACCTTCCAGTATCAAAACCTCTTCTTCTATGTTGGTCCCCTCTTATTTGTGCTCTTATTGCATTTTTATGGGGCTTTTAGGCACCTAGAATAGCAGAGAGACTTACAGAAGTCTACAAAGAGTCAGTCACTGGTGATACATATTCCATTTTTCTTTTCCATGTGCCTTTTAAGTATTTCATGTAGTTTCTAATGGTCCAACTGTCCCTTCACTGTAAGTGATTAGGTGTTCCGATTTATTCCCTGGATCACTTGATGAGGTCTGCAGAGGATGGTAACTAGTTACAGATGTAGACCAAGCTGTGGATTTTAATCCTATGATGAATAGGAACAGGCATGATCATTAGGTTTATCTTAACAATCATGTTTGTTCTAAAGTACTTCTGGCTGTGGTGGCAGCAATATCCTTTGTTAGACTATGTTAAATGGGGATCCCTGAGGTCCACTGGGGCACCATCTCCCGAACACTACAATTTTCCCTATCAACACCTCTTGGTTGCCTGAATGTACCGGGATATATTTGAGTGGGATTGCAATGCGAGCTCAAACAAAAGTATCACTTAAATATATGTTTGATCAGTTTCTGTGTTTCTCTGCAGAGAGCTCTAATATGTAAAACAATTGCTAGATGCATCTTTAAGAATGGTTAGTTTCCTCATGGTTAGTCTGGCAGTAGTTAGCAAATCAAAGTTATCAGTGAGATTTGGGTTCATCTTTTCTCCTTTCAACGTGTCAGCTTTGATTGACAGAACAAATCTGAATGGAAAACTGAACCAAGTGGTTGAATTAATTACTGACAGAAATTTTTATTTTGCTGACTGAATCGGAGGACAACGAAGAGACACTAAGGGGTATATTTATACTCCGTTTGCGCCGGAATTGCGTCGTTTTTTTTGACGCAATTCCGACGCAAAACTAACTCCATATTTATACTTTGGCGTTAGACGCGTCTAGCGCCAAAGTCCATGGAGTTAGCGTAATTTTTTAGCGTGGACACCTACTTTGCGTTAATTATATGCAAGGTAGGCGTTCCCGTCTAAAAAATCGACTCCGAGGCATGTGCGTCGGATTTATACTCCCGGGCCCGGGAGTGGGCGGGTCAAAAAAAATGACGTACGGCCGCTTTTGCGCCGTTTTTTGGCGCCTGCAAAAGGCAGGCGTTAAGGGACCTGTGGGCTCTGAAGGAGCCCAGAGGTGCCCTCCCATGCCCCCAGGGACACCCCCTGTCACCCTTGCCCACCCCAGGAGGACACCCAAGGCTGGAGGGACCCATCCCAGGGACATTAAGGTAAGTTCAGGTAAGTTTTATTTTTTATTTTTTTTGTGGCATAGGGGGGCCTGATTTGTGCCCCCCTACATGCCACTATGCCCAATGACCATGCCCAGGGGACAGAAGTCCCCTGGGCATGGCCATTGGGCAAGGGGGCATGACTCCTGTCTTTGCTAAGACAGGAGTCATTTCTATGGGGGTTGGGAGTGAAAAAAAAATGGCGCAAATCGGGTTGAGGCGAAAAAATTGCCTCAACCTGACTTGCCCCATTTTCTTGACGCCCAAGCCCCATATCCCCCTACGCCGGCGCTGCCTGGTGTACGTCGTTTTTTTTAACACACACCAGACGGCGCCAGCGGCTAACGCCGGCTAATGTCATTCAATAAATACGGCGCCCGCATGGTGCTTCAGAATGGCGTTAGCCGGCGCTAATTTTTTTGACGCAAAACTGCGTTAGCGCAGTTTTGCGTAAAAAAGTATAAATATGGGCCTAATTGGCATCTTCTTTCTTGGAACAACACAATCTGGTCTAGAAAGTTATGAAATAAACACGGTCATTGGATAAAAAAATTAAGATTCTCCATTATGCACAATCTAGCAACCAACTTCACGTGTTCTGATTTCATATCATAATCTAAGAAAGTATTTAAACAATTTTGAGTTCAAAAATTGTGTAAGCTAAACACTATCAATTTTATTTCTTCTGTATGGGTTTCAATATATGAACTTGATTTAGAAAAACTGTCTATGTAGACTGTAGCATTGTAGAGATAAGCTATTTGACAGTGTGCTAGAAAGGGGTGTGATAGGAGGTGGGAGAGAGTAGTTACCTATTTGTTGAATGATAGGACAGGTCTCTCACACAAGGTGGGGGCCTCATATGGATACAAGAATCCTAATCATAAGCCAAAATTCTATTTTATAATTTTCTAGACATGCAAAACACAGGCTGTTCTTTAGAAATGTGAGAGGCTTTGAAAGGTAGCAATGCTTCAACAATAGCAGTTTGCCAGTATCATCAGGTCCCCTGAATGTTTTTCAGTAGAAGTAGGATGGTGTTGTGTTTACAGGTGTCTGGGAAGGTGGCATTGGTGAAAGTCATTGAGCAATGGAGTGAGGGCTGTACAGATGTGTAAGAATGTGGGTTACTGGTTGAGGGATGTGAAACCCTACTCAAGCAGCAACCACAATTCTTGTTAGGGTAAGGCACAAGCAAAACCCAAATAAACCTATGCTCATCCTCTGATAGATTGGCATAGAGCAGTCAAGCTTAACTCAGAGGCATTGTGTAAAGTATTTG
Source organism: Pleurodeles waltl (assembly GCF_031143425.1). Lineage (NCBI taxonomy): Eukaryota > Metazoa > Chordata > Amphibia > Caudata > Salamandridae > Pleurodeles > Pleurodeles waltl. The sequence goes on along the minus strand of NC_090448.1, from coordinate 916,968,919 downwards.
TGCAAAACCATAAGCAGTAGTATCATAAAAACACAACACAAGAAGAATGCCATACTAAATTAGAAAAACATAGTAGTGTTTAGTAAATAAAAAAGACCAAAATGGCAAAAAGACAATCAGTAGAACTAGAGATATGTTTAAAAAAAAATCAGGGAAAATAGCACTAAAAAGCAGAATGTGCCAACTATGGATATCTGGTCGTGCCAGACCAGGACAAAGTCACGAATTCAGGCCAACCATGATGGACAGCAAGCCAGCTACAGTGACCCAGTTGGGCCCACTGAACAAAAATATCCTAAATCCTGGTTGTGGAGTGCTGTGTGGTCCTGTGTCGAGGATGCATTGCACAGACGAGGCAATGGGAGGTCCGAGTCAGCGATGCGCCAAGCAGCATCAGTTCTGGAGTGATCCAAGGTTGCAATGCGAAATCCTGCATCATCATCAAGGAGACAGTCAACAAGGGGACTTGCAAAGTACTACGTTGAGGATGTTCTGAACACCGGCTTATACTGATGAGGATTCTGCAGCCATGAAAAGTTCTTCTGGTGGAAAACAGAGTTGATGTGTCATTTCTGCTCATGGTGCACCACACAGCAGAGGAGACACGTCGGTTCTGCTGGATCCACAGGTGGGCTAGCCCAGACCCTTCAGCTTCACTTTCAAGGGTCCAGTACTGAGGTGGTACCACTTGGCAAGGTAAGACTCACAGTTGCAGAGTCCAGGTGCTGGTTGCAAGAGGCTTAGCCCTTGGAGTCACTCTGGTGGTCCTGGGTATAGTTGCAGGTCAGTCCTCCTCACCCAGGCAGGAGGGCAGTACAGCAGGGCAGCAGTCCTTCAGAGCAGCAGTCCAGAATAGTGGCAGCCCTTTCAAACAGCACAGAAGTCCTTCTTCCTGGCAGGGTCATCCACAGGTCCAGAAATGTACTGAAGAGTTGGTGCCTGAGGTCCAAAATTGATATCTGGTGCGTTCTTTCAAGGGGCTCACACATGTAGAGAATCCCTTTAAAGTGCTCAGGTTTTCTGTCTCACCTGCCCTGGCTCTAGACTAACTACAAGGGTATGCAATTCTTTGTGCGAAGGGAGGACGCAGCCTATTCAGGTGTAAGTGGGACTGTGACTAACTCCGCCCTCCCATCCTGCCAGTGATGGCCCATCCTGGCATACCTAAGATCTCTATTGTGTGTGGCTGTCTAGGAGAAATACACAAAGATCAACTGCCAAGTATAACTTGTTATGTGACCCAAAGACAGGCTGACGGCTATAAAGGACACATTTATCAAAATGTCATGCAGCACAATGCAGCAAGACATCTTGCTATACTGCGCTGCATGAAAGAAGGAGAGTAGGACTGCTCCATACGGCATTTTCAAAATTGTAATTCAGAATCCAACTTTACCATAAACTAGTATTTTTCATTACAATTACAAAGACACCAAACATGAACTTGTTACCTGTTCTCATTTGGAAATTATCTTTATTAAATGGTATATGGTAACCTCAATGTTATCCTATGGGAGAGGTAGGTCTTGCAATAGTTAAAAGGAAATTTAAGTTTTTTTTTTACTATCAGGACATGTAAAATTTAAAAGTACATGCCCTACTTTTTTAGATAATTTTTACCCTGCCATGTAGGCCATTTAGGGCATTCCCCACAAGTGACATATTTATTAAAAAGAAGTGTTTGGGCCTGACAAAAGATACATTTTGCCAGGTAGACATAGCAGTTCAAAACTGCACACACAGCTGCAATGGCAGGACTGTGACATGTTTAAAGGGGTACTTTAGTGGGTGGCACAATATGTACCGCAGGCCCACTAGTAGCATTTCATTTACAGGCCCCAGGCAAATGCACTACCAATTTATCAGGGGCTTACAAGTAAATTAAATATACCAGACAGGAAGAAATCAATGTTACTATGTTTAAGGACTGAGCACACACACGTTGGCCCTGGTTAGCAGTGGTAAAGAGCACAGAGTCCTAAGGCCAAGAAAAAAAAGTTCATAAAATATATGGAGGAGTAAGGCAAGATGTTTGAATGAATGCCATCCTAAGGCTGACATGTCTAACAAAATGGGTTTGAGCCCTTTAATGAATTTGAAGTGCAGGTCCAAAGAATCTCCTAAGTGGATAGAATGCTGCAGGTAGCCAACCACAACCATGCATGGCAATCCCCAATGCTCATCGTACGGTTGGCTGCAAGGACTGGCATTGAGCCAAGCCCTGCAGCCAGCCCATCAGCCAATCCCCCTCAGTCAGACAACACTGTACAGATTCCTACCCCATGTTAGTCTTTTATTTCTTCAGTCCCACAGGAGTACACAGTGTCCACTCTGACTCTGCAGGAGACCTATGGTACAGTGACTACCTTAACATATTTATTTTTTTACTTTTGTCCCCAGCGTGGGTCCCTTGGAGACACTACATAGGATCCAGGAGGTTAGGGTACCTCTACTTGGCCACCTTATGTGTTTTTTTTCTTTAATTGTCAGGACCCAGGGAAACTGCACACAGCCCTATGCCTTGCATAGCCGGAAGGATGGTGGGTTAACTGCAGGAGGGGGTTAGGACAGGCCGAGGTCTGAGTTATAGTTACTGTAGAAACAAGTTATAGTTACTTGAGATAACTATAACTGGAGAATTTCAGTGGTTTTATCAGTATAAAATGGTAATTATTAACTGACATTTTCACATAACTATAACACCCATTTTACCTTTTTTCAATGAATATAAAGCACATATATATCCCACTGTTGATAGCAACTGTGTAGTTGCCAATGTGTTTCTGTGATTAAGTCTGAGTTTCTATTGAAAAGCCATTATATATTTTATTAGTAGCACTTAATTCCTTTAAAAAATCTGGGCAAAACGTCTTTAAAAAGTTCCTCTGGTTTGCGTTTGGCATGAAGAGTTTCGTGAAAATCTGTCAAGGGGCCATGGGAATAACACCCTACCCAAAAGTGACATTTGCTATTTTAACCACCTTAGTTTTCTTTGTTTCTCAATCCTGGAAAGGTGCTCAACAGAATTACACCAAACTTGGCTTGATAGTAGACCTTTACTCAAGGAAGTGGCTTTGCTTGGTTTGGCATAAATCTGTTAATTAATGTTCCAGAGTTTAGCATTTAAAACGTTTTTGGGGTGGGCATGAAGAGGTTAATTACCAAATATATTTGGACTGTTGCTACACTTCTTCAGGATCATAGAGAAATTAGTGGAACCTGGAAATCTGTCATGGAAATGGGTGAAGCACAAGTCTGTATCACATACCATCTGCACATTGATTGTGTGCTGTGTCTTGTGACTGCAGTAAACATCTTCCTGAACTTGCAGTAGCAAGTGAGAGCATGAATAGACCACATTAAGGAAATCCATTAAAATATGCTTTTGGCTCCATGTCAGTCTGTGTGTCTGTGGTAAATTGAATGTGTGGCCAACTATATTGAGTAGGGTGCTCTTGAACTGTGTGATTATCTTTTGAAACTGTGGGCTGTGCCAAACTGGGTACCATGCTTACTCCACTGGTAGGTGGTGTAAGCTAGTTGCAAAAAAAGGAAGCTCTGCACATAATTTTACAAGGAGGGCGGCTACAGCAGTCTGTGTCCCAATATTTGCACCTGACGCATGTACAATGACAAACAGGATGTGGTGTTTAGTGTGCATTTTATGGTGATAGATTGTCAGGAGTTTACACTCAGACAGGTTCAAATGATTGATCTTTGTCCCAGGAATCTTGGGCGTTCTTGTCCATGTAGGAATTAGTATTGCTTTTAGCTCTCCGCAGTCTATTCCTAATCTTCAAGCAGCATGGATCAGTATTGGGAAATGGCACAGTGCATTTAAGTGCATTTAAATGGCCGACAACACCGGCGTCTGTCAGTGTTAATGCTTCTGAACGTATGTGTAGGCTTGTGTGGTTGGTTACAACCGACTTGTAGGTAGGGTCGAGTCATTATGAAATTCTATTACATAAACCTGCACCAAAAATGTAAGAATTGGACTGTCTCATTTGATTTGCTTTGGATTGTCATTTGTTTTTTGTGCGATTTTGGTTTGAAGTACAGTACATGGCTTTGCAATACAGTAATTGTGTGTATTTGTTCAAATTAAAATCAATAGAATTGATATCTTTGATACTCAATCACAATCTCTGTACACTCCCTCTGTTCTTGTTCCTGTATTTCATCCAGTTTCAGTAGGTCTGGATTTTCGCTGAAATTTCAAAACAGGAGGTTATTAGTCTCATTTTGTCTATTCATTCACCGGCGTCTGTCAGTGTTAATGCTTCTGGACGTATGTGTAGGCTTGTGTGGTTGGTTACAACCGCCTTGTAGGTAGGGTCGAGTCATTATGAAATTCTATTACATAAACCTGCACCAAAAATGTAAGAATTGGACTGTCTCAATTGGTTTGCTTTGTATTGTCATTTGTTTTTTGTGCGATTTTGGTTTGAAGTACAGTACTTGGCTTTGAAATACAGTAATTGTGTGTATTTGTTCATATTAAAATCAATAGAATTGATATCTTTGATACTCATTCACAATCTCTGTACACTCCCTCTGTTCTTGTTCCTGTAGTTCATCCAGTTTCAGTAGGTCTGGATTTTCGCTGAAATTTCAAAACAGGAGGTTATTAGTCTCATTTTGTCTATTCATTCAAGGTCTCTGGGTGACTCTTGCCCAGCCTACATGGTGGCTTTGTTCCTCTTTCTTTGTGACAGATATGTTTATTCTCGCACTAAAATCTGCTATGGTTCCCGGGACCTAAACACATGCCAATGTATTCTCAATGCTCAAGAAGCCTTCTACTGATAATTCCAATCTGGCCAAATTATTGCCCCATCACACCACTGCCCTCCCCTGCTAATTTATTGAGGAAAAAGTTAATAAACTTTTTTTTGACTACCTGCAGGTCAATCATTTTCTTGACCTCTCACAAACTGCACGTAGAGTGTAGCACAGCACAGAGGCAACCCAGTTGGACATCTCGGATGTGATCAGCACCAGTCATCTTCATACTTTTTGATCTCCCTGCTGCCTTTGAAATGGTTTGGCATGAGATCTTGGTGAAGAGGCTCCACGAAACCTCACCATCTAAGTACTCCTCCTGCTCTCAAAAAGATAGCTAACAATATTTGTATTCTGATTGATGACATGTTTAGAAAGGAAATGTCAAGCCGGTGCGGTCTGTGGTTTTTGTCATGGAGAATGGGGTGCCATACATACAGGTTTTGTTGATTTTCAAGCCGAGTTCCAAATGAAAATGGCAGGGAACCCGGGTAATGTATTGGGATAATAAATTATCTCCATAAGGAAAATTGGGCATCTATGGTGCTTGACCCCAGGGTAGTCTTTCAAGAAGAATAAAGACTAATAATGGGTGGCACTAGGGAAGTATGCTGGGGCCCACACTACTTTCCCTCTTCTAAGCAGTTATACCTAAACCGTGCATTCAGGGCTGGCTATAGCGCTGGTGGCGCCCTGTGCGACAGTCTTTTTTGTCGCCCTCCCACTCCTTGACCACCTTCTCGGATTCCCTAACAACCACCGGCAAATGTGCCCCTCGTCTCTCCATAGCTCCTATCTCAAACACATTTCATTCATTTTAAAGCACTTGTAAAGCCTGGATTCACTAACCCACTCAGCTATCCACATAAAATATAGTTCTGTTCTTTGAAGCAGGCATATTAACCCTCTGTGCTACTTTATGGTGAGTCAATGCTGCCGCTAGACAAAACTCCCATCTCTCTCTCTAGAGGAACATTTTGACATTTTAATTGCTTCCTGAAGGTTGGACCCACAAGGAACTTTTCAGCAGGTCCTTTCAAATCACAAGTCATTGCTAAACACAACGTCCCCCTGAAGTCAGCACCTCCCAGACCAGGTCAGCACCAGATGCGGCTGCACCACTCTAAAGCTGGCCCTGCGTGCATTCCTTATCGGTGAAAATGGGAGGTTCTAACATTCGCTGTCTTCTTTATTCAGACAACCTTGTAATTTTGGATAAATACTGCCAAAGATGCAAATTTATAATCAATTTTGATAAAACTATCATTGTGGTTTTTGGTAGGAAGCAACCCTTACTTGGTCACCAGATATGTCTACTTGGAAGCACTTTCGCCTATTGGTGGATTGCAAGAACTTAATGAGGATTTAAGGGGGCCTTCCCTCCTCCGAGCATTGGCTGCATATAAACTATTGGTTCCACCACACCTCCTTTACAGAGTGAAACTATTGGGTTTAGGAAACTTAAGAGATTGGGAAAAGCTGGAAGAGGTTTATTTAGAAAATGTATTATCACTGCCAAAATGTCCCATGACTCTAGCCATAAGACTGAAAATTGGTTCTCCATTTAATGGCGCGTTTACATTTCTTTTGGAGTAACTTGATAACGTCAGAGGAGCCATAAATTGACAAGTTACACAAAGATTACATTTTTAGCGGTGTGCTCATTTGGGCAAAAAAGGTAAGGTTGAATTTATGTACTATGACAACCGCTTTGTGAATCAATAATTTTGATGTGGCTTTACCCTTTCCCCACACAAAAAAAAGAGTGGCTCCAATAATCTGCAGTAACGCAACACAGAGCAAATCACTGCACTGTGTTACTCTGCCTTGGGAAGGCATTGTATGGGAATTGCGTGGGTGTTCCAATGCAAATCCTATGAATTTTGGTGCATCCCCATATTTACAAGAATATGTAAACCTCAGGATGCCCCAAAATCTTACTCTTTCCCAGGGGAGCCATAAGGAGAAGAAATATCTCTATTTCTCCTCATTTCTTCCTCTTGGCATACTTGCCAATTGCAGTGGACATTTGTTTTGACTACTTCAAAGGAGATGACTGCTTTGTGGAAATTACGTATAGCAGCTCACTTGGAACAATTGGGAAGCACTTTTCCTTGATACCTTTTAAATATTGGCACATCAGTGTGTTGTTTTTGTTTTATGTGATATGTTGATATTGAACAAGTGATGAGAAATTAGGTGCATATATAAATTAGTTTATGAATAATGGGGAAATAGGTAATTGACAGAAAAGAAGAGAATTCTTTAATAAATATAGTACAAAGAAATATAATACATTCAGGTGAACACTTCATGTGTCACTTTGGAAATAATGAGTAGATAGATATTGATCCTGACTACATATGTATTATGTTGTAAGTCTCCTTGCATATACCAGTCTACACCAGTTCAGGGACCCCAAGTCCCTGCTCTGGTGTGAAACTGGACAAAGGAAATGGGAGTGACAACTCCCCTGTCCATCGCCACCCCAGGGGTGGTGCTCAGAGCTCCTCCAGAGGGTCACTGGGTTTTTCCATCTTGGATTCCAAGTTGGCAGGGAACTCTGGGAGCATCTGAGTGGCCAGTGCCAGCAGGTGACATCAGAGCTCTCCCCTGATCGGTGCTTACCTGGTTAGGTGACCAATCCCCCTTTCAGGGCTATTTAGGGTCTCTTCTTTGGGTGGTTCTTCAGATTCGGATTGCAAGACTCCATCAGGAATCCTCTGAACTCTACAGTTTGACTTCTCACTTAAGAAACTGCATCTGGACCCTCTAGGAACTCTTCAAGCTGCAACAAAGAAGCAAGATGCCTTCTGAAAGCAAGACACCCTCTGAAACATTGTATCTTCAGCTCCTGCCAGCAACTGCAATTGTTCCCCGGTCGTGCATCCTCTGAGGACAGCCAGTCTTCAGCCTACACCAGAAGAGTGAAAAAATCTCCTTGGGGGTGATGAAGTCACTCCCCTGCTTCTGCAGGCACCAACTGCAACGACGACCGGCTGTGTGGATCCCCTTTCTTGCTGAGCTGTGTGGATCATGCATCATGGGTGGTGGACTGAAGTGGTTGCAACGGTCCTCACGTCCAACTGTCCAACTTTAGTGGAGTTAAGAGTTTGCCTCGCTATGTAAGACAGTACACCCCTACACCACGTGTTCTGCAGCTACCAAGGCTTGTTGGCATCCTTCCTCCAAGTTCTTTGCGCATCTTGTAGCTCTAGCCCACACACCCTATCCTGTGACGCACAGCTTCCTGAGTGGTTCTCCGGCAGCATGGGAGCCTTTGTCATAGTGCTGCATTGGCCTCTTTTGCACCTTCCTTTTCCCCCCTGCTGCAGGACTCCTTTGTGCGCTGACTAGTTTTCTGTGGGTTGTCTGAGTTGCTGGGAGCCTCCTCTGACTCCACCTCCTGTGTAGAGTCCACCTGGTCCTTCCTGGTCCTGGGCAGCGCCAGTTTCCTCAAACGCAAGCTTTGCGTGTGCCACGGCTTGTTGGCGGACTCCAGTGATGCAGACCAGACTGCAATCCTCCATCCAGCATGGGACATCACTTGGTTCCTCCAGAAACCCGACTCCTTATTCTTGGGTGCAGTACTGACTGTTCTTCACTGGTGGTTCTACTTTTGCACCTTCATCAGGGTTAACAGGAGCTCCTGTTCTTCCCGGACTCTTCTGTGCTTCTTGGACTTGGTTCCTTTCTTTCACAGGTCTTCTGGTCCAGGAATCCACTGTTGGTATCTTGCAGTCTCTTCTGGTTTTTGCATAATTCTTCTTCTCATTTCTGTGTGTCTTCTAGAAAACTTACTGTGATTTACTCCTGCTTTCCTGGTCACTGGGGTGGGTTCTGGTACTCCCTGGGCTGGGCTTTTAAGTACTCCCAGCTCCCCCCTACACACTACACTTGCCTAGGTGGTAGACCGACTTTTGCATTCCACATTCTTAGTATATGGTTTGAGCTCCCTCTAGGCCCATTTCTAACTATTGTGATTATCCTAATTGCACTGTTTTCTAACTGTTTGTATGTCTATTTCTGCATACTAGTGTATATATATTTGTGTATTACTTACCTCCTAAGGGAGTATAGCCTCTATAGTATTTTTGATATTTGTGTCACCAAAATAAAGTACCTTCATTTTTGTAACACTGAGTGTTTTCTTTCATGTCTAGGAGTACTGTGTGACTAGAATGGTATTGCATGAGCTTCGCATGTCTTCTAGATAAGCCCTGGCTGCTCATCCATGCTACTTCTAGGGAGCCTGGCTTCTAGACACTGCCTAAACTTCACTAATAAGGGATAACTGGACCTGTATAATGTATAAGTACCATAGGTACCCACTACACACCAGGCCAGCCCCATACGTGGGTTGACAGGCCTGAGGTGCATCAGTTCATCAGCAACGTCTCCTCTAGCCAGTTTGAAGAACAAAATGGTCAGAGTAATCTCTTCATCTTATCACCTAGCAGTGTTCATGATGCCTTTCCACTGTGACGACCCAGGGACGATGTTCATATGGCAGTCTAAATTTGCTTCCCAGGTGTTGGTCCTTAAGCAACACTTTGGCTCCAGGATGAATGCTGGATGAATGGGCTCTTTGATCTTCACTTTCTCGGTAATTGGTGCCTTTACTCTTTTGTAGAGTCTGGGCACCATCAAAAGGGTGTGGGTTCCTGGGCGGGTGATGTATGAGAGTGTCAATTATGAGGCGCCCCATGCTGGCATGGTCTGGGGCATGCCCTGTGGTGGAGTTGGGCATCTGTTGGTACTCCCTCAAGAACACATATATGGCCCACTCCATTGGCTGCTGACTGGCGTGGGCGATGTGTATCACCTTGATGAGGGTGCGCATAAAGTCCTCAACTTCCCCATTGGCATGGGGTCAGCAGGAGTCACTTTTTGGTGGTGAGTGTCACAGGACTTTAGATAATCTGCAAATTATTGACTTTCAAATGGTGGTCCATTGTCTGTCTTGAGTTCTTTCATCAGCCCCTGAGTGGCTATCATTTTTCCTATCTTGGAGATGATCTCAGCCACAGCTTGAGACACCACTAACTCTATTTTGAGGTGTTTTTTATAATCAACAATAAGAACGAGGGTGTATCACCTGTCCGGGAGGCACCTGAAGTCTAGGCTGGCGCATTCTGGTTGCTCCGAGCCTGGCCCCATTATTATGGGTGGTGGTGCTTCTGGATAGCCTGGTGCTTGGCACCATTGCAAGATCTTACCATTGTTTCCACCATCTCATCCATCATGGGGAACCAGACTCTGGTTCTCAGGTGGTTCTTGGTTTAACCATCCCTTGATGGCCATATGTGGGTTAGCTGCACAACTTGTTCTGTCAAACTGGTGGGTATTACCAGCCAGGATCTTCACAGAAAACACCCACCTACGTTGGTACTGAGTTTTTGGCACATATTCAATAGTGAGTCTAAAGTCTTTTTTGCTTCAGTGGTTCTGTGGAACTGGAATACTTTGAGCGAGTGCCACTTTCCTGACCAAATGGTGGTGATGGCCAGCTGTAAGCACTCATCAGCTTCTGTGGCGGCTGGGATGGTTTTGAGGGATAGCAGTAGTGGTCTTGATCGCTCTATGACATAGTTGACATACTTTTCTGTCTCTTTCGCCTCCTCTGCTTCCTTCTGAGGTGGCCCCTGGTTGTTGGGAGAGGTAGTCTGCTGGGTTAGTGGCACCTGGTTGGAATTCTACCCTGCAGTCATGCCTTTGTAATTGGAGCATCCACTTTTCGATGCCAGGTGGGGTTTGGATGCTGAGCCATTGAACAGGGGTATGAGCAGTTTGTGGTTAGTGGTTATCACAAAGGGATGGCCGTATATGTATAGATGAAAGAGCCGGCAGGCCCAATGGATACCAATGGCCTCCATCTCAATCTGCGACTATAGCAGCTGGGTGTCTGTGAGTGATCAACTGGCATAGGCTGCTGGGGCTCAGTCCCCTTGGCTCATTTGTTGTGTGAGGATGGCTTCTAGCCCTTTCAAGCTGTTGTCCTCTGTCATGGTGATTGGCTTGGTGGGTCAAAATACAAAAGTGTGGTGTCTGCTGAGTGCCTTTTTGGTCTGTTGGAATGCTTCTTCTTGTGCTGTGCCCCATGCCCATGGGGTTACAGTCTTCGTAAGATCCCTGAGTGGATGCATGAGGTTTGTGAGGTCAGGTATGAACCGCCCACAGTAGTTCACAATACTAAGGAGATTCCTCACCACTGATATATGCGTCGGTGCAGGGCCTCTTGAACATCTCATACTTTCTCTGGATCTGGCACTACTCCCTTGGTTGAGAAGGTGTAGCCAAAAAAGCTGATTTGTTGCTTTAGGAATTCACACTTCCTTTAGTGGAGCATGAGCCCTGAGCCACAAATTCTTTGAAGCACTTCTTATGTTCTCAGATTGACTTGGCAAAGATCAGAATGTCATCGCTGACCCTGATGACACCAGGTAGCCCTGCCAGCAGGTCCCAGATGGTATTCTGGAATACCTCGGCAGCAGTCAATAGCCTGAAATTACGTCACCTGCAGCGTTGGAGGCCAACATGAGCGGAGAATGTGTGATGTACCTTGAGTCCTCATGTAGGGGAGACTGGTGAAAGCCAGAGCGCAAATCCACTTTTGAAAACCATTGTGCTCCATTGAGGTCTCCTATGATGTTGTTGACTGTGGGGGTTAAGTGGGGTTCTCTCTTGATGGCAACATTGGGAAGCCTCATATCCACACATAAGTGGACTTCTCGTGGTTGTTTCTGCTTTTTCACGACTACTATTGGCAACTTCTATCGGTGTGGGGCCTGTCACCTTCTCAATGATTCCTGCACATTCAATTTTGTCTAGCTCCGCCTTTACTTTTGCTCCTTGGTGAAAGGCAATGCATTGGTGTTCTAGTGCCACTGGCTGTATAACTTTGTCAATGTATAGCTGCATTACCATATTTTTCAGACAGCCAGTCTCTTCAAACATGCTTTCAAATGAACTCAGTATGCTGGACATTTCTTCCACCTGAACCACAAATGCAAATGATATCAGGTTCAGTGTTACTGCTGTGTGTCCACTTACGAGCATGCAGTGACCCTATCTGCTACGTAGATGGTGACGTTGACGCTCACCTCTCTATGTGAAATTGATGATTTGAAACTCCCCAGCATGGGCAGGGGCCGTATGTGAAGACTCCAACCTTAGCTTTGGTGCATGATATGTGTCAGCAACCATTAGATCGATGGAGGCTCCTGTGTTGACCGTCGCAGTAACTGGGTGTAGACTCACTTGGATTTGGCTCTGTGGGAGTGGTCAGGGATCGACGTTGGTGGGTCCAGTGGCAAAGATGGTATGCACAGTGTATTCAGCAACCTCATCATCATTGTTCATATGGTTTGGCCCACTCATGGTTTCAGTGTCAGCGTGAACAGTCTCCTTCACAGGAATGTGTTTGGACAACCTGCAGACTTTGGTATAATGGTGGTATTTTCTGCATGCTGTGCATTTCCGGCCTTTTGCTGGGCAGTGATTTGGTCTGTGGGCTTGTCTTCCCTTGTATCTACACTTTCTCGGTGGGTCTTGTGGTTTCTTTTGGTCTTGGTGTAGTTGGGATGTGTTGACAGGTTGTGCTTTAACCACTCAGTGGTGGTGGGCCTCCATGCGTGACGCCTGAGCCTTTAAGAGCTCTTTTGATCTTCCTAGTGTAAGAATGCCTCTTAATGACTTGCCTGATTCTTTGAGTATTGTTTCTCTCAACTTCAATGATACACAGCCTTGGGTTATTTGGCCTCTAATCTCCTCTTGTTCATCATGGAACCCGCAGGTGCTCGCGAGTTCCTTCAGCCAGCCATGGAAGGTATCAAGCGATTCTTCAGGTTCTTGGGGGGCTAACCGAAGATGAACCTCTAGTAGTCTCCTTTTGCATTGGCTCGAAGTGCGCATATAGGGCTGCGACAAAGGGGGCATATGTCTTTGGTATCTCCTCTGTGAGGATTTTATATATTTTGTGGATGTATTTTTCTCCCAAAGGCAGTAGTAGGGCACAGCAGCATTCTGCTGAATTGTCTGCACCTTTGAAGTAGAATTGTAAGCATTCTAACCAGTCCTTCCACTTTGGCACTTGTGAAGAGGGTGTGCCTTGGACAATGAAAGGCTCAATGGCAGTGACGGGAGACATGTTGGTGCAGTAATGGGGAGATGCTTCCTGGGACTTGTAGTCACAATGAATGCACACCCTGTGGCAGGAGCACTGTTCCCACTGTGTGCATGAAAGCAGCTGCCTGGTTGAGGGGCAGAGAGGGCTATGGGACTTTGCAGGCTTCAGAGGAGGGCTGGGCGCATGCCTCCTTGTGGTGCTTCAGCAGAGGTGGCACATACGGGGGTGGGCACAGGCTGCTGATTATACAAGTGTGCCACTGCTTTGGGCATCAGAATAGGCAGTCTAACATGCAACTATCTTGTGCTTGTTGTGGAGGTCTTCCAATGGACAGCTGGGCACCAACACCAGTGTTGCAGGCCTCTTGCTGCGGTATTAGAGAGGCCTGATAACATGGGCATAGTCTGGGGTCTGAAGCATGTGGTTGTTGGGCCTGGGGAGCTCACATCAGGTCCGACACCTTGTGGGGGAAAGTGGTAGTGCAAACCCACGTGATTTCAGGAACTCCGTCTCCTTTCCTGTGAAGGAGTGCATAGTAGCGGCGAACACCGGGGGGCAATTTTCAAGTGGATGACTCAGGGACAATGGTGCAACGCAGGAGGAGCAAGGACATGGGTGTGGAACTGCTTGTTGCACCCCACAGTTAGGAGGGCGGCCGCACAGAAATAGGAATCAGGACACAAGCGTATGATGTCTGGCGCAATAGTGCCCTGTAGCAAACCCAAGTCTTTTTATTCCCTGCTGCATGAAGAGCTTGGGCAGGACTATCTGAGACACATCAGCTGGGTCAAACAAACCCTGCCTCCAAGATCGTATCGGCAACATTACAGTCACTCCTTTGGTTATTGGCTACGTATCACTGGAATACACTAGCATAAAAGTTTCAAAATAGCTATTTTAAACATTTTCCATTCTTTTTATTCACTTTGTGTTTTGAGCTTAATGCCCCCTGAGTGCTGGAATGGTCGTTGAATCAAGCAATTTTACCTGAAATTTTGGTCTAATTACGCTGAAACTGTGTTATTGCATTTATCTGATTGAGGAACCAACTCGTTTTATAATGCAACTAGAAATATCTACACACTGCTAACAGGACCTGGTAACATCTGACGGGAACTGGTGACATGAAAAAATCCTACATTGAGACCAGTGTTTTAAATGGGTACATACTGTCAGGTACCAAGTAACAGCACTTCTTGAATATGAAAGAGAGTGGGACGTGCATATTCTTGGTGTAGGACTCCGTGTCCCAGGAGGCTGACTGGCAGAGGAGGGGCGGAGAGGAAGGAGGAAACGCTCTTAAGCGCTCCCACATCACTGCAGCGCGGGACACGCATATTCTTGGTGCAGGACTCCGTGTCCTAGGAGGCTGACTAGCAGAGGAGGGGCTGAGCAGGAAGAATGAAGCGCTCTTAAGCGCTCCCACATCACTGCAGCGTGGGACACTCGCGGGCTGTGCCCGGGCAAAGCCCGGGCCAAGGGAGTGCCCGTCCCTTGCCCGTCATTGGCCAGAGGAGGCCGGGCTGGGCCTCCTCTCTAAGTTTTGGCATAAATGGTAAGTGCCTAATTTATAAGACTCTTTACAGACCTTTGCACTAGCCCTCTTTTAGGTAACCCCCAGGGTGGAGAGAAGTTTTCTGTTGTGAGATATCGGCATATCAGCATTTCCCTACTGAGGGAGCTGCCTGACTTGTGTCAGTCTTGAGAGGCCCTAGTGGAAATCCGTAAGGATGGGTGAGAAAAGGTTTTTGCTTAATGGAGATCAGAGCGGAGGGGAGATGGTGAAAACAGCATCAATGTTGGATTCCTTTCTTGTGCGTGCCATGGGGGTAGTCATGTGGGAGTTTAATCTGGCAGAGAGGAGACTATCGCTGGAGATAGGTGACTGGCAACAAGCTTCCACAGAAGACAGGGGTTTGGGGATCTCTGAGGTGGTGGATGGTCAGCCTCGGATTGGCCGGGGGGATCTGCCTAAATCCTCAGTACAAGCAGAAATAGGGGCCTTAGGGGCACCCGGGTGAAGGTCTTGGAAGGAGGAATAAGGAAGAGCAAGAGGCTTTTGATGGTCTCTCCTCCTGGCAGTAGCAGTCCTCCCTCGAAAAAGAACAAGACTAAAAAAAAACTTTGGAAAAAAACAAAATTGTCCCTGCCTGTCAACCCTAACTCGATTCCCCTGGGTTCTGTGGATCAGCGCCCATGTTTATGCCCGGATAATCTATTGGCTAAGTTAAAGGACATGATTGAGTCCTGTTTGATCCCGGTTATGGAGAAATTGCAGGAGCATTTTCCCGGCTGAGTGACAAAGAGAGGCCAAGGCTGGCTTCTGCCAAAGGGGGCCTCCTGGATTCTCGGGGACAAAGTAGTTTTACAAAGGGGGTGCTTCCACTAAAGGAAAACCCTAGCCCCATGCTGTGAGAGACCCAACAACCTCTAAGCTGTTCCACTCTGAGGGCCCCTGGACACTGTATGGAGACTGCTACGGAGGACTTCTCAGCAATTGCTGGGATAAACCACGGAAGGGGGGATGGTCAGCTACTTGGCAGCCGGTATTTGGAAAACGCAGGAGTGACACAAGACAGAAGTGTGTCGCAAAACCAATATCTGGTGAAAGGGCCCCCCCTCGTTTGCTTAGAGCTTCCTCCAGCCTGTGCACCCTATGTGGTGGTGCTCACGGATGTTCCCTCCCTGGCTTCGGGCATTGGCGAATCCACGGTCCAACTGAAGAATAAGACCTGTCATTGGCTGAGCAAAAACTGTGATTTTGCCTGTAAGGATCATGAGGATATTCTGCTTGTCAGAAGAATTGACTGGGTTGGGGCTCGGGCAAAGGTTGGCAATGGGGATTGTGAAATTGTAAATTGTAGATATCCAGGTCTGGCCCAGAGGATCCTTTTGTCACAACATTTGGCATACACGCGGAAGAGTAAGATTGGTATGGTCCCTTGTTTTTTTTTCGTACTCAGCTGAGTAATGATATTCCAATCAGGAACTCTAACCCAGGGCAGGGTGCCTTAGTGCCAAATAGTTTGGGTCATGATTTTTATACCTCCCCAATCTGGAAAAGGTGGATTGACATTACGTACAGATTCATGTAGAGTGAGCGACAGAATCTCCTTTCGATTCCCTGATCACTGAGGGTAAGGAAAATTCCCTTGCGAAGTGTTGCCTTATCTCATGGAATGTAGCCGGTTATGATTGTAAGCTTTTGGATAGGAATTGGCTGAAGTTTGTGGCACACTACGATTTCATCTTACTTCAGGAGACCTGGTCGGATGGGTTGGCTGAGTGGGGTGGTTTTCAAAGATTTGCAGTCCCGGCCGTCAGGTCTCAAGGCGGTCGCCCTAAAGGGGGCTTAGTCACCATAATTCGATTTTCCAAAATCACCTGTAAACATCAGGGCTTTTAATTATCTGGGTGGTCTTCTCTAATAAATTCAATGTTGTATTGGTTAACTTCTATAATACTGTCTGGGACTCTGGCTGCCAAATTGAGGTTCTTTTTTCTGTCCTGCAGAAACTGAAGTGTAGATTGGAGGGGATTGGGCTGGATTTCTGTGCTGTGGTGTCAGGGGATTTCAATGCCAAACTAGGGAGTTACAGTACTATTATTAACCCTTTTGAGCAGGACCATGAGATACACTCAAATGAGGGATCACACGATGTGAGAGGTGGGGCTCTGATCAAGGGTCTAAGGAGTTTGAGTCTTTTGAATATCTGTGACCTGGACGTGGTGGGTACACCTCAGGCCCCTACTTTTGTAGGTAGGGGTGCTGGTCCAACAATTGACTATATTTTTGTGTCCCCACCCATAAGAAACATGGTCAAGGAAGGTGAGGTAGTAGTGCAGCATTTCAGTGACCATAATCCCCTTAGGATTTATTTTGATTTTCCTGAGGTAATGCGGAAATTAGTATGGGGTGGCCAAGTCTTGATGAGACCCAAAGATCAGGGTAGACGACTTGGCTGGAAACAGGTTAACATTCAGAAAGTAACAGAGAAGGTAGTGGGTAAGAACTTAAACCTGATTCTAGGTACCCTCTTGACTGACTCCTCTAGCCCAGGGGAAGTTATGGTTGCTATATCCATAGTTAATGAAGCTATTAAAGAAGGGTTGATCGTAGCTGTCCAGCCGCTGTGTAATGAACAGGGTGGGTGCTTCAGTAAGCCCTGTTATGAGGCTAAGAAATCTCTGAGGGAGGTATTAAAGGAATAACCAAGATGCAGTTTTTGTAAGAGATGCGAGAGCCAACTACAAATCTGTTTTGAGGGCCAGGAAACAACAGCTAAAGGAACGGGCCTGAGAGGATCTGGAACATGCATCAGTTCATAAGAACCCGGGCTTGTTTTGGAAGGTGGTTAACAGGGGCTGTTTTGAGACGTAAACCTCTGAGGGTTTGGGCTGTAATATCGCCCCTGAGGCTTGGGTGGCCCACTTTTGCTGGATCTTTTCGGGGGGCCTTATAGGGGACCTTGAGGGAAATCAGCATGGACATTCCGCAGACTTAGCTATTAGATTTTACCTTTAGGAGGCGCTGCATTCCAACACTAGCCATGAAGCCCCGGGCCCCGATACTATCCCTAGGGATTTATACAGTATAAATATTGCCCCCAGCTTTGGGCACCTATTTTGTTAAATGTCCTCAATGCAGCGATTAGTGTAGGAATCCCGGCCACTTGGAGATCGGCATGCATAGTGCCTGTCTATAAAAAGGGTAATCGTAATGGTTGAAGTCGTACCGTCCGATCTCATTACTTAACTCTTCAGCAAACATTTTGGGTCGAATTATCTTAAGACGTATTGAGGACTGGTTGTCTGAAAATACAATCCTGAGCAGGGGTCAGTACGGTTTTAGGGAAGGGTTAGGTATGCTAGAGCAGTGTCTAAACCTGCTTATGTTGATTGGCAAATATACACAGGCTAAGAGGGGTACCCTATACCTTGTCTTTATGGATTTCAGCTGCGCCTTCAACAAGGTCAATTGCAGTAAGCTCTGGGATAGGCTAATCAATCTGGGCATGGATTCCCACATTGTGGAGTTGCTCCTTTATCTTCACTCAGGAACTAGTGCTAATGTGAGAATAGGGCAGCATGGGGAAAGCACGGAAATGTTTGAACTAAATAGGGGCGTGCAACAGGCGTGTGTTTTTGCCCCTACCCTTTTTCCTATGTACAAATGGATTGTATGATTTTTTTGTCGAAAGATGCAAGGTCGCTCCTAAAATCAATGGCAAGAGTATCCCAGTTTTGATCTATGCTGATGACGCAGTTCTTATGGCCCGCACCATGAATGGCCTACCAGAGGCAGTCAAAGCCTATGAAACTTTTATGTCAGCTTTAGACTTAGAGGTAAACTGTAGCAAATCTCATTTTATGGTTTATGGGAAGCCACTGAGTAGGGTGGGGGTACTGGAAATAAAGGAACAGGTAATTGGAAAAGTTCAAGATTTCCCCTATTTAGGGGTGAAATTTGATGAAAAGGGTACCTGGAAACCATGTATTTTTAAGAGAGGGATGTTATTTAATGCCACTGTAGGGGCCACGTTTGAGTTTGCTGCTAGGGTAGGCAATAAACCCATTAAGCTCTTGCTCGAGGTCTATAAGTGTAAATGCCTTCCAGTTCTGATGTATGGGGGCCCCACTCTGGGGATATATGGAAAATAGGGCCCCCATGATTGAGGGAAATTGATTCTGTAGAAGGTTACTCGTGGTGGGTCAAAATATTCCTGGGTATTGCCCGCATGTTGAGCTGGGTCTGGATTTTATAGAAGATGGCATTAAAATAGCTCCCCTTCTATTGTGGATTTCTATTTGGACCAAGGAAATCCTGCGGGATTGTTTACTTTGTGCTCATGCTAACGAAATTCATTGGTTGGCTTATATAAGAAAGGAAGCTAGTGTATTGGGGCGCTCAGACATTTTTGATGCACCAGAGGGTTTAAAAGCTCTGATAAACGGTGGGTGAAGGAGACATTTTAAAAAATTTTAGGGGTTAAGAGGGAGGAGGTAGAGTTTAGGAAAAAATCAGTGAGGAACTTTATTATGATAAAGATGGGGATGGGCCCAGAGATCAACCACTTGGAGGTTAAAAACATATGGGAAAGGACCCTCATTATGCAATTCCGTTTGGGAGTAATCACAAGCAATTTGTGTTTTCCGTTAGGGCAGTTTGACCAAAATTCTATAAAACTTTGTCCGTGTGACGGAGCATCCCCGCAGACTTCAATTCATTTTATCATGTTTTGTGAGGGACAGGGGTTTTGTGCTATACAGCCCAGCCTTTATGTGGTTGTGTATGACTTCTGATGCGTTGGTGTGGCAAGGGATAGGCTCCTTTTTAAAGGGAGCTATAACATGGCGGAATAGTGTTAACTTTTATCTTTTGTTATTTTTATCATTTTTTATTCTTTCATGGAACAATTTTGAATGTAATTGCTTTTCTTAATTGTTTTTTGTAAAATATTTGGAGGATATGAGGTTTGAGAGTTATGCAACATGCTGCTTATTTGTATGTTTTTATGGTTGAAAATCTTCTAACCAAATAAAATGATTTGATGGTGATGAAGAAAGAGAGTGCGAGAGCTCTTCTCGGCAAGGATGCAATACTTTTAGATGAAGGCCCAGCACTTTTCAGTACCAAACTGGAACTCTGGGATGGTTAGTGCCTGCATTTCCTCATTTCCTTACCGAATACTGGAAAAGACATCATTACAATGTTATCAAATGGTGATTGACTATGGATATGCTTTATAGGTCTGAACAGACATGAAGGGATCTATTTACAAAGTTTTAGTGCTGTGTTTGTGTTGCAAAAGTGATGCAAAACTATGCTAAGGGCCTGGTTATGAGTTTGGAGGATCCGCCAAACTCCCAATGGGATGGTTGTCACCATGCTGGCTACCTCCTCAACAGACTCCTTAAGACTTTCCTGCTGGGTTGACCTGCATCAGCCCAGTGGGAAAGTGGCAGCAACACTATCGCCGGCTCATCATCGTGCCAGTGGCCATGTTGCCACTCACAGGAGGCACCAGCACCCTCGTAATGCGCACTGTCTACTTTGCAAACAGTGCGCATTATGAGAGTTCTGAGGAGGGGGACACCCTGCACTGCCCATGCCATGGGCATAGGCTGTGCAGGGGCCCCCCAGTAGCCCCCTGCGCCTGTTCTCCACTAGCCTTTTCATGTCAGTGAAACCACCATGAAAATGCTGGCGGAGAACCAGGTTGCAATGAGCATGGCGGCACCTGGCTGATTCCAACCTGCACCTCCATCAGCTCATCAGGATCTCCGATTCCAGCGGAGATGGCGGGAGGTTGGCGGGGCTGCAGGCAACCTCGTAATGTGGCGGTTGGACCGCCACAACTGCGGCGGTCTGACAGCCACTGCGAGTATGGCAGTCTGAGGACTGCCCCTCTCATAATTAGGCCCTTAATCTGTTTTCACTCATTTACTTTCCAATGCTAAACTTGTTTCGCGCTAAAGAATCATTCAAAAGTAGAGCAAAGCAGCACATATTGCTGCTTTGCATTTCTTAGCACCAAAGGGGCATACCCTGGATGGTACATGGACCATGCAACCACGCAAGGTTTCTGATGTTAACTTAGAAGAGTAGACACGGTTAGGTTCAGAAAATAGCACCCATTTCAGATAGGTGCTATGAAGGAGAAATTATTTTTTTTCTCCTTTATTTTCCGAGTTTGCATGTGTGCACCACTGTACAGCACACATACAAAGTAGGAAAATGCTCAAAGTTAGTCTAAGCATTGTGTTTTATACTGGAAGGGTACCTTCCCAGTACAAAACATATGCTAGATTTACAGAGAATCCCTTGCACTATGGTGCAAAGGTGTGTCTGTGACACACAACCACACATTTCTGCACTGGCATTAGGGAGAGGGGAGAAGAGTGTCATATTTCTGTAAATTTGGCACTCCCCTGCTTTCTCCTTCTTGCACAGCATTTGCGGCTGCTGCACTGTACTGTATGACAAACTGGTAAATCTGGCCCGAAATATTCTATCGATGGAGTATCTCATGAGGAATTTAAGGGCATTTTTACTAAGATTTTATGTAGTGTTTGCATCACAAAAGTGACACAAATCGACACAAAACTTTTTTTACTTATTTACTTTCCACTGAAAAACTTGTTTTCCACTGGAAAGTACCCAAAAAGTCATACATTTTTGCATTGCTTAGCGCCAAGGGGGCGTTATATCGGTGTAAATGCGCGTTCGCATCCACCATCAATGCTTTTTGACGCTAAGCCCCATCTAGTAACATCAGTAGACAGTGTTTAGTGCCAAAATTTATGCCACTGAAAAGCAGGGGTTAAAAGGAGAAATGTTTTCATTGCTTCTTTTTTTTCCTACTTTGCATGCGTGCTCCACTGTGCAGCACACATAAAACGTAGGACAAGTTGTAAAGTGAGTCTATACATAGTATTTTGTACTGGTGCCCTTCCAGTACAACATCTATGCTAGACTCACGCACACACCCTTACATTATGGTGCTAGGATGTGTGTGTGGCACTCTGCACCTAAATTAAGCACCGGCTGTCCTGGTCTCTCCTTCTCACGCAGTACAGAATATTTGGCTACTGCAGTGCGTGGGAATCTGGTCAATCTGGGCCATAGTGTCACAGAAATAATGACATTTGTTTCTGTAGCAACTCCAGGGTATATCAATACCAGTAGGAAAATATACATTTTAACAAATACAAATAAGAGGATAAAACAATGTGCACTGAGCATGCTAAAGTCCAGAGGTCCTGGAACTGCTGAATGAGCTTGGCGACTAATGAAGACTTTGGAGCAGTCTGTCGGGATAATGTAGTGCTGTGAAAACATGTGAGCTATATGTCAAAAAGAAATTCAATTTTGTGTTAAGAGTTCTTGTGAATAACCTGTAGAAGTCTGTTTCCGGTGCAGCTAGTCACGTTCTCGTTCATCAGCAATTCCTTTCACATCTTCTCTATGTCATGCGTTTAGTTTAAAAAATAAAAGTGACAATAGTGCATCTGATGGAATATAAAACTGGCAAAAAATCCATATATGAGAGCAAATCATTTCAGATATACAGGAAGAGAAATGACTCTTCCTGTTGCGTGTGATTGCTGTGTGATGTGCTTCAGTTCCAAACCACGTGCTGCAGTAAACCTTGGCCATTGGACCAGCTGCCTTTCCAGACAAGTGCATTAACATAGAAACTTGGTTATTCAGTTGGAGTGCAATAGTACTTAAAGATCTGGGGTACTAGTAGTAACCAACAGTAGCCACCACAGACACAGCTCAGTAATCAGCTTCACTCACAGTGAGCGAATCAACGGCAGTAATAGTTTTTTTTATTTTTTATTCAGGTGTACACGACAATGACGTCTGTAATGCGGCTGATGACGTATACATTTCAGCAGAAAATCCACACAAGGGTGATCTACAAATCAGACACCAGGTTGAAACGCCAAAAGGAAAAAGACAAGGACACAATATTTAAACAAAAAAAACATTATACAAACTGCTCCTCTTTCCCTGCGTAGAACTACTGAAGTACATACCTGAGTGATTAAACTACAAATTAAACTTCAAACTCCACAAGACTGATACCAATGGACATCGTTTAGCGAGCGTTCAGCCTCACTTGCCACAATGATAACACAGAAGATGGTTTCTAGGTCCGCCAATGGTGAACGTTTATGAATCAACAGATTGTTATTGCTATATAAACAATGCAGCCCGTGCTAATTCATCCACTCCCAAATAGGCAAGGTATTAACATTTTGTATGGGTTTATTGAACATTTTATGAGACTATGATATTTGTAAGGCTGTTATGGCAGCCTAGCCCTGGGGGTAATGATGAATAGATTGGTGAATACCATATGGTTGTACATGAGTAGTTCCACTGTGGTACTAAATGTACCATAAAATGCAATTTGTGAATAGGAGGTATAAAATACTATAGGCAGACTCAGAGACCTTTTATAAAAAGAGGCCAGCAGTTAGCTTCTCTTTACAGAGCCCGCTCACTGAAAGACAGCAAGATGGAAACCAGACAATAGTTTTTAATTTCACCGAGAGTGAGCAGGTTGTACTCATGAAGAATCCCTTTGGGAATCAGGGGCAAGTACCGCTTTGCTAATCTATAAAAGCATAGCACTCAACACCTCTGTAATGCTCCTGGTGTGTTAAGTTGCTGCAGGGAAGCTAGGTCATTGCTGCAGTTAATTTATAATTAGGCACCATTTTGTTAACTCAAATGTTCAAACTAAATGTTTTAATGTGCCGGTTTTCTAGTTCCATCTGTTTTGCTCTCTTTGGAGTAACATGCAAGTGTTTAATGGAGGAGAAGAGCGCTATTACCATGTAGTGTTTATTAAATTCGTGGTAAGCAGGTTGACGAATCATAATTAAGTGATTTATATTAACGAGAAAACTATTCGAAAAGAGAAATCGCGTATCAGAGTTTGTAAATACAAGAAGCCCAACTAGATGAATGTTTAAATGCTCATATTGCCCGCGTTTTATTTTGATGTGACTCCGGTACTTCTCGTATTAAGAGGAAACCTCGCTATGAACCGAGTGCAGCCTCATATCAAGGATGCTATGGGCCCCAGTGCACGTAAAGAAAATAGCCTCCCTCGATCCCAATTTGGTAGTTAAAGCCATTACTTGGGTTGCAATAGGCTCCTAGTGCCCTGGTGTCACTGTACCTGCTGTACCATTGATAGCTATGCCACAGAGAGGATTGATAAATATGACTCGAAGATGGTGTTCAGCAAGTTGTCTTATGGCAAAAGAAGGCACCAAGCACAAAGATTATCAGGGAAACCAAAACAAGTTCTGGCGACAATTCTCAAATCAATCCCACACTGTAGTAGAGAGCAAATAGAATGGGAGCATGGTTGGGTCATGGTATCCTTTTCAACTTGAAAGCAGCACCCTGGGCTGAAGTCTGACGGGGAAATGGCAGAACGGCATATCGGGCACGCCTGCCTTGATGGTATCCCACTTGCCATCCCTAATGATTTAGGCTGTAAGCTACTGCTTGGTTTAGCAAAACAGCGTCCATTCATCAGTCATCCTACTGCATGGGAGGTGTGCTCCCTCATGACAGATAACCCATTTGCCTTATTAACAGTACATATATTACATATATCATAATTCACTGACAGGGTAAGTCAGGATTGAGGTTTACTTGGGTGGTAGCCTGCAGCGCAACCAGTGGACAACACAGTGTAACACTCTATAGTTAGAGCTGCTTAACAAACTGGGCATGATAATAACATGGATAGAACTCGGGAGTTCGGGAGCAGGTAATAGTAAAGACAAGCACTGGTAATGCCCAGAAGTCTGGCTTTAGAAAAATGTTATATGGTAATGTAAAACATTATACTTAGATAGTATAGGAATGTTGAATATCATGGGACAATTGCACAGTCAAGCCAGACCTAAACATTCGTATAGGTCAGTGGTTCTCAACCTTTTGATTTATGTGGACCCCCATTTTAACATTAATGGAACCCAGGGACCCTCACTGAATCATCATTGGAATCCGGGGACCCCCGCCTGATCATTACTGGAAGCTAGGGACCTAATTTGTCAATATTTGTTCATATTTTTTAATTTTCTAAGCAGTCGCGGACCCCCTGAGAAGGCTTTGCAGACCACCAGGTGTCCCCGGACCACAGGTTGGGAACAACTGGTATAGGTTAATGACTCCTGTCCTCCTAGCTGTGCTGCTGCTGGAGAAAGTTCAAGTTAGGCAGCTGGATAATAAAAAACAATTGTCACAGCACCATGGTGGGCAAGAACTGTTTTGTGGAAGCACACAACTCCTGCACAATCAAAACATGTACTCCTGACTGCCAACATGTGGGTGGAGCCAAAGCCCCTCCCAAGTGATGCGCACATAATTGTCTGGTGAAAGCTCTGCTGTCAAGCCAGACCACAAAACGTGATATTTTCTCGTAAATAGTGTGTAACCTATGCGGGAAATTGAGGCTAGTTATGGGTTCTCTGTCTTGATGATTCCGTTTTTATATTTGAGAAATTCAAAAAGGACAGGGAAACGGAAACTATTGCTCATTATTGTCACTTTTATTATTTTACTACAGTCATATTACTTTGGGGAGCAGCACTGGTTATATTTCTAACTTCTATAATCTCCTGATCGTCCTTTACCCTGACTGTGCCAATGTTTACTCCTTTTGTAAAACCCTATACAGCACTAAACTGCCTTATAGGCTAAGTTCAGACTTTACAGATACCACATGCATTCATAATCTTCTCATCTGGCACCACCATATACTGGAGGGATGCATCAGCAACCTCAGCTGTAAGAGTAATTGATGCCCGGTTTTCATGTGAACAGAGACTTAAGTACTTTTGCATCTCATTGATATGAATTCTGTGCAGAGTAACTGATGGACATACATTCACAGGCAGAGTATCTATTTGACTGGCATTTTCTGTAGAGTAACTGACGGACATACTTCTCTAGCATAGTACTTGATTGGCAAGCAATATTTGCTGAGTAACTGATAAAAAAGCATTCTCCGGACGGTACGTGACTTACAGGTATTCTGTGCAGTGTAACTGATGAAAAAGAAATCTCTGGCACAGTACCTGACTGAAAGGCATTCAGTGTAGGGTAACTGATGATGACAAGGATTCTCGCAAACAGTACTTGTTTGACAGGCGTTCTTTGGAGAATAACTGCTGGACGCGCGTTCTTTGGCAGTATTTCTGTTTATCAGGCATTCTGTTCAGAGTAACTGATCGACAGGCATTCTCTGACAGAGTATCTGATTGACAGGAATCCTGTACTGAGTAGCTGATGGACAGACATTGGCAGAGTAATTGACAGGCATTCAGTGCAGAGTAGCGGCTGGACGTGCATACTCTGGCAAAGTAACTGATTGACAGGCATCCTGTACTGATGAACTTATGGATAGACCTTATCTGGTAGAGAATCCGACACGCATTCTGGGCCGAGTAAC
Organism: Pleurodeles waltl; assembly: GCF_031143425.1. Classification (NCBI taxonomy): domain Eukaryota; kingdom Metazoa; phylum Chordata; class Amphibia; order Caudata; family Salamandridae; genus Pleurodeles; species Pleurodeles waltl. Next base: position 916,943,017 of record NC_090448.1, on the reverse strand, counting down.
TGATGGGGAGAGATTTTCTGGCATAGTAGCTAACAGTAAATCATTCTGTTAGTGTCCGATGGACACATATTCCTCAATCCGATTATTCATTTGGAAATCTTTATAACTTTTAGGTATTTTCTAAATATGTATGCAATATAGTACTAAACCTTTGACCAGCAAGCTGAATAACCACACATGTATTTGGTCACAAGGAATTCCTATCGACTTATTCTGAGGCACACAATACTCTTTGACTTATCCTCGTACTTTTCACGGTCACTATACTTCCTAGCACAGGGTGAGTGTTTGGTGTTACTTCCACTGACCCATAAGCAAATCCTGGAAATATTTATGCAGTATATTTATTTTTTAAACGACCATGATTTATCCAGTGCCACAAAACGCGTTCTATTATTTGCCTATTTTCACACCGAGCTCTGAATTATTAGTCACGGGACTTAGCAATTTAAAGCACACTTGTCTCCCTAAAGAGCTCTCAGCAGAACCTTTATTCACACTTTAGTCAATGGGATTTAGTAACTAGAAAATGGCGAATTTACACCTTTAACATACACTTTTTCTATCCCATTATCACCTTGAACATGTTATCAGTGCCATCTGGTTACTTATGTGTCGTGTGTTAGTAAATGTAATATATGTAAGACCAGCCATGACCATGGTAAATGTAAATTATTTTTTACATATTAATGTTACAGTATGTTTTCCTGGAATTTAAAAAGCCATTCAGGTACCTGTCCATATCTAAAATGTGAGAAATGCAGACTTATGTCATTTAACATACTCCGCTGTGCATAAAGCCTCTCCCAGTAATGCCCATACCTGTCACCACCGCAAACACCTGCCATTATAATTACTCCCTTGCTCTGCCGGCTCCGAAGGGCAGAGGGCCTCACACCTTCCCCTCTATTCCTGAGAGATACAACACCTTTTCAAATGAATGCCCCGCTAAGTTTAATTATGTCCTGTATTCTGTAATGTAATGGAACGCGGCTTTGAATTGAACTCAGAATAATAACATTAAAAAATAATGTAGCCAATACTAATCCGGATTCTTCTAATACTATTACTAATAACAATATTAACACAATAATAACACAATTATAATAACGCCGACAACAATAACAATAATAATAACAATAATTATATAATAATAATACTATTACTAGCACTAATATTATTAATTGTACTGTTATTATTGGAAGTAGTAGATTTGTTATTGTCACTATTATTATTAATAGTAGCAATAATAACAGTAACATTGACGATGATAATAATAGTGATAATATTAATGATAACAATAACATCTAATAATAATTATAATAATAATAAAAATCATCATCATCATTATAATATTGAGTGGTACTACTACTAATACAATTAAAAATCACAAATGCTAACAATGTTTCTTCTTTTTCTTCTTCCTCTTCTTCTCTTCTTTTTCTTATAATTATTATTGTTATGCCACATTAGCTAATTTGTTATGGTTATTATTATTATTGTTGCTCTTGTTATTATACATCCAGGGTTATCATTAATTGCAACAGAGGCTGAATTAACAGACCCTATATTTTCCATACTGACACTTGCTCCTGTGTCTGTGATGGCCCCCACTTTTACAACACTTCCCTGGTGCCTAGTGGTCCTTCCCATACTGTAACCGTGGGGTGCACTACCAATCCCATCTCCATCCCAATTCCATCTCCATGCTAACTGAGGAAGGAGAAGCAAAGCAAAGGCTGTAGCGAGAAAAGACTGTGGACCGCTGTGGACTGCTGTTCGTCTCAGGCTGTCTCAGGGTGCTGGGCCAGGCTGTTGCTGGGTGAACGTGTTAAGAATCCATAAAAATAAACCACCCCAGAAGCCCTTCCCTCGAGCCAGGCTGCATTGTGCTAGGCTGCCTCCAGATGCCCGCAGTCCACCGTTTGTAGCCTGTCTCCATAGAAAAATAAAAACAGAAAGCCAGTATCTACAGGTATAAGGAGAGCAGTGAGGAGGTGAGGCGGGGAGGACACAAGGCACACAAGGCTTAGAGCCAGTGTCCCACCGCGTGGCAATGAAGCGGCTGGCAGTAGGCTGGTGCGGCGTGCACCCATGGTGGGCTCGTTTTACCCCATCCTGCCATTTTATCTTTTGTGTTGCTTCCACCCAGTTGCATACTGCCTCACTGTCCCCACTGATTCAATTTTTGGTCCCACGGGTTGCAGGATTACAGGTCAACCACAAGGAACGTGTTTCTATTTAATCCTGCCTCAAACCCCTAAGCCTTCCAGCACCACCTGCAACCTATCTTGCAACCTATCTGTGCCCCAGCTTGTACTCACATTCCATGCAACCTCCACTGCCCCCCACATAAAATGACTGCTGTTTCCGTCCACCTTGGCTCCTCATTCTTAACGATGTGCATTCTCGTGCCCCCTCTCTTCGATTACCAACCCCACAGAGAAGGGTATGGCTGCACTATCTATCGGCCACTGAGTAGGCATCAATTCCCAGGCACCTGCAGGCAAACCTTTCTAGACACTGCCTACAATGCGCATGCTCCTGTCCCCCCACCTTGGTGGTAGGTGGGTTGTGGCAGTGCCGCCAAACCACATCCAACTGCAACATCTAACTACACCAGGCTGACTATAAGGCTAGCAAAGTTTAACACACCAATTCATTAAATCCTGCACGTCCATGAAGAAACCGGACTCTCATAGCTCCCTCTACCAGTGGGACACTCTATCACTTTATTAAACTAGATCTACCAACGAGGTCTAGGTGAACTAGTGGGAGGGCACCTCCAGCAACAAATGAGGGGAGAAAACACAAGAGGAAACTGCAACCAACCCAGTCCCACAAACAAAAGCAACCAGAACTCCCCCTCATTGAAATAGACTCTGGTAAGGAGACCGACAAAAACTATGCATTGAGCAGCAGCCCTGGAGGACCTAGAGTTAGTGCCAAGCAGAGGGGCAGAAACTCAACACAACCAAAAATCTATGCAAAATTTTGTTTTTTTAAAAGACGTGGGCTCTGTTCTTTTCTCAAGTAACAGTGGGATTCCCAGTCTCCAGTCTCCTTTCCAACCTCTTGATGCAGGCAAAGCAAAGGAAGGCATTTCCCTGCCCTCCGAAGAAAGAGGGAATGGGGGACAAGTCAACGCAATGTCTGCCATGCCTGACCTGGTACCTGCACCGCGTAGGCAGACCAGGCTTCTGGTCCATGCAGACGTGATTGCTACACAACAGCACGCTTCAGGAGGGTCCAGCCCAGTGGGAGAGGTGTTCAGTCTTTGAGTCCCAGTCTTTTTCACTCCCCAGAACCGGCCCCTCTCCCAGACTTCCATCTCCAACTTCCGTATGCTTTTCTTCCACCTTCAAACTGTGACAGATCACCTCCTGTCAATCAAACAACAAGGAGGGTGCTCAGGAGCTGTTGGCAGAAGAACATGGTTCCCACTTCCTTCTGAGCACCCAAGAATGTTGAGATCATACCCTCAAGATTCACCCTCAGCTTTCACTACTGCAATTGCCCCAGGTCTGCCTACACAGGCTGCTAATTCAACTGGAGAAACAACATCAAACCAAGGTAATGCTGTTCGGGCCAACAGGAACAGTGCCTGAACATCGCTACTCAACTCTATGTAACTTATAGTTATGGGCCTCCAATATCAGCCAGACAAATTGGATGAACAGCTAACCTTATTCAACACCTTGGCAGTATTTGTTGTAAGCACAGATGAGAAGCTGGGGAACCTGATCTCTCTCTTATTAGGCGGGTCCAGGAGGAGCCCCTTGGCATGCCCTCGTGCTGCAGGCCTCGGCCAATTGTGGAAAAACTTTCCACACTGCCTGACATGCTTAGTACTCTCTGCAAGGACCTTAGAATGGAGGCCACAGGTATTTCAGCTCCAGTGCCAAAGAAGGAACTCTCTCCATCCATATATAAGGTTCACCACCAGTCAGCCCAACTGGCCTCTCAGAGGAACAACCTCATAATCAGACAACAGAAACAGGTCGCTGGCCTGAGGTGGGCTGCCACATACTGACAGACCTTTTATACACATAGTCCTGCGATGCAAAATCAATAGTTGGCACCCTTCAGCAGCATGGCAGAGCAGTAGGGCCCAAATGGGGACCCACCAGGCTCCTATCCCGGGGACAGTAGCACCTGAAGTGACCCGAAGGGCAAAATCCACTGGAGACACAGTACTTTAGCAAGACATAGAGCAGACTCCTTTAAAGCACCCAGTGGCACCATCCAACATCTACGAAAGGTCCCCCTTCATGCTGACCCTTCTTATTGGGCCCCCAATGGACAGCATCATGCATTACACTGGGAGTCTGACAACTTTGGTTCTAGGTCAGGGGGCAAATACCCTCTATGGGGGACCTGATGGACGACACTATGCAAAAAGTCAATGCTTTGATAACTAGAGTCCCGGGTCAGGGGGTTTTGTGGTTCAATTCTGCTAGGCCTATGGAAATTCGGCCACATCTTCCAGCACCTGATGCACCAACCCAGGTCACAATGCAGTCGCCATCCTGCCCAGCGGCATGGGGTCCACAGACAGGAGAGAAGATCTCGGAATTCGCACAATTTGTGGAGGAGACTGCTGTCCATCTATTACATAGCAACTTCTCAGCATGCATAACACCGCACTGGCCAAGGGGCACCTCATGTGGCCATATGCCACACCCAAAACAGGCTGGCTAGCCTTCAGTTTCCTCACTTCACCAGCCTCAGAATCCTTTCAACCCAAACTTCAATCCCAATGCACAGACTCAAGGAGCTCATGACATTCTCTACACCAGTATCACATCAGACATAAAAATCATTTAGGAGCAATGCTCCACCAACCTCAGGACACCAGCCTACAGCCTAACTCAAACATCCTAATCTTTCAGCCCGAATACAAATCCAGAGGGAACTGGGACATACTAAATAGCGGAAATATTCTATTACTCCTATCCCACATTCCTTCTCTGGCACACCTGCTCTCATCAGTTCTCGAATCCACCCGAGCTGAGCCACCTCTGCTGGGCAAAGTGACCAAAACAACCTGGTGTACACCAGTAATCACACAGAAAATCCTAGTGGAGCACTCTATTTTTAAGAACTGGGAGATACTTATTACACCTTTTCGTGAGCCAGGCTACCCGGGCCGTCTGTCATCATCAGTCCCACACATAGGGCAGGAAGCCTCAAATATGTGACTACCAGCTCCATCTTGAGAGGCACTCTAGGGCATTCACCAAGGAGTGAAAGGCTAATGAGGATTGCATATGCAACTACATCACGTACTCCTGCTCATAATCCTGGGCAGATCTCTAGAACCATTAACAATCCCCCTGGTAGCCATTGACAAGGCAAGGCATTATGGACTGAACATAAACTATGTAACAAACCTCTTTGTGCTCCTGGAACATCAACGGCCTTGCTTGCAAAGCCTCTGATTGGGCATTTTTCAGCTATATCACGAGCTTTGACATTATTCTCAATGTCTATATCCACCCAAATGCAAAGTTTATGCTGCCCGCAAGCTGGTGGACCAGCTTAAAGAATTCCTACTGGGGACTTTAATCTACATCTGCTTGGTTCCTCCTTCAATGATTCAGTGGTTGCCCAAACTCCAACCTGGGACATACCATCACATGCACAAAACATATGGGGTCATTCAACAAAAATCGGCATAGGTCTACTGAATGACCTAAAGCACCTCAATTTTAGGGTTTGTATACAATTATCCACCAGTGGACGGCCCATACAACAATAAACTACACCTTTGTCTTCCTAGTGCTCTTCGACAGAGTGGTTTCATTTCAATTGGGTGACAAAGGGACAGAGATCATCGGCCTCAAAAACAATAGTACTAATTATAAAGCTCACCTTTGCCTTGATGGCTCTGGCCCCAGACACCACCTATCCAGTTAATTACAAAAGGATTAAGTTTGCCCAGGCTAATATAAATCAACTAAGTCCACAATGGCACTCCTGCATGCCCAAGGGAACCTGGCCATAAGTAATCTAAGCAGGTGGCGCAAGGATGATGCCTGGGCAAAACTGCCAACATTAAGCACAACGACAGGGCTCACTTCTAGAAAAACAACCTACCGGCCCCATCACATGGAGGCATAACTTTGGATATAGAATAAGAGGACTGTATGAAATTCTTATGGGAACACTTCAACCAAGGTGGCACTGCCCTAATACAGATTGGGTAATTGGCATGAGGTAACTAACACTGCGTGCAGTCTTTCTTTGTGCAGTCTTTCTTCAACTAAGGGGAATTCTCCAATGCTCCTGTCATGGCTAGCAAATGGGTCAGGGCCTTCCCTCAGGTCCGCACACATGAATCTAATCAGACTGCAAATAGGTAAGAATAGGAAGGAAGGGGTAACATGCCCTACTGGAATTCCTCCGGCGATTTTCAAACAAAGTGCAGACTTTTGGGCAGAAGCCTTAGAACCACATTTGTCCCGAAATTAGGCTCACAGGCACAATCCCTGATTCTTGGAGAGGATCATAATATCCCCAATATACAAAAGTGGGGATGAGTAGTTGCCAAGAAATGATCGTCCAAGTGCCCTAATTGGCAACAGGCAAAATACTTTGCGGGGACTCTGCTTGAAGAACTCATGGCCTGGGCAGTGGAAAACGCAATAATTCCACTTATCCAAACTGGCTTTTCAAGAACTTCTGAGCCAACTACTAACATTATGGCCATTGCACGACCTGCAGACAGGGCAAAAGCTCTAAAACAATCATTCCATCTTTGTTTTATTGACTTCAGGGCAGCCTTTGACCACATGGACTGTGCCAAGCTTTAGAGTAAGTTGGCAAGCTGGGGGATCCCACAACCTCTTCTAAACATGCTAATTGTTCTCCACACAGACACATGGGTGAAGGTAAAGCTGGGTGAAGGGACACACCTCTTAAGGTACACACCAACAACCAGAGGGTTAAAGCAGGGGTGTGTCCTGGCTCCCACACTTTTTAACCTATTTCTGGCAGACCTGACCTTGACATATCACAACTGCAATTCCTATGCACCTAGGTTGAGTAGTCTGCCACTGTCGAACTTCCTGTATGCTGATGACATAGGGGGTCATTCTGACCCCGGCGGGCGGCGGGAGCCGCCCGCCTGGAGGGAACCGCTGAATGACCGCACCGCGGTCAAAAGACCGCGGCGGCCATTCTGGCTTTCCCGCTGGGCCGGCGGGCGACCGCCAGAAGGCCGCCCGCCGGCCCAGCGGGAAACCCCCCTCAACAATGAAGCCGGCTCCGAATGGAGCCGGCGGAGTTGTAGGGGTGCGACGGGTGCAGTGGCACCCGTCGCGATTTTCAGTGTCTGCAAAGCAGACACTGAAAATCATTATGGGGCCCTGTTAGGGGGCCCCTGCACTGCCCATGCCAGTGGCATGGGCAGTGCAGGGGCCCCGAGGGGCCTCACGCCACCGTTCCCGCCATCCTGTTCCTGGTGGTAAAAACCGCCAGGAACAGGATGGCGGGAAGGGGGTCGGAATCCCCATGGTGGCGCTTCAAGCTGGGCCAGGGGTAAACCGGCGGGAAACCGCCGGTTGCCCTTTTCTGACCGGAATGGCCCAGGAAGCACCGCCAGCCTGTTGGCGGTGCTTCCGCGGTCCCCGGCCCTGGCGGTCCACACCCCAGTGAGTCTGCAACATCTTCTCCACACAACATAGAAATATTTTGATGAGAACGGTTTAAGCGTCAACTGTGATAAAACACGTACCTTGTTTTTAAATTACACCTGGAAAAGGATACTGACTTGGCACAGGGGGAACACAGCTGGTGTGTCAGCAACAGAATATAAATATCTAGGGCAGTGGTTTCCAACCTTTTGACTTCTGTGGAACCCTCTTTTATCATTACTGGAACCCGGGGACCCCCACTGGCATGGCGGCCCAGAGCGCCAAATAATAGATGTGGCAAAACCGCCACTGGCGTAACTCCGCCACTGCCAGTTTCTGCCACCAGGTAGCCTGGCAATGGTGGAGTTACATATCTGACAGGGCAGCGCTGCAAGCAGCGCTGGCCGCCGGATATTGTACCTGATTCCACCAGCCTTTTCCTGGCAGTTTACCCTGCTGGGAAAGGCTGGTGGAATGGGTGTCTTGTGGCCCCCCTGGGGGCCCTTGCACGGCCCATGAACTTGGCATGGGCAGTGCAGGGGCCCCCGTGCACAGCCCCGTCGCGCATGTCACTGCCCGATTTACAGGCAATTATATGCGCGAGAGGTGCTGCTGCACCCGCCGCACTGCTACATTGCCGCCGGCTCGATGTGAAGCCTGCATCAATGTACAGGCCCTGCATTCAGCTGAGTGTTCCTAATGTGGCCGGCAGTGGGTCTTCAACGAGCTGGCGGTCTTTTGTAGACCGCCAGCGCCGAACCCACTGAGTTCATAAAGAAGGCCTTAATCTGTTAATACTATTTAATTTTTTAAGCAGTCGCGGACCCCCTGAAGAGGCTTCGCGGACCCCCAGGGGTCCCTGGACCACAGGTTGGGAACCACTGATCTAGGGGTATTAGTTGACAAGGAAGGTAACTTTACATGCCAAAGGGAAGCAATAACATTAAAAGGGCTGTCACTGGCAGTGTGTCATTAAGGTTCCTGAAAGCAAAACTGAATGGGCCAATGTTGTTTCCGCTTCTCCAGGTAGTGCAAGCCAAACACCTACCAACATTAACATATGGCAGTGAACTCCAAAGAGGCAGGGATGCAAAAATCCTGGACAGCACATTAGTGAAAGCCTACAGAATAATTTTTAGCATGCCAAAGTACACTTCTCAGTCACAGATTAGGCTGGAGTTCGGTCTGATGAAACAGCCCTTGGCAAGGCAAGGATCTTTCATCATCTTCTGTGACAAAACAAGGAAGTCACCGCCCGGCTCACTTAACCACTACTCATGGCAGGAGCGTGAAAACCTATTTTAAGGATTTCCTGCTTAAGACAGGGCTAACTGAGCTGTGGGAAGCCCAGACCAATCACACCATGTTAAAAAATGTAGAGTGGCAGACAATTAAGTTCCAATCATTAGTGGAGGACAAGGCAACCCTTTCTGACAGAGGTCATGCCTGGATGGGCCTACACCCCTACACCACATCAGCACCCCAGAAATATCTAAGCTCTGTTTTTTCCAGAGTTTTGAAAGATAAATTCCTGAAACCTTGTCTGGGTTAGCTGCCCTGCTCCCAGCACCTTCCTCAGTGGTAGAGAGCTAATACGAGGATGGCCTGCAGATTAGGGGGCATGACTCCTGAAGACATGCCACATTTACTGTGTCTGTGGGGGGTCTGTTAGAGAAAAGATTAATCCTGTTAAAAATCCCCTTCATTCAAAGTGGAACACATTCTCAGAGGCAGGCCGTGATGGCCTGCTTTGCCCCTGTTTACTCCCAACTGATCTGCTGACACCGGCCACCAGGTGAAGAGTCGCACGTAGGCCTCCTGCACTCTATGGCCCAGAGAAATGAATGGTCTCTTTGACTAAATTGTTGAAGCCTCCGCCATCAAGGGATGCACAAGGCATGTTTTTCCTTTGCTTATCTTTGTTCGGGCCCTTACCCCCCGCCTCTGGCAACTAACTGGGCCCAGAGCCTAACTATGTGCAAGGCAGTACCATGTAGTGTCCTATATCTCTGCAGGTACTGGCACCTTGGCTCCTGGGCTCCAGGTTTTCAAGTTGGGCCTTCAGTGATTGACCATAGCCTGCAATATGTGCAAGGCAGCTCCACAAGTCACCCTCATTACCTAACAGCATTTTGGCCTCTAAGGTAGCTTGAGTCCAGGCGTGGGCACTAGTTTTAACAAATGCTGCTGGGTCAGATATGTTCACTCCTTTAACCCCTTGGGGGGCAGAAACCACTAGACACCAGGGATTTTTTTTAGGTCAGTTTCACACAAGGGGAGCGACCCCTTAGGCAAGGGTCGCTCCCATGGGGGAGTAAATCTATTTTAGGACCTTTCTGCCCTCCTTGGGGGCAGATCGGCCTATTTTAATTAGGCCAATCTGCCCCCAAGGGAGGCAGAAACCAGTAGGCATTGGGGATTTTTTTTCTTTTTTTACAGATGGGGAATGACCCCTTAGACAAGGGTCGCTTCCCTGGGGCGTAATTTTATTTTACGCCATTTTTGCCCCCCTTGGGGGCAGATTATCATATTTTTATTAGGCCAATCTGCCCCCTTGGGGGCAGAAACCACTAGACACCAGTGATTTTTATTTTTTTTGCGACAATTTCACGCAAGGAGAGTGACCCCTTTGGCAAGGGTCACTCTCCTGGGTGGCAAATTTATTTTGGACCATTTCTGCCTCCCTTTGGGGCAGATCTGCCTATTTTTATTAGGCCAATCTTCCCCCAAGGGGGCAGAAACCACTCGGCACCAGGGATTGTTTTTTTTTGCACCAATTTCACGCAAGGGTAGCGACCCCTTAGGCAAGGGTCATTCCCCTGGGGGAAAAATTTATTTTAGGCCATTTCTGCCACCCTTGGAGCAGATCGGCCTATTTCTATTAGGCCGATCTGCCCCTAGGGGGGTAAGAAACCACTTAGGCACCAGGGATTGGAGTGTGTGTGTTTTGTTTGGTGGGGTAGCCCCTTGGGCAAGGGTCGCTCCCCACGTGGGCACATTGCTGTTGGCCATTTCTGCCCCCATTGGGGGCAGATCAGCCTAATTTTGTAAGGCCCATCTGCCCCAAACGGGGGCAGAAATCCCACTAGAGACCAGGGAAGATATTTTTTTCAAAAAAAGAGGGTGGGGGTATGGTCATACCCCCATCCAAAATAAATGGGGACAAAGTTGTTCTGCCCACCTGTGGGCAGATGGGGCAGTTACCCCCGATCCACTCTCCGGGGGGCAGAATGCCTACTAGATGCCAGGGAATAAAAAAAAAAATAGTGGTTAGGCCCCCACTCCAACTGAAGGGGGGAACAGTCTTTCAGCCCTCCCCCGCACACTAAAACATCTTATCCCATGGCAAGCAAGAGGACATTTGACTATTTTGGGATTGGGTCATGAGAGCTTGTCTAACTCTCAAAATCGTCCCATTTGGAATGGTTAGGGCTGCACTTTTTGGACTTTGGGACGCTGCCATGTAGAAAAATCTACGAGACCTAGACACATCTGAAAACTAAACATCTGGGTGAGTCCAGGGCGGTGTGCTTCACATGCACCTGTTCCATCTTCTTACCCACAATGCCCTGCAAACCTACAACTTTGCTGGAAATCACACAGTTTCCCCACATTTTTGTGATGGAACCTTCCGGAATCTGCAGGAATCCACAAAATTCCTACCACCCAGCATTGTTACATCTATACTGATAAAAAGTCTGCCCCCTTTTGGACACACTTTGGTTCCCCCTCATTTTCGACATGTTTTTGGCTCTCCCCTGTCACAGGTACTTGGCCCACCTACACAAGTGAGGTATCATTTTCACTGGGAGACTGAGGGGAATGTTGGGTGGTAGGAAATTTGTGCCGGTGCAGTGATCCCACACAGAAATGTGGGAAAAATGTAAGTTTTTTAGCTAAATTTGAGGTTTGCTGAGGATTCTGGGTAAGAAAACACTGGAGAATACACACAAGTCACACCTCCCTGGACTCACTCAGGTGTCTAGTTTTCAGAAATGTTTGTGTTTGGTAGGTTTCCCTAGATGGCTGCTTAGCCCAGGACCAAAAACGTAGTTGCCCCCCCCGGCAAAAACAGGTAGTTTTGTATTTGATAATTTTGATGTGTCCACATAGTGTTTTGGGCCATTTCCTGTCGTGGGCACTAGACCTACCCACACAAGTGAGGTACCATTTTTATCGGGAGACCTCGGGGGACGCTCTGCTCTGACATGCGAGGAAAAAGTGTTTCTTTTGCAAAATTTTGAGGTTTGCTAAGGATTCTGGGTAACAGAACCAGGTGAGAGCACCACAAGTTACCCCATCCTGGGTTCCTTTAGGTGTCTAGTTTTCAGAAATGTCCAGGTTTGGTAGGTTTTCCTAGATGCCCGCTGAGCTAGAGGCCAAAGTCCACAGCTAAGCACTTTGTAAAAACAGGTCTATTTTCTTTGGGAAAATGTGATGTGTTCACGTTGTGTTTTGGGGCATTTCCTATTGTGGGCACTAGGCCTACCCACACAAGTGAGGTACAATTTTTATTGGGAGACTTGGAAGAATGCTGGGTGGAAGGAAATTCCAGAACTTTCTATCACTGAATTGTGAGGAAAAACTGTTTTTTTGTGCAAAATGTGAGGTTTGCAAAGGATTCTGGGTAACAGAACCTGGTGAGAGCCCCACAAGTCACCCCATTTTGGATTCCCCTAGGTGTCTAGTTTAAAAAAATGCACAGATTTGGTAGGTTTCCCTGGGTACCGACTTTGCTGGAGGCCAAAAACCACAGCTAGGCACTTTGCAAAAAAACAGATCTGTTTTCTTTGGGAAAATGTGATGTGTCCATGTTGTGTTTTGGGGCATTTCCTGTCACGGGCACTAGGCCTACCAACACAAGTGAGGTATCATTCTTATCGGGAGACTTGGGGGACGCTGAGTGGAAGGAAATTTGTGGAGCCTCTCAGATTACAGAACTTTCTATCACCGAAATGTGAGGAAAAAGTGTTTGTTTTGCCAAATTGTGAGGTTTGCAAAGGATTCTGGGTCACAGAATCTGGTGAGAGCCCCACACGTCACCCCATCTTGGATTCCCCTAGGTGTCTAGTTTAAAAAAATGCGCAGGTTTGGTAGGTTTCCCTAGGTGCCAGCTTTGCTGGAGGCCAAACACCACAGCTAGGCACTTTGCAAAAAAAAGGCATGTTTTCTTTGGGAAAGTGTGATGTGTCCAAGTTGTGTTTTGGGGCATTTCCTGTTGCGGGCACTAGGCCTACCCACACAAGTGAGGTATTGTTTTTATCGGGAGACTTGGGGGAATGCTGGGTGGAAGGAAATTTGTGGCTCCTCCATATTCCAGAACTTTCTATCACCGAAATGTGAGGAAAAAGTGTTTCTATTGCCAAATTTTAAGATTTGCAAAGGATTCTGGGTAACAGAAACTGGTGAGAGACCCATAAGTCACCCGATCTTGGATTCCCATAGGTGTCTAGTTTTGAAAAATGCACAGGTTTGGTAGGTTTCCCTAGGTGCCGGCTGAGCTAGAGGCCAAAATCCACAGCTAGGCAGTTTCCAAAAAACACGTCAGATTTCAATGCAAAAATGTGATTTGTCCATGTTGCGTTTCCTGTCGTGGGCATTAGGCCTACTCACACAAGTGAGGTGCAATTTGTATCGGGAAACTTGGGGGAACACAGAATAGTAGAGCAAGTGTTATTTCCCCTTGTCTTTCTCTAAATTTTTTCCTTCCAAAGGTAAGACAGTGTGTAAAAAAACACATCTATTTGAGAAATGCCCTGCAATTCACATGCTAGTATGAGGACCCCAGAATTCAGAGTTGTGCAGATAACCACCGCTTCTCAACACCTTATCTTGTGCCCATTTTGGAAATACAAAGGTTTCCTTAGTACCTATTTTTTACTCTTTATATTTGAGCAAATAAATTGCTGTATACCCGGTTTACAATGAAAATCCATTGCAAGGTGCAGCTCCTTTATTTGCTCTGCGTACCTAGAGTTCTTGAGCCCTATATATCCCCGCAACCAGAAGAGTCCAGCAGACATAACGGTATATTGCTTTTGAAAATCTAATATTACAGGAAAAAGTAACCGAGTAAAACATGGAGAAAAATGCATTTTTTTTCACCTCAATTTCAATTTGTTTTTATTTCAGCTGTTATTTTTTGTAGGAAAACCTTGTACGATCTACACAAATGACCCCTTTCTGAATTTAGAATTGTGTCTACTTTTTAGAAATGTTTAGCTGTCTGGGATCCAGCACTGTTTTCATGCCCATTTCTGTTACTAACTGGAAGGAGGCTAAAAGCACAACAAATAGTAAAAATGGGATATGTCCCAGTAAAATGCAAAAATTTTGGTTTTCTGATTTAAGTCTGCCTGTTCCTGAAAGCTGGGAAGATGGTGATTCTAGCACTGCAAACACTTTGTTGATGCCATTTTCAGGGAAAAATCTACAAGACTTCTTCTGCAGCCCTTTATTCCCATTTTTGTTAAAAAAAAAAAAAAAAAAAAAATGTTTGATGTATTTTGGCTAATTTCTTGGTCTCCTCCAGGGGTACCCCAAACTCTCGGTACCTCTAGAATCCCTAGGATGCTGGAGAAAAAGGATACAAATTTGGTGTGGGTAGCTTATGTGGACAAAACGTTATGAGAGCCTAAGTGTGAACTGCCCCAAATAGCCAAAAAAAGGCCTGGCACCTGAGGGGAAAAAGACCTGGCAGCGAAGGTTTTTCCACTCGTGAAACAGCTTAGTGTCACAGAACGGCCCACAAACATTTATTGTTGAGCCTTCTGTAATGGTCATTGCACAGACACAAATTAGGAATCTAAAGATAGTATTCCCTCATTTGATAGGATTCTCAATGCTAATGAAAGTATGACTGGTGGGCGCAAATAGACGGAAGTGCCACAGCCAGACATGAAGGTGGCACACAGTTAGTACACTACAATACCACTGTTTTAGAGGGGTATGATGAGTCCCACGGGGCCCCGTGTGGTAGTGGACTCTGTTCCCAACCCAAAGACAGGCCAGTGTTGTCCCTGTCCAGACTCTAAGGCTCTTATGAAGAGTGTCCCATTAATTCTGATATGTCCAGTAGTGGGAGTTATTGGGCCAATTGGAATAGTTAGTTGTGGTGTTTCTCATGTGGAACATGGGGGGGGGTAAAAAGACAACCTCTTTTTATAGGGGTATGCTTTATTTAACGCTCCTGGGGGTGGGAGTATGAAGATCTCATGATGTCGGATGAAATTGTCTACGGTACCCACCTTCTTAGGGGACTTTGGGTCTCTTCTAGGAGGTCAGGAGCCGTCTACACAGAAACACAAAGTGTTAGGTGAACTGTTGTTCTATCTTTCATTTCTTTGCTGCCTCCAGAGTATGTACCAAAGCACCAGGATAGTGTGTCCACTGGACACAGCTCTGTTCTGTGATGCATTGTTGACCCCATTTGTACTCTCTGTACCCCAAGCACAGGAATGCCTAGGATGATGAAATAGCTCTACAGTCTCTCACTTGACAACTGGAGTGGTACATGTGCCAGACCTAGGGATTCCTAAAGCCCTGTTGCAGGCTAGCACTACACATGTCAGGCTGGCGGGATGACTAAAATTTATAACGATGAATACATTTTTGATGGGGCATTATTTGGCTTTTAGTTGCTGCTGTAATTCAATTCAAAATCGCCTGCGGTGTCGGGGGCTGAGTCTGACCCACTACCGGTGGCACCTGTTGCTCCAATCCGGGTTTTGCTCCGGCTAACTAGCAGTGCCTCATCTCTACCCAAGGGCAGGGATGATTGGGCAGGTGAGTGCATGACATTAAAAAAAAATTCTCAGGGAAGCCGTGGTCACTGTGGTCTCATCCGTTTCTCTCAGTTACATTAGTCTCACATACGCAATGACAAAAAGAGGCAGTATATGTTTCAGTAGGATTTTAATTAAGCGACTGCATCTTATATAGCAAAGCATGGGCTGCAATAACCAGGACGATACAGCATGACAAGATTAAAATTGTGACAAGAAGAGTAAAGCATAGAAATAACGCTACCATATTACCATATTGTCACTACAGTCAATAGACTGGGGGGTGATTCTGAGACTGGCGAGTGGCGGAGGCCGCCCGCCAGTCTTCCCCCGACAAAATACCGCTCCGCGGTCGCAAGACCGCTGAGGGTATTTTGAGATTTGCCCTGGGCTGGCGGGCGGCCGCCAAAAGGCCGCCCGCCAGCCCAGGGCAAATCACCTTCCCACGAGGACGGCCGGCGTAGTGGGAAGGTGCGACGGGTGCAGTTGCACCCGTCGCGTATCTCAGTGTCTGCTTTGCAGACACTGAAATACAAAGTGGGGCCCTCCGAGCAGCGGAAAGTTGGCGGGAGACCGCCGACTTTCCGTTTCTGACCGCGGCTGAACCGCCGCGGTCAGAATGCTCGACGGAGCACCGCCAGCCTGTTGGCGGTGCTCCCGTGGTCGGTGACCCTGGCGGTCACCGACCGCCAGGGTCAGAATGACCCCCTAATTCTTTCCTAGGCTATAATAGAGCACAGCGTGTTAAGCTCTAATTCTGCCCTTCAGGTTCCCCTGGGAAGACATCCCCAATACCTGAGCAAAGGACTGAAGTCTGCATAAGCAGCTGTAGCGAAGCATTCAGCAATCAACATACAGTTGTGGAACGCTGGCTGGAATCTCCCTCTAACGTGTAAGGGACAGGGAAGTGTTTTTATAATAAAACAGCTGATGTTCTGAGAAAATGTCCCTACGTAAGGATGTGTGTTTTCTATGAATGTCAGAGACAAAACTTTATACCACACTCACCGGCGACCTATCTCACTGCAGCTGTGGAAGAAGCACAGAGTGAGCAAGAATATCTTGTTTGAGAACAGAGTGCTGGCCTAGGCAAAAACAGTTAGATAGAGACAAATAAAATAAGACCGTAAAAGTGGCTATTATAACAATAATAAATGAAGCTGAAAAAATATGTCTAGGTTAAAGTGCACAGCGGCAGGCCTAGTATGTTAAAATAACGTGCATGGAGCTATAACTAAAATGGCTACACAACAAAGGAAACATGGCCCTTTGGAAATCCCTTTCCAAAGTTAAAGTGAATAGAATAGTTTTTGGGTAGCACATAGACAGCAGCCTCTTTTTCTCAAGCTAAAGAAAAACAATCTAGCTTTCAGAAGAAATGATGATCTTAAAAGTAGCAACCCACTTAGCTGTGTCATCCTCGACCACCAAATTAATGACAAGACCTTTTAGACTTTCCCTCTAGGATGCCTCAGTTTCGCTGCCACCACACTCGCTGGTCTTTATTACCCTCCTGAACCTCAAATCCATCTCCTGCTGGCTCCTGTCTTGGGCCTGCAAAGTTTTCCACTTTGCCAATTGTAACTCCATCTCTTTCAGTGCAAAGGTTGCTGCTGTCTGTTTCTCCTCAACAGCCAGGCTGTAGTCTCCTTGTTCTCCTCATCTGTTAGTCTGGTTTTCTTATCAGAAAAGTTTGATTTTCTCTTCTCAGCTACCAGGGCACCTGCTGCCATTTCTTCCCCAGCTTAAATGACAGACCTTATCTCAGCAGCAACAACACACTTTTTTCCTCCAGGGCAAGGGTGGCCAATTTCAATTTCAATTTCAAATCCCTACTATCCTTCTGTCTGCCAACTCCAGCTTGCGAACCTTCATCTCTGATAACAACAACCTGCAAGAGGACAGATCCTACTCTTGCACTAGCATCTCCTCAAAAACATCTTCATGCTCCGTAGGTGTGCTTGGCAGACCTTTAGTCAGCCTTGAGAGCTTGCTCCTATTCTAACTTTTTGGAATTATGGCTGGGATTAGGACCCCACCCCTTGCAAGCCTTCATCTCAAGAAAAATAGAGGCAGACAGGGTAGAAAGCAAATCAAAGTGCAAACATTTGGTGAAAAAAGTAAAAAAAATCAAAAAATTTGAATTAATGAAAAAAGAAATAAAAAATGCTTCTCGATAATTAAAAATCCCAAAACATTTTTACCTCTACAGCTAGAACAGATTTTCCATTCATTTTTAAAACTGAATGGTAACTGCAGGGCTAAGTCTGATCCCAGCCACCAAACGTCAATGTCAGGAACTGGTTTATTAATTTGGGAGGGAATGACCTATTGTAGGAGACTGGCCTGGCTTATAGTGGGTACCTTGTGGTACTTATACCCTGTGCCAGGTCCAGTTATCCCTTCTTACTAGAATAGAGGTGTTTTTAGCAGCTTACGCTGATAGAAGGTAGCTATGGCAAAGCAGCTTAGGCTGAACTAGGAGACATGCAAAGCTCCTACTATACCACTTATATCATATCGCACAATATCATAAGAAAACACAATACTCAGAGTTACTAAAAATAAAGGTACTTTATTTTAGTGACAATATGCCAAAAGTATTTCAGAGAATACCCTCACTTAGGAGGTAAGTAATATACACAAGTTATATGTACACAAACCCAAAACAGAAAAGTAACAGTAAGAAAAGTAGTGCAAACAATGTAGAATCACAATAGGATGCAATA
The DNA here is from genome assembly GCF_031143425.1 of Pleurodeles waltl. Taxonomy (NCBI): domain Eukaryota; kingdom Metazoa; phylum Chordata; class Amphibia; order Caudata; family Salamandridae; genus Pleurodeles; species Pleurodeles waltl. The sequence continues at coordinate 916,924,867 of NC_090448.1, read as the reverse complement.
GGTAGACATTGGTCTAGGGGCAACACAAACCATATACTCCAAAAGTGGAATGCGAATCATGAATGGACCCAGTCCTATGGGAGATTGTAGAGGGTCGCTGGGACTGTGAGAAAACAGTAAGGGTGTCCAAAATACCCCACCCCAAGACCCTGAAAAGCAGGAGTAAAGTTACCCCACTACCCCAGAAAGACACAATAGTCATGGTAGGGGATTCTGCAAGAATCACAAGCACCAGCAAAACACTGAAGATGGATTCCTGGACCTGAGGACCTGTAAAGCAAGGGGACCAAGTCCAAGAGTCACGAAAGTGTCCGGGGGGGGGCAGATGCCCACTAAACCCCGGATGAAGGTGCAAAAGGGCTGCCTCCGGGTGGAAGAAGCTGAAGATTCTGCAACAACGAAAAGGGCTAGGAACTTCTCCTTTGGATGGAAGATGTCCCACGGCGTGCCGGATGTTGTAGAAGTGTTTCCAGGCAGAAATACCATAAACAAGCCTTGCTAGCTGCAAGAGTTGCGGTTGAGGATTTTGGATGCTGCTGGGTACCAGGAAGGACCAGGATGTCACCCCTTGGAGGAGGAGACAGAAGGGTTGCTCAGCAACTCAGAGAGCCCCTGCAGAAGCAGGCAGCACCAGCAGAAGTACCGGAAATGTCACTTAGAAGATCTGTGAACTCAGAGTCACAAAAAGAGGGTCCCACGACGTCGGAGTCCAACTCAGCGGGACGCATGCTGGGGACCCAGGCTAGGCTGTGCACAAAGGAATCCTTGGAGAAGTGCACAGAAGCCAGAGTAGCTGCAAATCACACAGTACACAGGTTTGCTGTCTGGCGTGGGGAGGCAAGGACTTACCTCCACCAAATTTGGCCAGAAGGTCCACTGAACTGTGGGAGACACTTGGACCCAGCTCCTGTGTTTCAGGGACCACGCTCGTCAGGATGAGAGGGGACCCAGAGGACCGGTGATGCAGAAGTTCGGTGCCTGCGTTGGCAGGGGGAAGATTCCGTCGACCCACGGGAGATTTCTTCTTGGCTTCCAGTGCAGGGTGAAGGCAGACAGCCCGCAGAGCATGCACCACCAGGAAACAGTCGAGAAAGCCGGCAGGATGAGGCGCTACAATGCTGCTGATAGTCGTCTTGCTACTTTGTTGCAGTTTTGCAGGCGTCTTGGAGCAGTCAGCGGTCGATCCTTGGCAGAAGTCGAAGAGGGAAGTGCAGAGGAACTCTGGTGAGCTCTTGCATTCGTTATCTGAGGAATAGACCAGAGGAGAGACCCTAAATAGCCAGAAAAGGACATTTGGCTACTAAGAACGGAGGCTTGGCTACTGAAAGAGGTAAGCACCTATCAGGAGGGGTCTCTGACATCACCTGCTGGCACTGGCCACTCAGGGCAGTCCATTGTGCCCCAACACCTCTGAATCCAAGATGGCAGATGTCTGGGACACACTGAGGAGCTCTGGGCACCTCCCCTGGGAGGTACTGGTCAGGGGAGTGGTCACTCCCCTTTCCTTTTTCCAGTTTCGCGCCAGAGCAGGGCTGGGAGATCCCTGAATCGGTGTAGACTGGCTTATGCAGAGATGGGCACCATCTGTGCCCATCCTAAGCATTTCCAGAGGCTGGAGGGGCTACTCCTCCACAGCCCTTCACACCTATTTCCAAGAGGAAATCCTTTGTTCTGCCTTCCTGGGACTGGGCTGCCCAGGCCCCAGGGGGGGCAGAAACCTATTTGAGGGGTTGGCAGCAGCAGCAGCAGGTGCAGTGGAAACCCCAAAAAGGCAGTTTGGCAGTACCTGGGTTCTGTGCTAGAGACCCGGGGGATCATGGAATTTTCCCCCCAATACCAGAACGGTATTGGGGTGACAATTCCATGATCTTAGACATGTTACATGGCCATGTTCGGAGTTACCATTGTGACGCTACACAAAAGTAGTGACCTATGTGTAGTGCACGCGTGTAATGGTGTCCCCACACTCACAAAGTTCGGGGAATTTGCCCATCAACGATGTGGAGGCACCTTGGCTAGTGCCAGGGTGCCCACACACTAAGTCACTTGGCACCTAACCTTCACCAAGTGAGGGTTAGACATATAGGTGACTTATGAGTTACTTATGTGCAGTGAAAAATGGCTGTGAAATAACGTGGACGTTATTTCACTCAGGCTGCAGTGGCAGTCCTCTGTAAGAATTGTCTGAGCTCCCTATGGGTGGCCAAAGAAATGCTGCAGCCCATAGGGATCTCTTGGAACCCCAACACACTTAGTACCTAGGTACCATATACAAGGGAATTATATGGATGTTTCAGTGTGCCAATGAGAATTGGTAAAATGAGTTACTAGCCTGCAGTGACAATTTTAGAAAGCAGAGAGAGCATAAACACTGAGGTTCTGGTTAGCAGAGCCTCAGTGATACATTTAGGCACCACAGAGGGAACACATACAGGGCATACATTATGAGCACTGGGGTCCTGCCTAGCAGGATCCCAGTGACACATGGGCAAAAACAAACATACATACAGTGAAAATGGGGGTAACATGCCAGGGAAGATGGTACTTTCCTACACCTATACCAAAGTAATAAACACAATCTGGATAGATCAGAACAGGTCTGAAAGAATATCTGCCCAACACCTTATAGCTATGGTACAAGCATCAGAAAATCCCCAGACAAGTGTGTGTTAAGTTGAAGCAATACCAACAATTTTAAATGAAGAAAACAATACAATAACATTGCCAAAGCAATTAAGAAAAATAGCAAAACTTAGTGAGTAAAAAGGTACCAAGATCTTTAAAACGGGCGAGAGGAACTAGAAATAAGAATTAATAAAGTTTTAAGGCAAAAGCTAAAGCACCATTAAAAATAATATTTTGGGTTGAAGAGGACCAAGGTAAAATCGCAATTTCAGGCTGAGCGTTATAGAGCGGAGGGCGGATACATTAAGCGAGTTGTCTCAGTCAAGGTTCTTAGCTTTAGACTATGGTGGTCATTACAACCCTGGCGGACGGTGTTAAAGTGGCGGTAAGACCGCCAACAGGCCGGCGGTAAAAAAATTGCAATTACGACCGTGGCGGAAACCACCAACAAAGACAGCCACTTTAACACTCAGACTGCCACGGCGGTACAAACAAACAGTGCGGCGGTCACCGCCAACAGACAGGTGGGAGACAATGTACCGCCCACACTATTATGACAGGCCAATCCGACACCTTTTCCGGGGCGGATTCACCGCAGATAAAAACACGGCGGAAACAGGAATTTCGAAGGGAAAACGCTCACCTCTACACACTCCACGAGGACACCATGGAACTGGAACTCCAAATTCTCCCTGCTATAGTCTTCTTGCTCCTCTACCAGGAGCACAAACGCCGGCGGCGAAGACCACGGTAAGTACAGCACCTACGACACAGGGGAGGGAGGAGGCAAAAAACAGGGACACCCACACGCAACACCCCCACCCTCACCCACCACAACACACACACTAATGCATATCAAAACATCACAGTTACACCCCCCAAACTCCCCCAGAAGAATGCAAAGACCAAAGAAACTGAGTGTAACCATTGGAATATATTAAAAACAAGTAGGCAGAAATATATATATACACAATGTACAAAATAAATACCAGGCATAGTAGTCCAGGTACTGCACAAAGAAAGTCCGTGGAACACTGGGACCACACGGTATGGGCGAGGCCCACACAAGATCCCCGACCATGACGGAGAGAACACTGCAGGGGCATCAGACAGCAAGAAAACAGGAACCTCAGGGGGAGGGAAAGGGGGGGCACCTCAGCCGCTTGAGTGCACGGCGCCAAATCCACGAGGGGGCCACATGCCCACTGTTCAATCCTGGGGAGTGCAAAGCCACAGTCTCTCAAGTCTCTACAGTGGGTGGCTTGCCCACTGTTCAATCCTGGGGAGTGCAAAGCCACAGTCTCTCAAGTCTCTACAGTGGGTGGGTTGCCCACTGTTCAATCCTGGGGAGTGCAAAGTCACAGTCTCTCAAGTGGATGACAGCCTACACTGGTTCTGGAGGGGGACTGGTGCCCAGAGTGCTTCATCCTGTGAAGGACAGAGGTAGTGGATGACAGTCTCCACTGGTTCTGGAGGGGGACTGGTGCCCAGAGTGCTTTATCCTGTGAAGGACAGAGGTAGTGGATGGATCTCTCCACTGGTTCTGGAGGGGGACTGGTGACCAGAGTGCTTCATCCTGTTAAGGACAGAGGTAGAGGATGACAGTCTCCACTGGTTCTGGAGGGGGACTGGTGCCCAGAGTGCATCACTCACCCTGTGACGGACCCAGTTGCGTCAGTGCCCCTGCCGCTCATGGGCTAGCGGTGCTTGAGATGGCGGTGCCCTGTTCAGCGGTGCTTGAGATGGCGGTGCCCTGTTCAGCAGTGCTTGAGATGGCGGTGCCCTGTTCAGCGGGGCTTGAGATGGCGGTGCCCTGTTCAGCGGTGCTTGAGATGGCGGTGCCCTGTTCAGCGGTGCTTGAGATGGCGGTGCCCTGTTCAGCGGGGCTTGAGATGGCGGTCCTTCATGGCCCAGCGGGGCTTGTGCTCGCGGTCCTTCATGGCCCAGCAAGGCTTGTGCTGTTGGTCCTTCATGGCCCAACAGGGCTTGTGCTGGCGGTCCTTCGTGGCCCAGTGGGGCTGGTGCTGGCGGTCCTTCATGGCCCAGCGGGGCTTGTGCTGGCGGTCCTTCGTGGCCCAGCGGGGCTTGTGCTGGCGGTCCTTCATGGCCCAGCGGGGCTGGTGCTGGCGGTCCTTCATGGCCCAGCGGGGCTGGTGCTGACGGTCCTTCATGGCCCAGCGGGGCTGGTGCTGGCGGTGGCCTCCTGGGCAGCTGGGCTGGGGGTGGCCTCCTGGGCAGCTGGGCTGGGGCTGGCGGTGGCCTCCTGGGCAGCTGGGCTGGGGCTGGCGGTGGCCTCCTGGGCAGCGGGGATGATGGCGGTCTCCTCTGCCGTGCTGCTCTTCCCAGACTTGCCGGGTTTCTTGTGGCCCTTCCCCACCTTGGAAGGTGTCACAGCTGACTCCACACTCCCAACGGGACCCCTGGGAGTGGCTTTGGTGGCTGGAGTCTTCCCCCTCTCCCGCCGGGCACTGGCCAACTTCTGATGCTTCACAGGTGGGGGACTGTCTGTGCTGTGGCTCCGTGCCACACTGGCTGTCCTGGTGGCTGGTGCACTCCACATACCGGTGACTACAGGCACCACTGGTCCCGGAGATGTTGTGGCTGAGGTGCAACTTCGGGACCTATGAGATGGACGAGGTGGGGGAGGTGTGGGAAAAAGGTCAAGGGTGGACAGGAAAAGTTTTTTGGACACACTGATACGGGTAGCTGGAGGGGGTTTGGGAGTGGAGGAAGAGGTGGTGGTAGTAGGAGGTGTACGTTTGGTGACTTTGGGTGAAGGTGCATGCGCTGGAGGCTGTTGTGATGTGGATGGCTGTTTGGTGGGTGTGTTCCTGCGTTTGTGTATCTTGGGAGGGGGCATCACAGACACACTGGGAGAGGACACAGGGGACGTGTGAATGGTAGTGGGGTGGTGACTGCACATGAGCGGGATGTGCTGGTGGGTGTGCTGGTGAGGGACGTAGTGGCTGTAGAGGTAGTGCATGCAGGTGTGAGTGTAGGTGAGACTGGGAGGGAAGAGGGAGACGACGAGGAGGGGGACAGAGTGGAGGCAGTGGATGTTGGTGTGTCTGCATGTGTGTATTGCTTGCGTGAGTGCCTGTGGGATGTGTGGTGCTTATGTTTGCCTGAGCTTCCCTTGTGTGTTGAGGTGTGTGCAGGCTGGTCTGATGGTGTGCTTGGGATAGGCAGAGGTACAGGGTATTGGGTCTGGGTGGAGGAAGTTGGAGGGGGGAGGCTAGAGAAGGGGACAATGGCTGCCATCAGTGCTGAGGCCAGAGTCTGAAAAGCTTGGTGAAGGGCCGCCTGACCAGAATGAATGCCCTCCAGGAATGCATTTGTTTGTTGCAACTGCCTTTCTACACCCTGGATGGCATTCAAAATGGTAGACTGCCCAACAGTGAGGGACCTGAGGAGGTCAATGGCCTCCTCACTTTGGGCAGCAGGGGTGACTGGGGCAGGGCCTGAGGTGCCTGGGGTGAAGGTGATGCCCACCCTCCTGGGTGAGCGGGCATGGGGCGAAGGCTGAGGGGCTGCTGGGAGGGCGGTGCTGGTAGGGGGGGTGGCGGCTGTACCTGTAGATGCGGGGGCACTGATGTTGCCGCCACCACAAGGGAGCTCCCATCAGAGGACCGTGTCGCTGGTGTCAGCTCCTGTCCCCGCCGTGGAGCTCCACTCGCCCTCCGTCACACTGGTGAATTCCGAGTCCGTAGTCTTGCCCTCCAGGGCCATGTGGGATGCAGCTCCCTCATGCTCTGGTGCCACTGCTCCTCCGTCTGATGATGCTAATGCACACAAGAACAGGGAGACCACAAAAAGGGGGAGGACGACAGAAGAAAGACATGTTGAGTGCATGGATTACCGCTATCGTTGGCGGACACGACAGACACAGAAGCCCCCTGCACTACGCCGCTCTTTTGGGCTCCACTGTTCAATTCCTGGGAAATGGCCTACAAGGCTATGGATGACATCTGCACACATAGATGACACAGGGGCATGAATAGCTGTACTTGGCACTCTACAGAGGTGTGGTGGGGTGCCACATGGCCTGCCTTACGGAGGGGCCTTGCCTACGGAACTCGCCCTGGCCTAGGGAAACCCACAGCCCTCCTCCCCCACCCAGACACTTCCACTGCGCGCAAAGTTAGCAGAATGAGAGTGTACTCACCCCCTTGTGTCTGCTGTGATGCCCTCAAGCGCCCATCCAACTCCGGGTACACCACCTCCAGGATCCTGAACATCAGGGGGGTCATGGTGCAACGGGCACCCCTCCCACGTTGGGAGGCCATCCCCAGCTGAGCCTCCGCCGTCTTCTTGCTCCAGCGGCGAATGTCCTCCCATCTTTTCCGGCAGTGGGTGCTCCGTCTGTGGTAGACCCCAGGGTCTGGATGTCCTTGGCGATGGCACACCAAATATGTTTCTTCTGGTGGGCGCTGACCTACATGAAATGTACAGGGGAAAAAGAGAAGTCATTACCAACTGCACCGTCAAAGTGATTGGCCCCATCCCTACCCTTGCCATGTGGCACATGCATTCACCGTCTTTCATGCACGCAGCACTCTGCCCCCTTCCTTCTTACGTCCAGCCCTCTCCACACAGGCATAGCCCATACAACATGCTCCCTGGAGGACCGTAGAGTAATCAATCAATCAATCATTACATTTATAAAGCGCACTATGTACCTGTCAGGGTTTCGAGGCACTGGGGGGGGGGGGGGGGGGGGTGAGCTGTTAGCGGTCGAAAAGCCAGGTCTTGAGGAGTCTCCTGAAGGTGAGGAGGTCCTGGGTCTGTCGTAGTGAGGTGGGGAGAGAGTTCCAGGTCTTGGCGGCGAGGAAGGAGAAGGATCTGCCGCCGGAGGTCTTGTGCTGGATCCTGGGGACGATGGCGAGGGCGAGATTGGCAGAGCGGAGTTGACGAGAGGGGGCGTAAAAGTTGAGTCTGGAGTTGAGGTAGGTAGGTCCGGTGTTGTGTAGAGCCTTGTGAGCGTGGGTGAGGAGTTTAAAGGTGATCCTCTTGTCCACGGGGAGCCAGTGGAGGTCCTTCAGGTGAGGGGAGATGTGACATCGGCGGGGTATGTCGAGGATCAGGCGGGTGGATGCATTTTGGATACGCTGGAGTCGTTTGATGTCTTTTGTTGGGATGCCTGTGTAGAGTGTGTTGCCGTAGTCAAGTCTGCTACTGACGAGGGCTTGGGTCACCGTCTTTCTGGTTCCTGTTGGGATCCACTTGAAAATTCTGCGGAGCATTCGAAGGGTGTTAAAGCAGGAAGAGGAGACGGCGCTGACCTGTTTGGACATGGTGAGGGCGGAGTCCAGGATGAAGCCGAGGTTTCTTGCATGGCTGGCTGGGGTGGGTGGGGGACCGAAGTCGGTGGGCCACCAGGAGTCGTTCCAGGCCGAAGGGGTGCGCCCGAGGATGAGGACTTCCGTCTTGTCGGAGTTGAGCTTCAGGCGGCTGTCGTTCATCCACTCGGCGATGGCTTTTAGTCCCTCGTGGAGGTTGGTTTTGGCGGTGAGTGGGTCTTTGGTCAGGGAGAGGACGAGCTGGGTGTCGTCGGCGTAGGAGATGATGCTGAGGTGATGTTGGCGGGCCAGTTTAGCGAGGGGGGCCATGTAGACGTTGAACAACGTAGGGCTGAGGGAGGAGCCTTGGGGGACGCCGCAGATGAGGTTGGTGGCTTTGGAGCGGAAAGGGGAGAGTCGTACTCTCTGGGTTCTGTCGGAGAGGAAGGATGAGATCCAGTTGAGGGCTTTATCTTGGATGCCGGCTTCATGGAGGCGGGTCAGTAGGGTGCGGTGGCAGACTGTGTCAAAAGCGGCAGATAGGTCGAGGAGGATGAGGGCCGAGGTTTCGCCGTTGTCCATTTGAGTTCTGATGTCATCTGTGGCGGCGAGGAGTGCAGTCTCGGTGCTGTGGTTTCGACTGAAACCGGATTGAGAGGGGTCTAGGATGGAGTTGTCTTCGAGGAAGAGGGCGAGCTGGGTGTTGACGATCTTCTCAATGACTTTTGCTGGAAAAGGGAGGAGAGAGATCGGTGGGAAGTTTTTGAGGTCGTTGGGGTCAGCCTTGGGTTTCTTGAGAAGGGGTTGGATTTCTGCATGTTTCCAGCTGTCTGGGAAGGTGGCGGAGTCGAAGGAGAGGTTGATGATCTTGCGGAGTTTGGGGGCGATGATGGCGTTGGCTTTGTTGAACACGTGATGTGGGCATGGGTCCTTGGGGGAGCCTGAGTGGATGGTGTTCATGGTTGTCATTGTTTCGGTGTCGTCCACGTGGGTCCAGGCGGTGAGGCGGCAGGCGTCTGTGGAGATATCAGGGGTGGGGTCTGGCGGTGGAGTGGTGTTGAAGCTGTCGTGGATGGTTGTGATTTTCTGGTGGAAGAAGGTGGAGAGGTCGTCGCAGAGTTTCTGGGAGGGCGGGATGTCGTTGGAGTTGGCGTTGGGGTTTGAGAGTTCCTTTACGATGCCGAAGAGTTCTTTGCAGTCGTGGGCGTTGTTGTTGATGCGTTCAGTGAAGTGGGCGCGCTTGGCGACTCGGATCCGTTGGTGGTGTTCACGGTTGGCGTCTTTGAGGGAGGCGAGGTTGTCGGGTGTGCGCTCTAAGATCCACTTCTTCTTGAGCTTCTGGCAGCGGCTTTTGGAGGCGGTCAGTAGGTTGTACTGGGGGAGGACCCCGTCCACGAGTTTCTCCAACTCCTCCGATGTGAAGGGAGGGGCCCTTTCCCCAGACGCACGAGCCATTGTCTCTTCCAGACCGAGGTCACAGCAGCACTTGCAGTGTAGGTCCTCCCCTGTTGAAGATCAGGTATTGAGTGATTGAACAGATAGAAAATGGCGGTCACGTCTGCGGCGGTGCGTACCGTCACCGCCGGCGTACATCGTCATTGGCTCCTGGGACCTATAGGGTTTAATGTTAACCAATGCAGCATTGCGCCGCGGTCTTCGACCGCCTACCGCGACAGTGTACAACGCCAGCGCAGTTACCTCACATCCCATTGTCCCACTTTAGAGGTCAGGCAGCCGCCATTTCAGGGGCCCATATGGCTTAATTTTCAACTGCGTCACACATACCTAGGCCTAGACTCAACACACATACAGGCCACCTTTTGTGTATGGATGGTGTTCTGTGTAAACTGTGGGTACGTACCTCTGAGTTGGTTGACTCTGTACTCGATGTTGTCCTTCATAGGCACCGTCCGCTGGGACATGTGAGGAGATGGCGGCATCCTCCGGTGTACCGACCGTTGGTGGACCTGTCGACAATGGAGGAGCGACATTTGATTATCACCTACAGGCTTGACCGTGCCACAATCCAGGAACTGTGTACCCAGTTGGAGCCGGACCTGATGTCAGCAATCCGCCATCCCACAGGAATCCCCCCTCAACTTCAGGTGCTGTCAGTGCTCCATTTCCTTGCAAGTGGCTCTTTTCAAACAACTGTGGCCATGGCATCAGGGATGTCCCAGCCTATGTTTTCCAACGTATTGTCCAGAGTGTTGTCTGCCCTTCTGAAACACATGCAGAGCTACATCGTTTTCCCTCAGGTGGAGGATTTGCCTACAGTGAAAGGTGATTTCTATGCCCAGGGACATATCCCCAACATCATAGGTGCCATTGATGGGACCCATGTGGCTTTGGTCCCCCCCCACAGGAGTGAAAAGGTGTACAGAAACCGGAAGAGTTATCATTCCATGAATGTACAGATGGTATGTTTGGCAGACCAGTACATCTCCCATGTGAATGCCATGTTCCCTGGCTCAGTGCATGATGCCTACATCCTGCGGAATAGCAGCATCCCTCATGTGATGGGTCAACTCCAGAGGCACCGTGTGTGGCTATTAGGTGAGCACCTGGAAGCAAGTCATCGGGAATGGTTGTCTGGGTCTGGGGTTATCCTTACAGGTTAGTGTGTGTCTAACAGTTGTCCCTCGCCATTTGCAGGTGACTCTGGTTATCCCAACCTGTCATGGCTACTGACCCAGTGAGGAATCCCAGGACCAGGGCAGAGGAACGCTACAATGAGGCCCATGGGCGAACTAGGAGGGTGATCGAGTGGACCTTCGGCCTCCTGAAGGCCAGGTTCAGGTGCCTCCATATGACAGGTGGATCCCTATTCTACTCACCAAAGAAGGTGTGCCAGATCATCGTGGCCTGCTGTATGCTTCACAACTTGGCTTTGCAATGCCAGGTGCCTTTTCTGCAGGAGGATGGTCCAGATGGCGTGTTGTGGCAGCTGTGGACAGTGATGAGGAGGAAGCAGAGGAAGAAGACATGCACAACAGGGACTCAGTGATCCTGCAATATTTCCAGTGAGACACAGGTAGGAATCCAAACCTGCCTACTACATGTACTTTGACACTACTACCTCTCTCCTGTCTGTCGTTTCCACCCAGTGTATGGTCACTGAGTTGTCACTTTCCCTTACGATTTCACAGATGTGGGTCCCACTGTGTGACATCTGCTTAGATTCCTCATGGACTAGAGCTGTGTGACATAGGTATGTTGACATTACTATTTAAAAATATTTTAGCACTGTAATTGCTAATACACTATTTCGAAATCACAGACAGACTCCAGATCGTTTTGTGCTTTAGGTGTGTTTATTTAAATGCTCAATATTGGAGGGGGTAGTGAATTGGTGAGGGGTGATGGCGGAGGAGTGTCCATGGCAGAGTCAAGTCTGTTAGTCTCACAGGTGCATTGCCCATATGGGCATAGGAAGTGACGCTGGGGCAGTTTAATTATGGACAGGGTGTCAGAGTCACCAGATCCTCGGGGTCTGTGCACGTTCCCAACACGTCCACCACTGAACAGCTACAAGACTCTGATAGATAAGTCACAGAGACTGAGAGAGTCCAAGAGGGAAAGAGGGGATTAGGAAGGGAACAGCTGGGAAGGAGACCTGTAGTAAGAAAAAGGTTAGAACACACAATATGAAAATTATATCTCCTGAAATCAATACTAGACTATGATTCTAAGCCTAGTCACTCTGAAAACATGAACAATCTAAGAGTTAAGTTTAAAATGACTAAGGTTCAAGATGGCCGGATACCTGTAGGGGAATCAAGATGAATTAAATGAAAACTTTCTTATTCAAGTACTTTCCTTTACATGAGAATCAAAAAAAACATTCTGACTAAATTCTAAACCAGTCATATAAATCCTGTTTTGAGAATGTATACGAGGACCATACAATATTGCATCTAGAAACTCTGGCCTTCTGTGTACTCTTAAAATGTTTCAACACAAATTGCGCATATTGCAGATATATATATAGTAAACACCATAAAAGGATTGTGCACCATGAATAACACAATATGGATTCAGGAAACAAATCACATAACTTGTCAAACCGAATATTACATAATAAATATCTTAGAATAGTAGCATACAATAAACAACATGAATTAAACTCGAGGAGAGAATCGTGCGTCTTGCCAATTCGTGAAACACGATGTTAATGTCAAGGAATAACAGCTCACAATAAATAACAAGATCAAAGTACAATGAAACGAATCGCGCTTCTTTTTCCGATTCTTAGGCCACCATGTAAAATGTCAAGAAATGGTAGCGCGCAATGAACAACAAAGTTAAATGCTCATGAAACGAGTTGTACGTCTTGCCAATTCGTAAAACATCATGTAAATGTCAAGAAATAGTTGCGCGCAATGGACAACAATGTTTAAACACCTTAAAACGAATCGCGCGTCTTGCCTATTTGTAAACTACCATATAAATGTCAAGAAATGGTAGCGCGCAAGTAATCTGTTCCTCATTTAAGAATTTAAACCAAGAATATGAAAATTCTAAATAACGGTGTCGGGAACAGTCCAACCACCGTCTTACCGCCTGGAACAATGATCACCAATGAAGGATTAGGGCAGAAGACTGGAAGATCCAAATAGGCCGCCGGGACAGGAGCTCAGGAAGAAGCTGCTGCTCTGCATCGGGACCTCTGAATAGTGAGCACTGGGAGTTGGGCTGGCTCTCTTTCATAGAGTCTTGGCCCAGCCCAGAACCACGCCCAGGCATGTTGCAGGGAAAGTCTCTGGAAGGCCCTGGAAAGGGGCCACACCCTAACACACTCTGAAAACCTGCAGCAATACATTGCAAAGGAACAGTATTTGTAAGCATATTAAAAATAAGTTTTCAGGATTGAACTCTGCAATGCAAAAGGTTAAACCACAACATATCAGCACAATGCATAAATTACTTTGTTTTGAGAGTGCTGGGTTTTTGCATTTTTGTCGCCAATAGAGTGCGTATTGCTCTGGTGTTGACAGTACTCCCCTCTCCCAAACGCGCTCTTGGGCCTGGTTTGCTTGGATTAAGACGATGAAAGCGTCTCACAAGTACTGGAGCATGAACATCAGATGCGGAAACCCATGAGTTACTTTCAGGACCATAACCTTTCCATGAGATTAAGTACCATAGATTACGCCCTCTCAGTTTAGAATCCAACACTTTCTTGACTTCGCATTCTTCTTCCCCTTGTACTAGAACAGGAACTGGATGAGGGTGGAAATTTTGGACTGCCTTTTTCAAGAGGTAAGTGTGGAACACTGGATGAATCCGTAAGGATCTGGGCAATTGTAGTTTATAGGTCACAGGATTGATTTGCTGAAGGACAGTATAAGGACCTATGAATTTAGGGTTAAACATGTGCTTCTTCTTGAAGTCTATATGTTTTGTGGAAAGCCACACTTTGTCACCTGGTTGTTATTGTGGTCCCTCACAATGTTTCTTGTCATAATGCCTTTTATATTTTTGTTTGGCTTTTTCTAAATGCTGTTGAATCAGTTTCTGGGTTTGATGTAAATGCTGAATGGTTTCTGACACAGCTGGAGTAAGAGAACTTTCTTGAGGAATTGTGATGGGCAAGGTGTCAGGATGATAGCCAAATAAACCAAAAAAGGGTGTAACACCAATAGAAGTGTGGAATGAGTTATTGTAAGCTAACTCAGCTAACCAGAGCATAGATGTCCAAGAATGAAGTGCCTTTTCAGCGTAGGCACGTAGGTATTGTTTCAAAGTCTGATTTAGTCTCTCTGTTTGACCATCTGTTTGAGGATGGCGACTAGTAGATAGCGTAGATGTCACTTGGAGTGTTTTACACCATGTCTTCCAGAAATTGGAGGAAAATTGTGACCCCCGATCGGAGAGGATAACCTTTGGCAGCCCATGATAACGAACCACTCTGTTCAGTAAAATAGTTGCCAATTCACTAGAAGTGGGCAATTTTTTACAGGCAATGAAATGTCCATATTTCGTGAGACTATCTACTACTACCAGAATTACTGAATACTGTTGAACCACTGGCAGACCGGTAATAAAGTCTAAAGAAATGTGCTTCCATGGACGACTTGGGGTTGGAAGTGGATGTAACAACCCTTTTGGTTTTGAATGACTTGTTTTAATGCGAGCACAAACTTCACAGTTGTTTACCATTGCTTTACATCTTTTGCTAGGGTAGGCCACCAAAAATAGCGTTCGATCAGTTCAAGAGTTTTAAGAGTACCTGGGTGACCTGCCGTAGGTATAACATGCAACCAATGAAACACTATCTTGCGAAGTTTGGTAGTGGGTACGAACAAACGAGCGTCATGAAAGGGTAAACCTTGCTTGATTGACCTTTTGGGATCCGCTTGGGCCCATGTTTGCCATTTTTCAACAGTGAAAGAGTTGCAAATTTCTTCAAAGAAATCTTCAGTTTTTATGATACATAGAACCTTGTCAAGAGCAATGATAGCTCTGGAGGCTTGAAATGCAGGCAATGTGGTAGACTCTTGACGGGACAAGGCATCAGCCTTGCGATTATCTTTACCAGGCCAGAAGGTTACTACAAAATCAAATTCGGAAAAAAAAAGCATCCAGCGTAATTGCAGAGGGGTCAAAAGTCTGGCGGAACTCATGAATTGAAGATTATGATGATCAGTATATACTGTAACAGTGTATTTGGCACCCAACAAATGATGTCTCCATTCTTTAAAGGCGTCACGAATCGCCAGAAGCTCTTTTTCAGCAATGACATAGTTCTGTTCGGCTTCATTCAACTTCCGAGACATATAAGCTACAGGATGAAGTTGACCAGTGTCTTTATTTCGTTGTGATAAGACAGCTCCTATTGCTACATCTGAAGCATCAGCTTCCACTATGAAAGATTGATTCGCATCAGGATGAGTCAAGACTGGGGCAGTGGAGAAAGCTTCCTTCAAAGTCGAGAAGGCTTGATCAGCTTCTGGGGACCATACAAACTTTTCTTTCTTTCTTAGTAGCTTAGTGATTGGAGCCACTGTCTGGGAGAAATGATTTATGAACCTCCTGTAAAAATTTGCAAACCCCAGGAAACATTGTACATCACGAACAGTCTTTGGGGTGGGCCAATCAGATACAGCTTTTACTTTCTTTTCTGCCATCACCATACCTTGAGGGGTAAGAATAACCCCTAAAAACTCAACTGTGGTAACATGAAACTCACACTTGGTTAGTTTGCAATATAAATGGTGTTTTCGAAGGGCTGCAAGAATTTTCTTGACATGTTGGACATGTTCATTTTCATTGTCTGAGTAGATCAAAATGTCATTGATGTAGACTATGGCAAATATGTCGAGGTACTCTCTAAGAATGTCATTCAAGAAAAATTGAAATGCTGCTGGAGCATTACACAGACCAAAAGGCATGATGGTGTATTCAAAAAGGCCATATCTTGTCTTGAACGCTGTTTTCCATTCGTCACCCTCTCTCATTCTGACCAAATGATAAGCACCTCAAAGGTCAAGCTTCGTGTAGATTTTTGCTTTCTTTACTTGTTCCAATAAGACCGGAATTAGGGGCAAAGGATATTTATTCTTGATGGTGACTTTGTTCAAACCCCTACAGTCGATGCAAGTTCGAAGTTCTCCATTAGCTTTTGGAACAAAAAACAAAGGCGAAGCTGCAGGAGACTTAGAGGGGCGAATGAAGCCATTCTCCAAAAATTGATCTAGGTATTTTTGTAAATGTTGATTTTCATGTTCTGACAGGGCATATACACGACAGTTGGGAAGTATCGCACCTGGGGCTAGATCAATTTGACAGTCATAAGATCTATGAGGAGGAAGAGTCTCTGCTCCTTTCTCATCAAATACATCTTTGTAAGATGAATACTTTTTGGGCAGCTGAATTTCTTTCTCCGCGGCAGTAGCTATGTAAGAGTTGCAAACATTTGGTACCTGAATCTTTTGGAGACATTGCTCGTTACATAGCGCAGATGAGAACAAGATTTTTTGTTCTGCCCAATTGATCTCCGGATTGTGATGAGTTAACCGTGGCAAGCCGAGGATAATCCCCTATTGGGGAGCATGGATCACGTCAAAGATGATTTTCTCTTTATGTTTCTTTCTTTGAATCTTATCTTCACAAATCATCGACAAGGGGATAGTCTGAAGAGTTACCGGACCTCCAGTCAAGAGTTTTCCATCGACTGCCTGGATGATTTCTGGGGTCTTCTTTTCAATACATGGGATCCCCCATGCACGAACCAATTGGACATCAACAAAATTCCCAGTAGCCCCAGAATCGACTAGAGCTTTTTGGAAATAGATCTTTTTCTTGACCTGAACTCTTATTTCCAGTTTAAGATGTCTAGATTGTGAAGGGTCCACGGTGACACCCAAGAGCAACCCTTCTCTGCATCTCGGGTGTTTTAGTTTTCCAACTCGACTGGTGCATTGGCTGCGACCTTCTGAACTGTACCTTGCTTGTTCTTTGGTTTGATTGGACAATCTTTGGCAAAATGACCTTTTCGCCCACAATAAAGACATTGTCCATTTTTTCTGCGGAGGTCCTTTTCATCTTTGGTCAAAGGTCTTCTGATGGTTCCAATTTCCATCGGTTCCGGCGTTCTTTCTTTCGGAGTTCTTGAGTCTCTGTGATCATGAACGCGCCATGAATATTTTTCAATCTTTTTGCGCGTTCCTTTACGTTCTGCTAAACGATGATCAAGTCTCAAGACAAGATTTATAAATTCTTGACAATCTGTAGGTTGTGGATCGATTTGCGCTAAGATATCTTTTAATTCCTCTTTGAGTCCCTTGTAAAACAAGACCGCTTGTTTTTCTTCAGGCCAGGATGTCTCGGAAACCAGCCGGTTAAAGTTGGCTAAATACGACACTAGGTCTTGATTTCCTTGGCGTAAATCTAATAATTCACGATCTGCTGACTGTGTTACAGTTCTACGATCAAAAACTCTCTCAAATTCATAAACAAAATTTCTCCAGTTGTACAACAAGGGACTATTTTTACACACAAGAGGAATTGCCCAAGTAGCTGCATTCCCAGACAGATATGATAACAAGAAAGCTACTTTGGACTGGGCATCGGGAAAAGTATTTGGTCTGCAGGTGAAGTGTAGTTCCACTTGAACCAGGAAAGATTGTGCTTTCAAAGGGTCTCCTGAGAAACGTCCTGGGGGAGCTAAAGGAATTGCAAAAGGAACATTTAGGGAAATCGGATTACTTCCAGAAGCCTGAGAAGAAGTACTTGGCCAAGACACACCTGTGGGACTTTGTTCCTTCTTCTCTACCTTATCTTGCAACTGACTCACTCTCTCTGCTAAGCTAGTTGTCAATTCTTTGGATGATACCACCTCTGCTTGGAGCTGGGTGATAACCTTGACTAACTCATCTAGCATGGCCATGCTGAGAACATACACAAGCCAGGAGGATAATAATTTGTGGGCTCACTATTCTGTCAGAGTCACCAGATCCTCGGGGTCTGTGCACGTTCCCAACATGTCCACCACTGAATAGCTCCAAGACTCTGATAGATAAGTCACAGAGACTGAGAGAGTCCAAGAGGGGAAGAGGGGATTAGGAAGGGAACAGCTGGGAAGGAGACCTGTAGTAAGAAAAAGGTTAGAACACACAATATGAACATTATGGGGGTCATTCTGACCCCCGCGGGCGGCGGTCGCCGCCCGCCTGGAGGGAGCCGCCATATGGCCGCTCCGCGGTCGAAAGACCAGAAGGCCAGAAGGCCGCCCACCAGCCCAGCGGGAAACCCCTCCCCACGAGGAAGCCGGCTCCGAATGGAGCCGGCGGAGTGGGTATGTGCGACGGGTGCAGTGGCACCCGTCGCGTATTTCAGTGTCTGCAAAGCAGACACTGAAATACGAAGTGGGGCCCTCTTACGGGGGCCCCTGCAGTGCCCATGCCATTGGCATGGGCACTGCAGGGGCCCCCAGGGGCCCCACAACACCCCATACCGCCATCCTGTTCCTGGCGGGCAACCCGCCAGGAACAGGATGGCGGTATGGGGTGTCAGAATCCCCATGGCGGCACAGCAAGCTGCGCCGCCATGGAGGATTCTGCAGGACAGCGGAAAACCGGCGGGAGACCGCCGGTTTTCCTGTTCTGACCGCGGCTGAACCGCCGCGGTCAGAATGTCCTGAGGAGCACCGCCAGCCTGTTGGCGGTGCTCCCGCATCCCCGGCCCCGGCGGACCTTGACCGCCGGGGTCGGAATGACCCCCTATATCTCCTGAAATCAATACTAGACTAAGATTCTAAGCCTAGTCACTCTGAAAACATGAACAATCTAAGAGTTAAGTTTAAAATGACTAAGGTTCAAGATGGCCGGATACCTGTAGGGGAATCAAGATGAATTAAATGAAAACTTTCTTATTCAAGTACTTTCCTTTACATGAGAATCAGAAAAAACATTCTGACTAAATTTTAAACCAGTCATATAAGTCCTGTTTTGAGAATGTATACTAGGACCATACAATATTGCATCAAGAAACTCTGGCCTTCTGTGTACTCTTAAAATGTTTCAACACAAATTGCGCATATTGCAGATATATATATAGTAAACACCATAAAAGGATTGTGCACCATGAATAACACAATATGGATTCAGGAAACAAATAACTCACATAACTTGTCAAACCGAATATTACATAACAAATATCTTAGAATAGTAGCATACAATAAACAACATGTATTAAACTCGAGGAGAGAATCGTGCGTCTTGCCAATTCAAGTGTTACCATGTAAAATACCAAGAAATGGCAGCACGCAATGAATATCAAAGTCAAATCATCATTAATCGAATCGCGCGTCTTGCCGATTCGTAAAACACGATGTAAATGTCAAGGAATAACAGCTCACAATAAATAACAAGATCCAAGTACAATGAAACGAATCGCGCTTCTTTTGCCGATTCTTAAGCCACCATGTAAAATGTCAAGAAATGGTAGCGCGCAATGAACAACAAAGTTAAATGCTCATGAAACGAGTTGTGCGTCTTGCCAATTCATAAAACATCATGTAAATGTCCAGAAATAGTTGCGCGCAATGGACAACAATGTTTAAACAACATAAAACGAATTGCACGTCTTGCCGATTCTTAAGCCACCATGTAAATGTCAAGAAATGGTAGCGCGCAATGAATAACAAAGTCAAACCCTTTATGAAATAAATCGCGCGTCTTGCCTATTTGTAAACTACCATGTAAATGTCAAGAAATGGTAGAGCGCAAGTAATCTGTTACTCATTTAAGAATTTAAACCAAGAATATGAAAATTCTAAATAACTGTGTCGGGAACAGTCCAACCACCGTCTTACCGCCTGGAACAATGATCACCAATGAAGGATTAGGGCAGAAGACTGGAAGATCCAAATAGGCCGCCGGGACAGGAGCTCAGGAAGAAGCTGCTGCTCTGCACCAGGACCTCTGAATAGTGAGCACTGGGAGTTGGGCTGACTCTCTTTTATAGAGTCTTGGCCCATCCCAGAACCACGCCCAGGCATGTTGCAGGGAAAGTCTCTGGAAGGCCCTGGAAAGGGGCCACACCCTAACACACTCTGAAAACCTGCAGCAATACATTGCAAAGGAACAGTATTTGTAAGCATATTAAAAATAAGTTTTCAGGATTGAACTCTGCAATGCAAAAGGTTAAACCACAACATATCAGCACAATGCATAAATTACTTTGTTTTGAGAGTGCTGGGTTTTTGCATTTTTGTCGCCAATAGAGTGCGTATTGCTCTGGTGTTGACAGTACTCCCCTCTCCCAAACACGCTCTTGGGCCTGGTTTGCTTGGATTAAGACGATGAAAGCGTCTCACAAGTACTCGAGCATGAACATCAGATGCGGAAACCCATGAGTTACTTTCAGGACCATAACCTTTCCATGAGATTAAGTACCATAGATTACGCCCTCTCAGTTTAGAATCCAACACTTTCTTGACCTGGTATTCTTCTTCCCCTTGTACTAGAACAGAAACTGGATGAGGGTGGAAATTTTGGACTGCCTTTTTCAAGAGGTAAGTGTGGAACACTGGATGAATCCGTAAGGATCTGGGCAATTGTAGTTTATAGGTCACAGGATTGATTTGCTGAAGGACAGTATAAGGACCTATGAATTTAGGGTTAAACATGTGCTTCTTCTTCAAGTCTATATGTTTTGTGGAAAGCCACACTTTGTCACCTGGTTGTTATTGTGGTCCCTCACAATGTTTCTTGTCATAATGCCTTTTATATTTTTGTTTGGCTTTTTCTAAATGCTGTTGAATCAGTTTCTGGGTTTGATGTAAATGCTGAATGGTGTCTGACACAGCTGGAGTAAGAGAACTTTCTTGAGGAATTGTGATGGGCAAGGTGTCAGGATGATAGCCAAATAAACCAAAAAAGGGTGTAACACCAATAGAAGTGTGGAATGAGTTATTGTAAGCTAACTCAGCTAACCAGAGCATTGATGTCCAAGAATGAAGTGCCTTTTCAGCGTAGGCACATAGGTATTGTTTCAAAGTCTGATTTAGTCTCTCTGTTTGACCATCTGTTTGAGGATGGCGACTAGTAGATAGCGTAGATGTCACTTGGAGTGTTTTACACCATGTCTTCCAGAAATTGGAGGAAAATTCTGACCCCCGATCGGAGAGGATAACCTTTGGCAGTCCATGATAACGAACCACTCTGTTCAGTAAAATAGTTGCCAATTCACTAGAAGTGGGAAATTTTTTACAGGCAATGAAATGTCCATATTTCGTGAGACTATCTACTACCACCAGAATTACTGAATGCTGTTGAACCACTGGCAGACCGGTAATAAAGTCTAAAGAAATGTGCTTCCATGGACGACTTGGGGTTGGAAGTGGATGTAACAACCCTTTTGGTTTTGAATGACTTGTTTTAATGCGAGCACAAACTTCACAGTTGTTTACCATTGCTTTACATCTTTTGCTAGGGTAGGCCACCAAAAATAGCGTTCGATCAGTTCAAGAGTTTTGAGAGTACCTGGGTGACCTGCCGTAGGTATAACATGCAACCAATGAAACACTATCTTGCGAAGTTTGGTAGTGGGTACGAACAAACGAGCGTCATGAAAGGGTAAACCTTGCTTGATTGACCTTTTGGGATCCGCTTGGGCCCATGTTTGCCATTTTTCAACAGTGAAAGAGTTGCAAATTTCTTCAAAGAAATCTTCAGTTTTTATGATAAATAGAACCTTGTCAGGAGCAATGATAGCTCTGGAGGCTTGAAATGCAGGCAACGTGGTAGACTCTTGACGGGACAAGGCATCAGCCTTGCGATTATCTTTACCAGGCCCGAAGGTTACTACAAAATCAAATTCGGAAAAAAAAAGCATCCAGCGTAATTGCAGAGGGGTCAAGAGTCTGGCGGAACTCATGAATTGAAGATTACGATGATCAGTATATACTGTAACAGTGTATTTGGCACCCAACAAATGATGTCTCCATTCTTTAAAGGCGTCACGAATCGCCAGAAGCTCTTTTTCATCAATGACATAGTTCTGTTCGGCTTCATTCAACTTCCGAGACATATAAGCTACAGGATGAAGTTGACCAGTGTCTTTATTTCGTTGTGATAAGACAGCTCCTATTGCTACATCTGAAGCATCAGCTTCCACTATGAAAGGTTGATTCGCATCAGGATGAGTCAAGACTGGGGCAGTGGAGAAAGCTTCCTTCAAAGTCGAGAAGGCTTGATCAGCTTCTGGGGACCATACAAACTTTTCTTTCTTTCTTAGTAGCTTAGTGATTGGAGCCACTGTCTGGGAGAAATGATTTATGAACCTCCTGTAAAAATTTGCAAACCCCAGGAAACATTGTACATCACGAACAGTCTTTGGGGTGGGCCAATCAGATACAGCTTTTACTTTCTTTTCTGCCATCACCATACCTTGAGGGGTAAGAATAACCCCTAAAAACTCAACTGTGGTAACATGAAACTCACACTTGGTTAGTTTGCAATATAAATGGTGTTTTCGAAGGGCTGCAAGAATTTTCTTGACATGTTGGACATGTTCATTTTCATTGTCTGAGTAGATCAAAATGTCATTGATGTAAACTATGGCAAATATGTCGAGGTACTCTCTAAGAATGTCATTCAAGAAAAATTGAAATGCTGCTGGAGCATTACACAGACCAAAAGGCATGACGGTGTATTCAAAAAGGCCATATCTTGTCTTGAACGCTGTTTTCCATTTGTCACCCTCTCTCATTCTGACCAAATGATAAGCACCTCAAAGGTCAAGCTTCGTGTAGATTTTTGCTTTCTTTACTTGTTCCAATAAGACCGGAATTAGGGGCAAAGGATATTTATTCTTGATGGTGACTTTGTTCAAACCCCTATAGTCGATGCAAGTTCGAAGTTCTCCATTAGCTTTTGGAACAAAAAACAAAGGCGAAGCTGCAGGAGACTTAGAGGGGCGAATGAAGCCACTCTCCAAAAATTGATCTAGGTATTTTTGTAAATGTTGATTTTCATGTTCTGACAGGGCATATACACGACAGTTGGGAAGTATCGCACCTGGGGCTAGATCAATTTGACAGTCATAAGATCTATGAGGAGGTAGAGTCTCTGCTCCTTTCTCATCAAATACATCTTTGTAAGATGAATACTTTTTGGGCAGCTGAATTTCTTTCTCCGCGGCAGTAGCTATGTAAGAGTTGCAAACTTTTGGTACCTGAATCTTTTGGAGACATTGCTCGTTACATAGCGCAGATGAGAACAAGATTTTTTGTTCTGCCCAATTGATCTCCGGATTGTGATGAGTTAACCGTGGCAAGCCGAGGATAATCCCCTATTGGGGAGCATGGATCACGTCAAAGATGATTTTCTCTTTATGTTTCTTTCTTTGAATCTTATCTTCACAAATCATCGACAAGGGGATAGTCTGAAGAGTTACCGGACCTCCAGTCAAGAGTTTTCCATCGACTGCCTGGATGATTTCTGGGGTCTTCTTTTCAATACATGGGATCCCCCATGCACGAACCAATTGGACATCAACAAAATTCCCAGTAGCCCCAGAATTGACTAGAGCTTTTTGGAAATAGATCTTTTTCTTGACCTGAACTCTTATTTCCAGTTTAAGATGTCTAGATTGTGAAGGGTCCACGGTGACACCCAAGAGCAACCCTTCTCTGCATCTCGGGTGTTTTAGTTTTCCAACTCGACTGGTGCATTGGCTGCGACCTTCTGAACTGTACCTTGCTTGTTCTTTGGTTTGATTGGACAATCTTTGGCAAAATGACCTTTTCGCCCACAATAAAGACATTGTCCATTTTTTCTGCGGAGGTCCTTTTCATCTTTGGTCAAAGGTCTTCTGATGGTTCCAATTTCCATCGGTTCCAGCGTTCTTTCTTTCGGAGTTCTTGAGTCTCTGTGATCATGAACGCGCCATGAATATTTTTCAATCTTTTTGCGCGTTCCTTTACGTTCTGCTAAACGATGATCAAGTCTCAAGACAAGATTTATAAATTCTTGACAATCTGTAGGTTGTGGATCGATTTGCGCTAAGATATCTTTTAATTCCTCTTTGAGTCCCTTGTAAAACAAGACCGCTTGTTTTTCTTCAGGCCAGGATGTCTCGGCAACCAACCGGTTAAAGTTGGCTAAATACGACACTAGGTCTTGATTTCCTTGGCGTAAATCTAATAATTCACGATCTGCTGACTGTGTTACAGTTCTACGATCAAAAACTCTCTCAAATTCATGAACAAAATTTCTCCAGTTGTACAACAAGGGACTATTTTTACACACAAGAGGAATTGCCCAAGTAGCTGCATTCCCAGACAGATATGATAACAAGAAAGCTACTTTGGACTGGGCATCGGGAAAAGTATTTGGTCTGCAAGTGAAGTGTAGTTCCACTTGAACCAGGAAAGATTGTGCTTTCAAAGGGTCACCTGAGAAACGTTCTGGGGGAGCTAAAGGAATTGCAAAAGGAACATTTAGGGAAATCGGATTACTTCCAGAAGCCTGAGAAGAAGTACTTGGCCAAGACACACCTGTGGGACTTTGTTCCTTCTTCTCTACCTTATCTTGCAACTGACTCACTCTCTCTGCTAAGCTACTTGTCAATTCTTTGGATGATACCACCTCTGCTTGGAGCTGGGTGATAACCTTGACTAACTCGTCTAGCATGGGCATGCTGAGAACATACACAAGCCAGGAGGATAATAATTCGTGGGCTCACTATTCTGTCAGAGTCACCAGATCCTCGGGGTCTGTGCACGTTCCCAACATGTCCACCACTGAATAGCTCCAAGACTCTGATAGATAAGTCACAGAGACTGAGAGAGTCCAAGAGGGGAAGAGGGGATTAGGAAGGGAACAGCTGGGAAGGAGACCTGTAGTAAGAAAAAGGTTAGAACACACAATATGAACATTATGGGGGTCATTCTGACCCCCGCGGGCGGCGGTCGCCACCCACCTGGAGGGAGCCGCCATATGGCCGCTCCGCGGTCGAAAGACCGCGGAGGCCATTCTGGCTTTCCCGCTGGGCTGGCGGGCGACCACCAGAAGGCCGCCCGCCAGCCCAGCGGGAAACCCCTCCCCACGAGGAAGCCGGCTCCGAATGGAGCCGGCGGAGTGGGTATGTGCGACGGGTGCAGTGGCACCCGTCGCGTATTTCAGTGTCTGCAAAGCAGACACTGAAATACGAAGTGGGGCCCTCTTACGGGGGCCCCACAACACCCCATACCGCCATCCTGTTCCTGGCGGGCGACCCGCCAGGAACAGGATGGCGGTATGGGGTGTCAGAATCCCCATGGCAGCGCAGCAAGCTGCGCCGCCATGGAGGATTCTGCAGGACAGCGGAAAACCGGCGGGAGACCGCCGGTTTTCCTGTTCTGACCGCGGCTGAACCGCTGCGGTCAGAATGTCCTGAGGAGCACCGCCAGCCTGTTGACGGTGCTCCCGCATCCCCGGCCCCGGCGGACCTTGACCGCCGGGGTCGGAATGACCCCCTATATCTCCTGAAATCAATACTAGACTATGATTCTAAGCCTAGTCACTCTGAAAACATGAACAATCTAAGAGTTAAGTTTAAAATGACTAAGGTTCAAGATGGCCGGATACCTGTAGGGGAATCAAGATGAATTAAATGAAAACTTTCTTATTCAAGTACTTTCCTTTACATGCGAATCAGAAAAAACATTCTGACTAAATTTTAAACCAGTCATATAAGTCCTGTTTTGAGAATGTATACTAGGACCATACAATATTGCATCTAGAAACTCTGGCCTTCTGTGTACTCTTAAAATGTTTCAACACAAATTGCGCATATTGCAGATATATATATAGTAAACACCATAAAAGGATTGTGCACCATGAATAACACAATATGGATTCAGGAAACAAATAACTCACATAATTTGTCAAACCGAATATTACATAACAAATATCTTAGAATAGTAGCATACAATAAACAACATGTATTAAACTCGAGGAGAGAATCGTGCGTCTTGCCAATTCAAGTGTTACCATGTAAAATACCAAGAAATGGCAGCACGCAATGAATATCAAAGTCAAATCATCATTAATCGAATCGCGCGTCTTGCCGATTCGTAAAACACGATGTAAATGTCAAGGAATAACAGCTCACAATAAATAACAAGGTCCAAGTACAATGAAACGAATCGCGCTTCTTTTGCCGATTCTTAAGCCACCATGTAAAATGTCAAGAAATGGTAGCGCGCAATGAACAACAAAGTTAAATGCTCATGAAACGAGTTGTGCGTCTTGCCAATTCATAAAACATCATGTAAATGTCCAGAAATAGTTGCGCGCAATGGACAACAATGTTTAAACACCATAAAACGAATTGCGCGTCTTGCCGATTCTTAAGCCACCATGTAAATGTCAAGAAATGGTAGCGCGCAATGAATAACAAAGTCAAACCCTTTATGAAATAAATCGCGCGTCTTGCCTATTTGTAAACTACCATATAAATGTCAAGAAATGGTAGCGCGCAAGTAATCTGTTACTCATTTAAGAATTTAAATCAAGAATATGAAAATTCTAAATAACGGTGTCGGGAACAGTCCAACCACCGTCTTACCGCCTGGAACAATGATCACCAATGAAGGATTAGGGCAGAAGACTGGAAGATCCAAATAGGCCGCCGGGACAGAAGCTCAGGAAGAAGCTGCTGCTCTGCACCAGGACCTCTGAATAGTGAGCACTGGGAGTTGGGCTGGCTCTCTTTTATAGAGTCTTGGCCCATCCCAGAACCACGCCCAGGCATGTTGCAGGGAAAGTCTCTGGAAGGCCCTGGAAAGGGGCCACACCCTAACACACTCTGAAAACCTGCAGCAATACATTGCAAAGGAACAGTATTTGTAAGCATATTAAAAATAAGTTTTCAGGATTGAACTCTGCAGTGCAAAAGGTTAAACCACAACATATCAGCACAATGCATAAATTACTTTGTTTTGAGCGTTCTGGGTTTTTGCATTTTTGTCGCAAATAGAGCCCGTATTGCTCTGGTGTTGACACAGGGTGACAAAATGGGACAGTAGGATGACAATCAGGGTGGTCTCATTTCTTGGCGGGGGTCTTGGCATCATGCTCTGTCTTTGTCCTGGATCTCAGGGACCGTTTGCGGGGTGGTTCTCCATCTGCAGGGGGTGGGGTGCTGGTGTGGTGGTCCTGTGGCGGGGCGTCCTGTCCACTAGCGCCGGCGGAGGTGGTGGGCAGTTCATCGTCCATGCTAGTGTCAGGGGCCCCTTGTAGTGCCACAGTGCCCCTCCTGGTGTTGAGTAGTTCCTTCAGCACCCCTACGATGGTGCCCAGGGTGGAGCTGATGGTTCTGAGTTCCTCCCTGAAGCCCATATACTGTTCCTCCTGCATGCGCTGGGTCTCCTGAAACTTGGCCAGTACGGTTGCCATCATCTCCTTGGAGTGGTGGTAGGCTCCCATGATGGAGGAGAGGGCCTCGTGGAGAGTGGGTTCCCTTGGCCTGTCCACCCCCTGTCGCACAGCAGACCTCCCAGTTCCCCTGTGTTCCTGGGCCTCCGTCCCCTGGACCGTGTGCCCACTACCACTGCCCCCAGGTCCTTGTTGTTGGGGTGGTAAGTTATCCTGGGTTCCCTGTAGTGGTGGACACACTGCTGATTGACGTGTCCTGGGGACAGAGGTATGAGCCTGCTGGGTGGGTGCTGTGCTGGTGTTTCCAGAGGGGGGAAGGTCTGTGGCCTGTGCCTGTGTGAGGGGAACCGACTGTCCAGAGATCCCCGATGGTCCGGGCTGGTCATCTAGATCCATTTGGACAGAGGTGCTGTCATCACTGTGGGCCTCTTCTGTTGGTGTTGTGGACATGTGAGGACCCTCCTGTCCGGTGACGTTGGGTAGGGGTCCTGCAGGGGTATAAAAGGATGTTTATTAAATCTGTGTGTGTAATGGTGTGAAATGGGTGGGTGACCGTGTACCCCAATGCTAGCATTCCTGTGTGGGAGCTTGTGTAATGATGGTTTAGGGGGGTGTATGGGTATGTGCAGTGGGCATGCTTTGGGGATGGGTGTCCATGATTTGTTGTTGCATGCAGGGCTTGGTGTTGCAATGTGTGATTTGTGATATTGGGACATATGTGAGGAGTTGGGGTGCTGGGGGTGATGGTGGGGGTATGTGATAACATGCAGGTAGGGTGGGGGATGTAATAGTAAAGCTTTGACTTATCAGAGTCTATTCCTCCACCTACTCCTGTGAGGCCCTCAGGATGCAGAATCGCCAAGACCTGCTCCTCCCATGTTGTTAGTTGTGGGGGAGTAGGTGGGGGTCCGCCGCCAGTCCGCTGAACCTCCAGGTGGTGTCTTGAGACTACGAAACGCACCTTCCCCCGTAGGTCGTTCCACCTCTTCCTGATGTCCTCCCGATTTCTTGGGTGCTGTCCCACTGCATTGACCCTGTCCACTATTCTTCGCCATAGCTCCATCTTCTTAGCTATGGAGGTGTGCTGCACCTGTGATCCGAATAGCTGTGGCTCTACTCGGACGATTTCCTCCACCATGACCCTGTGCTCCTCCTCCGAGAACCTGGGGTGTCTTTGCCGTGCCATGGGGTGGTGTAGGTGATGTGTGGGGTGGAGTGTGTGGTGATAAGTGTGGTGATATGTAGTGGTGTGTTGTGTGAGGTGCGTGGAAGTTGTGTTGGTGATGGTGTTGTGTGCCTGTGGATGCTGTTGTTCTTGCTGGTGGTGTCTCCCTCTGGCCTTCTTTTGGATTTTTTTGCCGTGGGGGTTTGTGGGTGATGTGGGTGTGTGTTTTATATTGTATTGTGTGTGTGGGAGTGGTGTGTGTATGTGTATCAGGTGTGTGTATTTTGAATTGTCCAATGTGGCTGTGTTTTGTAAGAGTGTGTGTGTTTTGAGCGCGCCGGTGTGTACCGCCAATGGAATACCGCGGATGAAAGACCGCCGCGTTGATTCGTGTGTCGTGATAGTGTGGGCGTATTTCTGTTGGCGTGACGGTGGAGGTTTTGTTTTCGCCAGTTTATCACTGACCTTTGGTGTGGCGGACTTGTGTGGGTGTCTGACTTTTGGCGGATTCCGAGATGTGGGTCATAATAGCTGTGGCGGATTTCCGCGGCCGCTGCGGTGTGTTGGCAGTCCTCTGCACGGCAGTAAGCGGCTTTTACCGCCAATGTTGTAATGACCGCCTATGTCTCTGAAATGGAAGTCAAAAACTTCCAGTAGGGCAAGGTCCATGGATGTGGCCAGTGACAAACCCTCAGAGTTGGCTACTTCAACTTCAAGCTCCCAAAGAAGCCATTGATTTTGGCACCAAAGTTCTGAATAGGACATATTTAGTTCTAGGCAGATGGGTTACTCCGCCACAATGGTGACGGATTCCCCATCTACCAAAATATAAATCCCATTATTTCCTATAAGATTTATATTGCGGTGACGGGATATCCGTCACTGTTATGACGGAGTAACCAGTCCACCGACAACTCCTTAGCCACATTATTGAGTTTGGTGGAAGGGGTCACTCCGTCACAAAGGTGATGGATAGCCCCACCCATCATATTACGATTCCATAATAGCCTATGGAGATCGTAATACACCTTACGGAATATCTGTCATGTTTGTGATGGAGTAACCCAACTGCCAAACTCTAATTCAGTCTCTAAGTCCAACTTTTCTTTTACTGCTGGGAAACCTCTTTCTGTTCATTACTGCAGACTTTAGGCTCTCAGGGCAGGCTTCTAAGCATCAAGTCTCACTCCAGCAAGGTCTTCTGCATGGTCTAGTCTCTTGTAGTTTGATGCACCCTGATTCCTTCTTTTAATGCACATGAAGCAGAAAAAAAGGAGTCCAACCAATTTATTGCTGGATAGCAGTTCCAGCCCTTTTTGCAGCAATTCCTGTTACAAAATTCCAGAACCCCCCTGCCACCAGGCAGGCCTGTCTTCAGCTCACTGGTCATTCTCCTATTTAGCTGAGATATCCTCCCACCAAACAGGGACCAAAGTGGTTCTCTTCCTCACTGTGATTTGAGCTTGGACTGAATAGAAGAAGCCATCCCTGGCTTCTCTAAGTCAAAAGAAGTAGTGTTAAGGCTGTCATTTGCTCTCCCAACTATTCCTAACCACTCCGATATGGGTAATCCCTGCTAAGTATTCAGATGTTAGTACCTCCCTGAACTTCCTGGCCTCAAAGGCAGGCCATTTATTTTCTTCTGAGCTAGGGTTGTAAACTCTCCCAGTCAAGGATGTTTGTTTTATCTTTAACAGTGTTATAAGTGATTAGAGTCTGGACCACACCACTAGGGCCATCCCAGCGTTGAGACCTGGAGAAACTGGACAAGGTCCTGTTGACAATGCAGCTGGTGGATGGGACATCTTGAAGAGTGCAGGCAGCACGTTTGAACTCGGGGAGCGAGATGGTTCCAGGCTTATAACCTCTACAGGATTGGAAGGGCCCCAGGAAAAGGATTACAAACCCTAGCTAGCATTTGTAATGAGGGGACCAGAATGCCTGGGCATCAGTCTTCTTGGGTGGGTTCTCACTATAAAAGCAGTCCACTCAGATCTGCTGCTCATTGCTCATTGTCATTGTTCAGGAAATCTGCAGCAGAGAACTTTGAGGGAGTGCTGTGCCTAAACAGCAACCTCAAAGGACACCAAGGGGAAGTTTTCTTTGGTCCCTAACTCATTCGGAACATTCAGAGGGTTCACTGCAAACATTAACAATAGAAGCCCATTCACCACTAGAATTTTTCGCTGGTGATTGAAGCGTGGCCTTAGATGAAGCATGACACCCGGGGGGGGTGTGAGGCCATGACTGTCAATTGTTTGTGAATCCCTTGGTCCTATACATATCAGGAGACATCATATGGATTAGAAGGGCTCAGATGTATTCAAAATGTTATTGCTGTCCCTCATGTCACAGTGTCATCAATACAATAGTTTGAATATAGAAAGATGCCACGAGAAATCATTTTAACTGTGCATTTGTTTAAACTAGTGTTAGCAACCCTGAATGTATTGCTTATAAATCATATGTTTTCAAGATTGTATTGTTATGATATCATGATTTAAGCCTTAGACTTACAGAATGTATTTCAACAATATTGAATTTCTAATGATTAATGATTTAAATATATGTACAAAAATAGATCAATGCAGTTTCATGTTATAGCAATTGAAATGTATCAGTACAGACTTTTTTGCTCAAAATGAATGCAACATGCATAATATTGAAGCATTATTTAAGTTGAATTCATAGGTTTGCATATTAAACATGTGTATATTAAAACATATTCGGTAAATGTATTGCTTTAATTCACTTACTTTAGCTTAAGTGAGGACTGTTATTCTTGTATGTCATGACTGCAGGAAATGCTGATTCATTTTTTCATAATGTGAGCTTTCTTTCATACTTTGTTCCCATGAGAAGACTAGCTTTGGCAATAGGCCCTATTGTTTAGGCATAGAGAGAAAGTGTAACTGTGTCCTTGAGATCGGATCATCCTGAGTAGATGGACTAACAAGCTATACAAATGTTTCAATCCTCTGTGAAGCTACATGGATGGATGAGGTCCCCATGACAGACCTGGGAATTGAAGTCAATGTTTCAACCTGGAGCTGTGTGATCAGTTATTGTTGGATGATGTCCCTTCAACATAATATGCGCTGCTTTTCAGAGCGTATCAAATTGCTTTATGAACTTCAATACATTGTTGACCAGTTGGACTTTGATCAGATTTACAGATGCCCTTCGACCAGAACTCTTGCTGATGAAGAATCCCTGAATGCTGAGTCCAATGGAGAGGTATCTTCCTTTCTTCTTTGCCCATTTGAGATGCCCCACTGAGACTTAGAAAATCTTTCCTAACTCCTCTGACATGCTGATGCTTTCCCCTTTTACCTATCTATTGTCCACCTTGGTTAGTAAGTTGTTGTCCGATATGTCCCTTTTCCAAATTTTGTTTGCCCTTTTTGTCCTTTTTGTCTTTTGCCCACATGTTAGTCTTTTATACGGCCATAGTAGGGTTTTCCCTTGCTCAGCTGAAAATTATAACTCTAGTGATTTGAGACTGACTGATACTTGCTAAGCCTGAGCAATGTTTACTTTCTATATCTCAGGTGATTCTGTTAATGTTTTGTGTATTCCTTATTGAATTCTTGGTTTTATTGATGTTAGTCTGTCTGTATCTATTTTGTCGCCTTGGGCAACCCTTGGTGATTCTGTATATGTATAACTGAGAGTTATTTACATGACTTTGAGCTTGACATTGAATCGTAACAAATCCCTTAACTTTATTCCTGGCTGGAGTTGTCCTTGTATGGCCAAATGAGTCATACTGTTTAATTTAATTGGTCTGTATTAAAATTGAGTTATATGGGTCTACCATGCCCTGTTGCAGGGTCCAAATGTCTGTCTGCCTCGATGAGCATTGATTGCTGCAAAGGAAGAAAATGCTCCAGCCGCACCCAAAATAAAAGGGTAATTCCCTAAGGTATTTTTTTAAGCTGTCTGTGGGCAGTTCAGCAATGAATGGCCTTTAATTTCCTCAGATAAAATGCCAGTAAAAAGGATATGTTAATTATTACCAGAAACACAGAATGCTGGATAGGTCACTTTGGCCAGCTAGTCTTGGAATAGTAACTCGTCGCAAATATAGAATCCTTAGGTATCTCTATAGACTAAGGGCTTCATTACAAGGCTCGTGGTCACAAGACCACCAGCCTTGCGGTGGCGGTCAGACCACCATGGCTGTAGTGGTCCGACCGTCAAATTACAAGTTTGGCTTTCGGACCACCATCCGACCTTTCTCCACCAGGATACTAGATCCCGATGAAGTGGCCGCAGTCTTGGTTGCAATCAGCCAGGGCGGCGCTGAATTCAACGGCGCTCTGCTGATCCCAACTTAGTTCTCCAACAGCCTTTTCATGGTGGTTTCAGTCTCATCACCATGAAAAGGGTGGCAGAGAACAAGTGCCAGGAGCCACAGGGGGCCCCTGCACTGCCTATGCTCAAGGCTTAGGCAGTGCAGGGCCCCCCATGCCCAGCACCATTAGAATGCAAACTGTCTGCTTTGCAGACAGTGCTCATTCCAAGGGTGCTGGTCCGCTTCCTCTGTGCCACGAGAGAGCACTCGACTCCTTTAAGGGGCCCGAGTGCTTCTCGTAGCACTGTTCCTGTCGGTCAAACCAGCGGGAATGCTCCATTCCAAGGTTTCCACCGGTCAGCTAGGTCAGACAGGCAGAAATCTTACAATAGGGTGGGGATGTCACTGCCATGGAGGTGGCGTCCTTCCCGCTAATTTGGCGGTCTTACGTTGGGGTCGTCAAACTCGTAATAATCCCCTAGAACCATTCTATATATTCTAATATAAACACCGTTTGCAGTGAAAATGTGTGTACTCTGTGTATACTGAAGCAGGCTCTCCTTTACACATACCTGTTGGTCCCTTCTGTGTGATGTTCAAACTATATGACTACAACAGCTTCTATTTGTTATGAGAAAGCTTTAAAGAGTACGGCCTGCCTCAATTTGGCTTCTCATCTAAAAATTAATATTATGTTTCAGGCTGGCAGAAAACCGTATTTGCTGCAATGCACGAAAGAGTCGAATGTGCATGTTTTTGCTTATTCCACATAGCTTACTACCATAGTGAGAAGTTTTGCTTAACCCATCAGCTGCATCCTTATTCCACACTGCAATCCTGTGTGCTTAGAAACTTTGCTATTTCTACAAGATCTCTTAGTACAGATTGTGGTCACTCATTAAGCTTTCT